>NC_141234.1:6897500-7465000 GCF_054856515.1 Filicampus tigris | reverse complement strand
AGCTGACCGCCTCCCCTCAGGGTCGGCTTAATTGATCCTGATTGATTGCCTAATTCTGTTATAAAAGGTTAATCAGGGTTGTTAATGAAGGATTGCGGTTGGAAAAAGTTCCTTGATTAATCAGCTGCTGGTTCCATAACGAGCTAACGAGAGCTGTCAGTCATCCACACTGCAAAAATATTATGATTATTGATTATAAGGCTTTCTACACTCACAGCCACTTTATAAGAGTGAAACACCAAGAGTTATCTTAATGTGCTTCCCTTGGAGATATTAAACAGCATTGCACTGAAGGTTTTCTGACTAGCACGGCAGCTCCTGTCACACTTATACTTAAGTGCCACAATTACAAACATACAATTGTTAATAGCTACTTGGAACCGCGACTACACAAATGAGCCACATGCTGCTTTCTGTGCATCTGCTCTATGCAAATTATCTTCTGGCGTGTGTTTTTTTTCCCCCGTAAACTGTACGCAGTTATATGGCTGCCATTGCACTTACTAAACCTACACTAAACATAACCTGCCTCGTGACCAAAAAATATATAATTGTATAATTATGTCGAATGCAGCAGGTGTTGGAACTCCAAACATGCAATTGGTCACACTTATGTGGAAATAGTCTAAATTTACACTGTCTCGCACTTTGGTCCGTCCACGCAACTATTGGAGGTTATTTCAGTTGAGCAACACGGCATCAAAACAATTCCAATATTTTTTTTTTCCCTGCCTGAAGAGACAACATGAGCAAATGTACTTTGGCAGGCAGGCGTCGCTTTCCTAAGACGCTCGCTCAGAGACCTTCCGGAGAGGCTTTGGCACTGCCAACTCGATGGTCAGACTTTCTTTGCGTGACTCTCTCTGTTAATGTGTGTGTTTCTAAGTGTGTGTGTTGAGCCACAGGAGGTCAGCCAATTGGCTCGCATATCCATCTAATTGTGCCTCTGCTCCCCAAATTGTGAGTTGGTGAATTAGACAAGAGTGGGGATGCAGTGACATTCAGCCAGGCTAGCTTGGCTTGGTCTTAATATTTGCCCTGCTGTTGTCAACTAGTGTCTAATGAGCATACGCGTGCATGTGGGGGCGGGATAGATGGTTTGTACAGTTTGTCGAATAGCTTGCAGCCGAAGGGCTGTAATTCTAAATGGCATTCGTCTTCTTGTCACATTCAGTGCTTAATTGATGAGAGGACATTACACAAGAAATGTTTTCCCACAGGTCACAATAATAATCATATTCATGATGACGGTGTTTTTTTTGTGGTTTGTTGTGATGTCGATATCATATTGCTAGCATTAGGTGACGTTTTTTCATCATGATACAGTGCAGTTTCACACCACAGTAAAAAAAATATGTATAAAAAAAAAAAAACGTACAAAAACAATATAGTGATCTATGTGTTAGATGTGATTATAAGATTATGATGGATATATTTTTCCAGTCATAAATAAGGTAATATCCCTCAGTATCGTGCAGTGCACCTCGTGCGGCCACCATTCCATCACCAGACACAAATAAGCAAAGCGAATAATGTGCTCTTAGGCCTTGGCCTTGTCAATTACTATTCCATCTATAAGGCTGAAATCCCTTTGAATAATAGCCTCCATTCAGACAGCCTTAATAATGCACAGCACGGGGGTCCTTGACACGCATGTCACATGCTACCGAACGCATGAAGCGTGGAGCAGGTTACATGTGGTGCTTAGATGTCTTTCGGCCTGGGGTGGTCATGTGTCACACTGGCGAAAGCTTGACAACACTGGTCATGAGCAAGAAATGAAAGTAGCGGGCAGGAAATGCATTTCTATTAATTTATCTCATTATTGTTATTATTAGAGACATGCATTGAAGAAAAACAACATTACTTTGCAAACAATCATTTTACGTAATACTTTGTGATTATATTTTGATAACTAGTCATTGTTGTAAATAGTTTTATCTTGAATAAGATGCATTTCAAAATAATTTAATTAATGCATTTAGCCCCTTGCAAATGTTCACATGGCAGGAGATGTCCAGTCAGATCCATTGGTAGTGTAGAACATTAAAAGAGACTACTCTCGTTTTTACAACTCACCATGTCACCAATATGATTTCAAAGACCTTTTTGATGGTGATTTCTTACTTATTGTTGCTTTAAAACAATTATTGTTGCCTTGCTTGGATGTTCATGTATTAGCATTTGAGGCCTCAGGGTAATTACACAGAGAGAGGAAAAAAAAAAGCTATTAAGCGTGGATTAATTACGGCACAGGTTTGATCTTTTATTCATGTAAGGTGCACATCCAAGCGAATGCACCATCGACTGTGTACGAAGATGCATTATTCGCTATGGTGGCGGCTGCGGCTCTTACTCATTCCCAGCGGTAAAGGGAATAAAGGGACATGAATTCCATTAAAGCCGGAATATCAGTTCGCTGCTGGAAGTTGTCAACAGGCTCACAATAATAAATGGCGACACCAATTTTACAGTTCAGGTTCCCTCGAAATAGGTCAACTTCTGTCGTTACTGCTGGCCGGAGTTATTTGTACTAGTGGAGCAAGTGGGTGAGTCACACATGTCAGTGGGCTGTAGAGGCTCGAGTTTCTGCTCGTATGTGCAAACCATGCAGTTGAGGCAGGTTGATTTTGAGAATGTGTCTCGGGAGTAAGACGGCCTTGGTTAAAGATATTGTAAAAATTCGAGCATACAATGGCAAAAAAATCCGGCGCAGCTGCATGTCTTTTCTGATTTATTAAGCACATTGGTGAATATGCCTCCAAGTCAAGAAATCGGAGGGCGAGAATGAAAAGTAATGGAATCACTGAACCAGAGTGTTTGGCCTTCCACATATTTACATTCAGTGGCTAAATTGTTATTGTCTTGTTGCTCACGATGTAGATTTAAGACTGTGAGGTACCTGTGCAAATTAATAGGTAAAAAGAAAACCAAACAAACGATTATTTGGTCCCTGTTCAACAACATTAACATCAGTGAACGTGAAGGTTTAACGGTGCTGGCGGAACTAAAAACTTGGTCGAAATTCCGGCATCGTTTTCGTTCTACCTAAACTCGTCAATTTTAAAAGCACCAACTTTAACCTCTCTGAAATCTCCCGTGTCTAAACCCGTTAGGCAGACTTAAAAGAAGAGATGCTTCTGCACATTCAAACGCAAATGCGGCGTGCAGTCAGAGGCACACACATGGAAAGATGTGAAAAAATTAAACACAGCTGCCTTTTGAGGATGTTGGAAGGATGCAGTCGTGTGCTTCTAGTATACAGTATGCTGTGGTGAATATGACATACTAATACTATCTTAGTAGAGTCATCAAAAATGTTTACATAGAGCTATTTTGGTCAAGAAATGCTTACAATGTGCATTAACGACTCCCTAATTTGTTTCATCTTTACATATGTGTATCTGGAAATACTGTACCTGTCACAATGGAACTTTAATGATGGGCACGGCTAGGTCAATATGTATTTTTTGCCTTTCATTGAGCCAGAATTTTGGCGCTTCAGAGACGCTGCCGTTTAAGTGAAGTGAGCATAAAGGAGAGCAACAGTGTCATGGATGCACTGTCAACCTTTATTTAACAGGGAAAACAGGCAAATACAAAATGAAAACACTTGCAAGGACCATGGAGAATGCACTTATACTAAATTGTAAATGAAATCTGCACTGTACTTGTACTTGGTGTGTCATGTGGTTCTGTCCCACTCTTAAGTGGAAGGTGCGAACGATCGCGTTTCTTACCCAAAGGCGAGAGCCACCAAGCACGCGCCTTCCTTTTCACCGTCGCTCCGCATGACCTATTCATGAGTTTTTGTGCCTGCGGGGTGTTGCGATCAGGTCTTAATGAACAGGTGACGGCTCAATCCTTCAGCGCGGCGCCATGACAACCGTCCACTACCACCATCACTCAGTCAAAAAAAAAAAAAAAAAATGACAAGAGAATGGCGAGTGCTGGTACCGAAACATTATTCAACTGTGCAACATCCTTGAGGGGGCATGTGGTCGAATTGCATTTAGTTGAATGTATGGTGTGTGCATGCATTATGATGGAGGACTAGGCGAACTCCATTCCGGTTTTGGACCCATACACTAACCAATCAAATAAGCCACGGAGAACTGGAATGGCCTAAGTCCATTTTTGTCATTAAGTGCAGAAATGAATTTAAAAAATGAGATTTCAGATGAGAACTGGTCAAGTTTTTGGTAGCTTTTTTACAAAAAAAATGCATTATTGATATCAATGATATTTTTTTTTCAGCTTTGGTGCCAGTGTATCAGCATGTTAGTTTCAGTGATTGTTACTTATCATGTTTCAAATATTGATAGATTTGACGAACGGTTGGACTTGGACGGTTAAACGTTTAATGGCAACCATTGGGGTGGCATCACTAAAACTTGAAATCCCTCGTCTGCAAAATGACAATGTGGAGTCAGCCCACTGCAGTTCTTATTGGCTTATATTAAATTGAATGCAGTTAACTCTTGGACTTAGCCATGGCAGCTCTTACTTGCCATCCTCACATGGCCACATTAGAACTTAAACTAAGCCCAAGTGTTGTGAGTTAAATAGAGCATGTTTTTGTGTCTGCCTAAATAAGCTCCTCGGAGAATGGAGTGATTTAATCATAAAAAGCTGTGTTGTTAAAATGTGACTTTCCTACAAATAAAAACGTTTCAGCCCTCTGGGTGTCTGCTTGCTATTACGCTTGTCTAATGTGTTCTATTAATAAGTAAAAATCCACCTAAATTTTTCCTTAAAAAGCACCAAGCTAATATTAGACCGCAGAACAGCTTCTTGGTAAATGTGTCTCGACGAGTCTTCTATTAAAGGCGACATGTCCTCTAATTCGATCCAGTTTTTGTTCATTTCTTTGTTTTAAATCAAACGTTTAAGCCGATAAGTGTGGCTTAGTTCATACATCTGGCCCTCCATCTGCCGCGAGAACATCACCATGGGGATGTTTAACTTTGATGCATATTCACGCAGGTTTTAAGACGCACAGTCAATGAATTAGCTCAGGCATTTACAAATTTGACTAGTTTGCAGATGAACGTGAAGCAAGGGCGCTGATCTAACAGTGCCATATTTCTTGTAGCACTTAAGGGCGCCTTTTGGCAGGCCAAGATAATAGCGCATAGTGCCAGACGCATCATTGGCTTTATGCATCACACATGTCGGCGAAGCGATGGAGTGGAATAAATATTTCATTCTAATTGCTTGGGTTTTGGTGAGCTAACGGGGAAGCAGTTTCCAGAGACATTAACTCTTAAAATTAAAATAATATTTTTATAAATAATAAATACAATTTGCGTCCGTCAAATACCACTCCGCTACGCCAAATAATATCGAGCCCCACATACAGTACATGCAGATCTTTTTTTTTTTTTTATTCAAATGTTTTTTTTTATTTTTATTTTTTTTATTTTTTTCCCCATTTGCCTGTTGAAAAATGTAGATTGAATGTTTAGCAGTGTTTTTTTTTTTTTTTTTTTGAAAAACTTTTTTAAGGCTTGGAAAAAAAAACATTTTAACGGGGTGGCAGTTATATGCAGATATTCGCTCTTCTCAGGCCAGACCGGTCAGTTGAGTCGCAGATGTGTCAAACTGCCACATTGTAGCTCCAACTACTGGCGAGATAGACTTACTTGATGTCAGATTTTTCTTTTTGCCTTAAGTATTGGTGGCTGGTATCGGCAGCATACTGTATATGTGTACCCAATGCCTTGAAATAAGGCCGATATTGGCCCAATACCGATACCTGGTATAGGCCCACAAAAAAGTCTTTAAAATGAGCTGAAATTAACAAGTACAGTCAATTGAATGGGGCGATCACTCTTTGCCATTAGCTGCTGAAAATATCGACACGTTCTCCTTTAATCTGTACATTTCCTCTTCTTTCTGGCCATTTGCTTCTTCCATGGCAATCATGCCATATTTTTGTGGTTCCATTAAAAAAAGTAATACAGTACAGTATGTGTCGTCTATGGAGCCTCAAAATTCGATACAGGGTTGCAGTGTTCCATTGCAGTGTGTTGGTTATGTGAGGTACTTAATTGCGTGCAGTGAAAAGTTGGAGACTGTCATTTTTTTGCGATGATCCACTTCAGTCACATTCGGTTACTTTAGGCGGGCCTAAAGTAAATTGCAGTAGTCAGATACACAGTAGTCCGTGTTAAATTCCAGTACCTGTGAATGTAGTTTCTATTTGATTTTACATTCTTTTTCTTCATTTATGGATTGTGCTATTTATTTGTTTGACTGTTCAGTCACTGTGAAAAAGAGAGATTTGTGTCGTATGACTCACATCAAATCTGCAATTTCTGAGAATGTGGCTGCAGGACACCTTGACATGAAATTGATGTTTATTATTATTATTTTTTATTTTTTTACGTCTCATTGTCTGCTTAGCTTACCACTCTTCCCTCTCTCAGCATTGCGAGCGGAGAAGAACCAGCCTTTTTTTTTTTTTTCCATTCCCTGCTTGTCTCTTGCTTTATTACTATGATTCTTATTCGCACCTCTTTATCCAGTCTGTTCTGATTTCTTTCTTCTCTCTCTGTGTTTTGTTCTCTTCTGCAGTGAAGCGCTCAGTTGATTTTAAGTCGCGGGGCGTTAAATTGTTCCCTGGCAAAGACTCCGGCGGCAAGTTTTCAATCTGTGAGTTCCCATCTTAATGTCAATGTGGCTAATGAACTAACGTGTGCTGATGGCCTTGCTTGTTCATGTCTTTCTTCCTTTTGCTTTGCTTTTGTCTCTTTTATTAAAAAAAAAAAAAAAAAAAAAGCTTTTCAAAACTTAAGCGTCTCAGATCAATCCAATTTATTATGACTTATCTGGACCGTATTTTGCTGAAGCACACATGTTGAAAATGTTTTTGAATAGGGACTTATTTTGCCTGAAATAATGTTTTCTTCCTTATATATGGATTTTATCTGACTGTGTCTGTCTTTTTCTAATCATAAGCATGATCAATTTTTCGCTGGCTCGTTCAGGGCTTCCTTTTGTTTTGTTTTTTTGAATTTACACACATGCCTCCTGCTCGCTTCCTCCATCGATACATCATTTTGTTCCCACGGTACTACTGACAGCGGCTCCTCCATTTACTATGAAGTTCCGTTGCTCTGGGCCGTCATAAGCCAAATCTTTAAACAAGTCATAATGTGCATTAATCACTAATATGAAAAATCAGTAAATATGAGTATTTGGAGGTCTCAAATTAGCATGGATCACCACTTGATGCAACATACACAACAAATACACATTGGACATAGGGCACAAAAACAATAGATTTTGCGTTTAATGGTTATTCCAAAAGTTCTTTCTTTTTTTTTTCAATTAAGTAATTATAGGGTACTATTTTCTAGATTTTTAAAGGGCCTTGCACATTTATTGGCATGGAACCTTTGCAATTTTACGTAAGCTGTAGTTGGGAAATTATAATCATGTTATAGTCTACTTTGGGGTCATTAGCTATAATAACTTATAACAACATAATTAGCAAACTACGGTCAAATATTTTTGGGGCAGCATGAGTAGGTTTAGGGTGGGATGGCCGACTCCTCTTTAGGCTTTTGTATGGAGCTCCATTTTTTTCCACCCCTGGCAGTCAGGCACCATTAAGATGATTTGCCAACTGCCATTAGAGCCCACAGAAGAAGAACAAGGAAGGACTATGCTTATATATTAGGTAGACTTGTGGTTTTTGGCTCATATTTTACATGTACAAAAAATCATTCAACTACAAAAATAAAAAAATTCAAATTGTTCATATGGCACATTATTTCCAGGTCTTCCATTGTTCTGACTCTTGGATTTAAATCAATTCTACCCACTGGTTGGGCTAATTATATACCAGGGCGAAATGATCACACAGTGGGCCGCTAATGGTTCACAAGCCATTTGACCCTGGTCAGTAAAGTGAAAATGGATGCGGTGATATGGTTTCACGCGGGGAAAAAGCAGAACACTTAGAAACGAGCATGACATTCTTTTCTTTTTTTTTTTTGTTTGCAAAGTCCCAGTCATTGAAGCTGTCAGCGACCACTTTGAGCACAAATACTTTAGAGTGCTTTCACACACTTTCTTTTTCCACTCCCTCCTTGCTCTCTTCCACAGACATGCTGTTTTGAGACGTATTTTGCATGTAACCATGACGACTTGCGCTATTATTTTTGCCCTTTCAATTCATTGACACTCATTTCGGGTTCCGTGGTCATCCGTGGACAGTGACAGCGAGTGACCCACTGCCAAGGACGTGCCCAACATTCCAGATGCATGAATACAAGAGAGCGCTACAAGAGTATGCTTGCCAGTGCTTTTTCGCCTAATTGGATTCGGAGTTCTGTCGTGATCTATTTAGGACCCCAATGTTTCCTCAAAAAGCAGAGTACTGTCTTCAGAGAGGAATATATTGAGCAATGTAGTTATAGAAATAAACACAGAAAACAACACTGTATTTCTGCAAATAGCGGCCTGGGGCGGTGATTTACTCAAATGCAGATGGGTGGAGCCATCCATTAGTGGGGATGCATTTATTTGCACAATATTACTACTATGTTGCAGTTTATCGCAAGTGAAAGTGGAGTTTAAAATGAAATAAAAATGTCTATGAATAGTCAGCGAAACACAATATTGTCGTCAGGCACGCAAATTGTCATTACATAAGACATAATGTAAAATCATTGTTGCGCAAGGAACTTGTTTACCAGTCTGCTGCAATTCCTCGTCAAAATAGCAATTAAAAAATGCTCAGCACTCTATGTGCGAACAATAGCGTGAACTGTGATGATTACGGTTACTTGCCGCTGTTTTTTTCTCTGTTGGGGAAAAGGGAGACGTGTATTTAAGATAAGATACAGTGAGGTTCACTTTATTGGGCCCACAATAGGGAAATTTGTAAATGAAATAAAGCAAACAGTTGAAAAGAAGTTTCAGAAAAGCTTTTTTTTTTTTTTTTTTTCGCCAGTAAGTCGACTGCGATTAGTTGGGACATGCCTTGGAAATACCTTATTTGTGTGTGGCTCAACACAGAAGGTGTAAGTGTAGAGCAGGGGTGGCCAAGTCCGGTCCTCAAGAGCCACAATCCAACCTGTTTTAGGTTCATCCCTACGGCAACACACCCGATTCAAATCATCAGGCTCATTATCACTCTTTTGCAAATCTTGCTGATGAGCTGATCATTTGAAACAGGTGTCTTGAGTGTAACCACACAATACTTGATGTATCAGATCTCTTTTTGATTCCCGGAACCAAATAGCAACCAAAGTGCACGCGTCGGACGTAACCCACACATTTACGTCGATGTACGTGTGTACCTCTGTGACGCCGTTTACGCGCCTACAAGTTGGTCCCTCTGGGGTGCACCATTCGAGTAGTCCAGATGGTCAAATTAGCCGCTCCAGCAAAGCAACAAACTAGCCCATCGGCAAAACAACACACATGCATCCACCGCCACCTGCCGAGTGTACACTGACGTGTTTATTTGCTGGCCACACCACCTCAGTCATAAACTAAACAAAGAAATACATGCTTGTAATTGTAATGTCAATGTCGCAATGCTAAGTATTTGGAAAATGGACCATGTATCCGCCAAATTAGCAGGATCGTCGTGTGCGTATGCCAACAAAAAGTGCGGCGGAATGTCATTGGTATGACAGATAATTAGCCAAATAACAAGCTATCGGACATACCGGAATGCTTGTCGTTATCCACTAAACTACGGTAATTTAATGGGTACTGTATGTTCATGTGCCAGGAGGTGCTCATGTGTCATGTCGGGCTATTTTCATTTGAGAACTCATTAAAACTGTTTGGCCGTTTGGTTACATGACAGCTTTGTTTTTCTGATCTTTGAGAGTTGAATAGAGGCCAAGTACTCCATAGTTAAAAATGAATGGCCAGATCAGGTTTACTTTACTATTACTGGTTTCAGCAGAGACATTTACTTCAACTATTCAGGCACAGGTCACTTGTATGGCAAAAACAAGGTATTGAAAAGCTGGTTTCAATTGGCAGTTATTAAACATACAGGGAACATTGTTGCTGAACTTACCTTCCAGAAAGAAAAAGATTATCAAATGTTTTATGTTATATGAAAGGAAAACATATGGACAGGAATTAGTGGTTTACACCAGGAGATACGGTAGGACTGTCAAGAAAGAACTCCAGGTATGATTCAATTTGATTTAATTCTTTAAAAACAACCCCAACTCATGTTGAGAGACACTTCAAAGAGAACGGAACTCACAGGAGTTGCTCAAACAGTGACAACACAACAAACAGACACGACGCCACTTTGGCCCCCGCCCTCTCGTTACGCCGCTACCGCGTTTTCTTTGACTCATCTTTGTCGGAATCACTGTCGCCACCTGGCAGCTACGTCTCTTTGGCTTGGCTGTAAAGCACGACGTGTTCTTTCTTCACTTTTTGGAAGTGTGAAAATGTGACATCGACGCTGGGTTCACTTTGACGGACCCCATACGTCTTCAGGAAGTTTCGCCGAGTGAAGTCGCTCCTGGGGTTTCCTCCCTTAGCCGCGGGGTACCAGAAGACAAAACTTAATCTGATGACGAAGAATGATACCATGAATAATAATGTAATGCACAAGACCATGACTAATTCATCTAGAGTTCAATGGTAACCTATTTTATCAGATTTAGAGCCTCATTAGGTATTAGTTTCAACAAGAAAAGTTATTCGTATGATCTTCAAGTGTATAATCAGGCCAACGTCTTTCCTTCCCAACATTTTTAGAATATTCCTGAAGGGACAACGTGTGTTGGCGTACTGCAGCACAAACACAACACACCATGGGGTTCTTACTTATTCACACAATAATATTCCAAAGGTTTAAGAGTGGAAATAAAACAAGTTTTGCAACTTTAATCTCTCATTCTTGCCTTGACGCGGAGATGGTATTCTCCAGGCAGACTATTGTTTTTGTTGAAACTTTAAGGATTTTATGTTTAATTTTTAAGCACTACGATACCTGTTGGTGTACTTTGTGGGTGACTTTTTGTTTAGTTTTTTAGTTTGTGTTAGTTTTCATTCATGCCAGCAATATTGTAAAGTAGAATTAGAGCGAGTACCCAGTAGAGTACAGACCTCAGCCAGAGCTGAAATACTAGGTAGTCGCTACTACTGTACTTACTTGCAGTTTATTAGCCAGAAATTAATTATCATTGTCGGAAGGAACTTTAACCTAAGTTGTAACTGAAAATTATATAGAGTATTTGCCATTTGTATGTGCACTTGGGGCGTGTTCAGATTTGTGTTTTAAAATACTTTGTATAAATACAGGCAATTATTTAAAAAAAGAAAACTGTAGTGTCTCAACGATCACCATATTTCAGTTATGTCAGGCTCACATTGACAGGGTAGTATGACACATGTGGCACAAAGAGACTTACCAGTACTATGGAATTTTCCCACGAATTAAAAGTGTTCCCAGGTGTCCTAATACAATTACTTGGTGAAAATATCCCAAGGATACGAAATTACAGAACACTCTTCACCACACCACCCCATGCACCTGTTGCAATCTGACAATTCTTTGAGGGCAGTCCTACCTCAGGCAAATGAGATTTACCCTGCCCGCTGCTGTGAGGTATGCTAGCATGGCTTTGTGTTGCCATGACGACTTCAGGTGGCGAGTGACTACCTGCGCTCACACAAGTAGGATAGTTTCCGTGTGTTTCATTTGTGAAATAAAAAAAAATAGTTGCTCTTAGCCCAGCAAAGCTGCTAAGTCATGGGAGGAGACGCCATTTGTGGGGAGTGGTTATGATGTAAATCAGCCCCACTGTGACATCACATTAATTTTATTTTTTCACTTTTCTGTGAATGTATTCCGAGAATGTTTTTTTTTTTTTTCACCTACTGCTTGTCTGTGCATAAGCTGTTACCCCTGAATACTTTATTGTCAAGCTAGCCGCTTCCTGCCTCTTGATGTTTGTCCCTGCTTGTCCCTGTGTCCTTGTAGTAAATGAAGGCGGTGTGCGACAGGCGTCAAACTCCTGCCCCGACCCTGGAGAGCCGGAGAACGGTAAACGCCATGGCAACGACTTCAGGTAACGTCTCCACTAGCCGCCACACGTCGGCTAGAACGCTGTTATATATTTTAACTCAAAACTTTTCATTTTTCCGTTAATGTGTCTGTCTTTCTCATTTTTCACTTAGCATTGGCAGCGTGGTGCAGTTTAGCTGCGACGAAGACTACGTCCTCCAAGGCAGCAAAAGCATCAGCTGCCAGCGTGTGGCCGAGGTCTTTGCGGCCTGGAGTGACCACAGGCCTGTCTGCAAAGGTAAAAAAATAAAATAAAATAAAATAAAAAGTAAAATGTTGCATACATTTAGAGATATGGGAGATATTTAGAGATATAGTGGAGGCTTGTGCTCAAGCGACAGCACATTCAACAACAATGCAGCTCCGCTTCAATTTAGGCTTTGACAGCGTTTTTGTGTAGTGTTTGTCGCATGTGAGAAAGCAAAACGGACGATCGTTGCCCAGTCTATCATTTTTGCAGTTTTTAATGCTAATAAAAAGTGAACACAATGTAAAGCCACATACTTTTCATTGGACAGCTACAGGGTCCACGTTTTGGCGTTTGACATGCTGGTATTGTCTTCACATTACAACACAACTGTAAACACTGTGGACAAATACTCGTTTGTCTAAACTGGCTCCGGTTTGAGACCTTGCCTGGTATTCCTGGGCTCGCACTCACATACGGAAGCGACGCGAGACGAAGATGGATGGCATCCGTCACTGTAAATGCCAAAGTCGTTTGTCAACGTTGGCCTTGGGATGGGCTTCTGACTTGGGGCAAGAGACACATACTTGACGATAGAAGACACAATTTATGGCGTGCACGGCCCTTTGTGGGAGAATGAAAGAAATTATTTTATCACTTGAGTAATAATAAATCAGGCACACACTCAAATAACGCGGTAAGCATAATTTGAGATAAGGAGACAGTTGGACATTTCCGTTCTTACTTTAGGACAGTCTTTTCCAAACTTTTTAACCCACCCACCATCTTCAATATCCCGGCAGAGATGATGCACCTCCTTTTTACCCGGACCTAGACACATGCTTAAAAACATATTTTAGTTGAGTTAAAATTGTCAAAAAGGTGAATATAGAGGAAATGCTGACAGTAAATATTTAGTTTGCAAAATACAAATGGAGTTGGCACACCCTTTCTCCTTTGCTTACCATGTAAAAAAATGAAGACAAAATATAGATAAAGAGATGGTTGAGAGAACTCATTCGAAACATACAATGTTCACATTATTCCCAAGTTACGCTATGACAAAAAACACAATTAGGAAAAACATGTAATTGCAATTAGCGTGTCAGACTGCAATTGGCTTTGATTTGACCACCATGGATCCTTGAACAGGTTTGACACATGTGGACTGACTTCCCTAACACAATCTCTTCATAAGATGAGGTAATATAAATGGACCTAAACGTTAAGATATGACAGCCTCTCTCTGTTTCGGATGGGTCCACAACAATCAACTTCATTATCCAAGTCATTATTATAGATATTAGACTTCTCCATTCCTTATGATTGGTAATTGAAGACGGTTAACGCCCGTTAGGGAATCATCATCACCAAAGACAAAATAATGAGCGTTTAAACGCCTGCCATTAAGTGTCTGGCGTGACGATTGGTTAAGCTTCCTCCCTCCAGAGATGCCACCAAATTTAAGGATGTTGCGTAACAGTGATTTGTTTGCAATAAAGCCGCAGCATTATGAGCAACTGCACAGCGGGCAACTTTGTTTGACATGACAAAGTGCTCCGTGCCGCTCCAGCAGTTGTTGCTTAGTAACAAGGCCATTATATGCTTGGTCTCGCTGTGCAATGTACACCATGGGAATAATATACTCCAGGTAACGCTAAATCGCATATAATATGAAGCGACCGTACTCTTTCACGTTATAATGTCTGCTGCGTGTTTATCATATTTATACGGTATATGTAATAGGGTTCCAATGGTGCAACTAAAGTCTTGGTTTGCTACTTTTAGAGGGTTCCAGGTCAGAATTTAGTTTGCATTTGGAACAGTTACGCATCCAAGGACCTTTACAGGTAAGACCGTTTTCCAAAGATCCGCCTCATAATCCTTACGCCAATTAAATTGCCATATATTCACTAAATCAGTGGCCCCCACCCTTTTTTCTGCCACGGACCGGTTCATGGAAGTCCATAACGTTCACGGCCTGGCCCCGTAACTATTCACCGTCAGTGGGGGGGCCCGGGTGGGGCCCAATACGTCTGTTGGTTGTACTCATTTGCTCGCAATATTAACAATAGCGTTACGCGATGGAGATGCTAGCTTGTTAACATTCGTGTGCACTCAAGGGACCACTCAGAAAACATAAACTCAAAGAATAATACAGTGCATTTAATATTTGTGTTACGCGACGGAGACAACTTGCTTTCACCGTCAGCGGGGGGGTTTGCCGCGGCCTGGTCCAAAGTGGTCCGGTGCCCGGTGGTTGGGGACCCCTGCCCTAAATGACATTGCGCCCCTAAATGAGAGAAAACAATTCATTCATTTTGGGGGGAAAGAGAATAATGTATTTTTTTCAAGGAAAAAGAGTAATGAAATAAGTGCTTTTGTCTGGGTAAAATGTCATAATTTTATGGGGATAATGATGTATTTTTCCAATGTTGTATTTTCTTAATATTATCTCTAAAAAAGTTAAATGAGAGAAGGATTTTTTATTTCAAGTGAATTTCAAAAATGCAACTTTATTCTTGCAACATTTTAATGCGGAAAAGACACCTCTATAAAAACATTGAATCCCCTTTATATGCTCAAAAAATATTTTATATATTTAATTGAAGTTTGAGAAGGTAAATATGAACGAAACGCTCATATTTAACATTTTGTTTTCAATTTGCCAACATATTTGGCGTACCCACTTTGAGAATCCTTTTAACTCATTCCGTACCATTCACATCCATTGTGAAATTACATATAAGTTGAAATGTTAGGACCATTCTTACTTTAGTTCAGCTTTACCGTACCAACAAACTTTACAGATATCATCACTGTTGGACAGAATCCTCCGAGCAAATTTGGTCAATTTCACATTTTTTATGCCATTGGTCAGTCTCCTTGTGGATCTTTTATTTTTTCATATTATTGACCAATCTAAAGTCTTGCAAATGGCTTCCTGTTTTGATGATGCAATGGAAGTGTTTCAACAAATGTTTTTTTTTTTTGTTTTCCTGAAAAGTGATGGTTCTGGAGATGCGAGGATACTGCCATCGATTTGCTGTATGCATTTTATTCGCAAGCACCTATGTGTGTGAATCCTATGTATCTGATTATGCCAGCATTGCTTGAAGGACAGCATTATTCATAACACAAAAATGATACTTTGCAGGTATGTTAAATACAGGCAAGATCAATCCTTTCCTAGTGTAAACATTGCAAACAAAGCCCTCCAGCTTGAAATAGGATGTTTTGGTGGCTTAATTGAGGAGCATCGCATGGAGTATTGAGTGTACTCTGCTTGTCGCCGAAAAAAAATATAAGCCCCCCTTAGGCTGGAAACTTCAATATCCAACACTGAAAATATATATTTTTTTAAATATGGAGATTTGAATCTAATAGACTCTTTATGATTAGCTAATGCATCTAGTAACCGGGTTTGTTGAGATTAAGCCTCCATCCGAAAAGTCGAGCAGCCTCACCAACTATTCCATTATACCGCAAACGCACGTAATTCCTTTTGGCAATTTTAGCCGAGGCAAGGCATGGCGAGTTTAAATTGGTGCAAACACAACTGCATCTGCTGGGGGGCGCGGTTGGTGGGGTGGGGTGGGGGGGTACACAGGAATTGCGGGTGGATTACAGTGTCAGCGCAGGTAGCGTCACGGCGGGCTCTGGTGAATGTAAATGTCGCATCAGATCTTCTTTGTCACAGAATAAGCTGAATGGAGCCAACAGGGATTTTAATCTTCAAATCACTTGTACTGTAAAATACATTCTTCACTTATTTGTCTACCACATTTCTACTATGAAAATGCACTCTTTTTCATACACAGTATCTTTCACACGCATCAGAGAATTTTGGGGGAGAAATCTATTAAACCATCTTTGAAATATATTCCGCTTTAGCTCGCAAATTGATGTAAAATACAGTGTTCACCCACTAGGGCATAGGGTTGAATAGCAAAAATCCACAGCTAATCCCATGCAAAACGGTTTGTAATTGCCTATATTTGAACAACAGCAAGGTGGCAAAGCACTTTTTTTGATTAGACAATGCAGTGGCATAACAAAATGAAGCTCCTTACCTCACTTCAACATAGTTCTTTGGTACGAGAGCGATACTTTATATATATTCATATTAGAAAGGGCTTAGCCTCAGCCCAAAAACCATAAACGGGTAAATGTTTCAGTGAATAACGTAGGATAGGTTCCCCCAAAAATCTGCAAGTCTGTAAATTTACAAATAACTAGTTGCAAATATGCACGACAACATTGGACAGTGAACCCCGGCGAGGGATAGCGATCAACCCCTGCCACAAATAGTAATCCCCCCAAAACATTTACCGGTGTCTTTAAATGCCACAAGATGGCATCTAAACACTACACTAATCTCCTCAGCACAATTTCAACATAGTTCATTGGCACCATGATGACACGAGATGTTGCCAAAGGACGCTTTTATTGCTTTGGGCTGAACACAAATTCAGTGATTTAGTGAATTTGCAAATAGGGGATTAAGCGTATGCGGGACATTTGGAATGTTGTCATACCAAAAACAAAGCAATTACCACTAAGTCACAAAGTGCGATGACTGCTGAGGGTTGTGTGTACCTTGTGTGTAACACCGCTCAAAAGGTGCAATCTGTCAGGAAAACATCCAGCCAGCCTATTTATTAATACGCTCATCACGTCCAAACGTGCTAATAAAGTCAGTGTGTACTGAACGTGTGCTTTTGTCACATGGGTAAACCAACATAAATAGGGAGGAATTGTAATAGAACAACAGATAATTATTTAGTAGTTATGAAACTCAACGAGAATGAACAAGGCAGATTGTCCTTCTGTCTGCTCTGACTACACTTTTTCAAGGCAGACAGACAAACGTAGCAAGTGTCCATGTGGCATGTTGATGAATGGACAGATGGCAAGGCCAGTGAGCCAAACCCGTGTGTGTGCATGTGCGCGCGCGCGCGCACACACTTCGGGGGGTGTTTAGCCGATCTCCTTCAATCTCCAGCCTGAATGAAGGATGCCTCATTGTACATGTGTAAAAAATAAGTGAATCACTCTCTCTTTAGACGAGATTTTGGTGGGCGCGGAGCCATTTACAGTCGGCCGTCGGGACACCTTGGCAGCTTAATGATGTCATCAATCAGCCTCCGAGCCTATTGGTCCATCCCTACTTATGTCGACGGGCTGCTTCAAAGTGCTCAGTTGGGAGTACCTAGCATAGGAAAAAAACAGCTTCAGATATTGGACTCGAAACTTTTCCTCATTCACAGACAAGCTCAAAAAGCTTACGCTCCGTAACTTTCAATGTGCAAAGTACATTCTTATCACATTTGTCTTCTTTTAGCAAAAAAATGCCAAAGAATTCCTCAGATGCTTTGGCTGAGCCTCAAAGGTATCGTTTTCTCAACAAGTGCAAATTAAGCAACCTTAAGAGAAGTTGGACTTCATCTAATCCTCTCAGTTTATTGGTCGATTCAAACTTTGGCTGATGCACTGTTGTGGAAATGGAAAAATGTACCCCAAACATGTTTTCTAACGCTAACCCTTTTTCAAAAGAAGGCACACGTGAAGATTTTGACTGTTACATTAGCCTAGCCGCTTCGTTGGCCGATTCATGGTACTGCTGTAAAGTAAATCAATGACTCTAAAATGTTCAATCATTCACAACGTAACTCGTTTTCTGAAAAAATTAAATATGGGGTTGGGCGGGGGTAATGCGTTAGGAATGTCTCAAACACGTGTAAGGACATTCCCCTAATTAAAACCCTTGATGTGTTTTTACTTTTTCTTTTTCGGCATGTCTTGAAAATAAAACATGCCCTCTAACGCTTTTTCTCAAAATGAAGATGAGCGTATCTGCCGGGCTTACTTATCACGTCCTTTAAATGAGATACTTCCCCCTTAAATAATGCATTCACTTTAATTAGACTTTGTTCCTCTGATGGCGAAATTGCCATGCTAAAGAACACTTTGAAGGTGTTGATTTATAACATCTAATATCCCAAATTACACTTATTTTAAAGATGAGATGGAAAGGCACTACATTTCAGTGATAGACTCTACGTTACATACGCTTAACGTTGGCTTTTAATCATACTTTGTGTTAATATCATCCATACTTCTGTCCTGGAACATTTTAGGTATGGACCAAATCAATAGGAGGTAGTGCATGGACTGGAACAATTTCCAAATGCTTCCTTCCAACAAAATGGACACACAGCGTGTGAATCCTTAACTGAAGAATAAGCTGCATTGTGATCACATGTTGACAGTGGGGTTGATGGAATGTGATATTAACACTTCCCTCGCATGGTGGAATTAAAAAGCCTCTTTGCAGGAGGGAAGACGATTTCCTTAGTCTGTCAGTGGAGCAGGGCGGTGACAGCAGCCCACCACTGAAGCCGCTCCTCTGGCTGGAAACGGTACTGTGCAGTGGGTGTTGCAGATCGTCCATGAGGGACAGAACCTTGTTCGGCATCCTCCTTTCTGCCACAGATGCCAGGCTGTCCAGCTCTGCCCATGGCGGAGCCCATTTTTTTCCCCCCCTCTGTTTGTCCAGTTAATCACAGTCAAACACCCGAGAAACACTTCCGCGCCCTTTTTGTCAAACACAATTGTTGCTGCCATGCAAATGTCATCCATCACACATCTATTAAGTCAGAGAAGCTGTTTGAATGGGAAGTAAGGAATGGCTCCGTCATACTGTAGATATTCACCATTCGGGACCACGAGCCTAACCGACCTTGATTCCCAATCAGCTCTGTGACCAGTTCATGCCCAGGATGTCTGTTTGGCGTCCTTGGTGTTGCTGCACAGCAGTTGGATGAGATAGACTTCTCTTGTGAGGGGTGTTGGCGTTCAAGGACCACCCACTAACCTCGAAGGCCGGAACCTCCGTTGGGACCATGTGGACCTTGAGAAACACACTGGGGGAATAATATGTCTTTTCTGCTACCGCAAAGAAAATCTTGAGGATAGTTCTCCCAAAAATGTCAAAACAGAAAATACCTGTTCAGTCCATAGAAATGTGTACTGTATGTTCATTACCAGCTGTTTTCCATTTGACCAAGAAGTTACTGTAGTTACCGCAGTCTTATCAAATGTATTCCATTAAATGTATAATTAAAAAAAAAAAAAAGACATAAATGAAAAGATAAGCCAAAGAAAATTCAGACACTCACCATGTAGAAATGTCATGTAAACAATCAAATTTAAGTGATGTGACAACTAGCTAAAACATGCAAAATTGTTTAAACATTTATAATACGTGACTCCAGCAAGGCAACTGAACATTCATAGCTTGAATACTTTCAATTCTTGATTGCACACAAAACATTGGCAGAGACACCCTCAAAGATTTGCAAAGCATTCTTTACAAAGAAGGCTGACACACTGCACAAAACAAATGTATAATATGCCATAATATATAAAATTTAGACTGCTATTGTTTTTACGTGTATTTTTGTTTTGTTTTTGACATTGTGAACAGCTGAAACCCTAACCCTACAATAGATTAATCACATCAATATTTTCCTATCGAGCGTGCACACAAAACACTATCAAAAGAGATTAACATTCCACAAAGATGGCCAACATGCTATGCTACAAAAATGCAAACATATTGTACCATTCCTCCAATATGACTGATTTTTTTTATTTATTTTTTTTGCAGGGGTGAGCATTGCTTAGCATTGTCTAGTCTAGCCGCTAGCTGACTATTTCAGGCCCCGCTGTAAATTTCAACCTAATAAGTTGTTTAGCATGGAGCTATGCTAACATTTTTTCCAATTAACCCTGAAAATGTGAATACTGCGACTAATGAAGACCATATGAAGACCGGTTATGAAAGAATGGTAATTCTTTTCATGTCATTGCTATGGCAACACAGTGTACAATCACCTTATGGCGTGCCGATGGTGTGACCATCCATTCAGGCCGCCCTGATTAAGCTGTCAAAGTGCACACATGCATACTTTGTCACATGCAGATACACTGTCACACACATACACACACACACTCGTCTATATACACATTAGCGTTCACGCGCCCACATACATGTCGGTCTGGATTGTGGTGAGCCAAACACAGGAGAAGGTCAATAGAAGATACATTGCGTATGAGAAGAACAATCAGTGAGGGGCCAGTTGAGAAGAAGTTGACTGAGTGTCACCACGACACACCGGGGGACTATAGATCGTCTGAAAGGGTCTCTTACTTGTCCCATGGAGCACTTCATGGATGCACATTCCAGGGAAAAAAACACCCTTTAGGATGATTCTGTGCACTGTTGCTTATTTTTTTCCTCAATTGTAAAAAAAAAAAAAAATGGTGGTGTGGTACCAAACCCTTTGTTGTTCAAATAACAATTGACTGTATGCAAAACATGTATACTCTCGGTTATTTTTACTACTTTAACTCATAAGTAAATTAGTTTTAATGTACATCTATGTATTTTGTATATTTTATTTAACATTTTCTGTATTAAAAATACATTTAACTATATACTTAAACCTGATGGTATTCACCTTACCTCTTTTAACTTATTTTGTATGATCTGTACAATTTATTTGTTTGTACAGCATATTGCTAGGCAGAAATGAGCCCACTTTAAATAAATATTTGACATGCCCATTAATTCTAATATGGGCTAAAGGGTGTGCCACCCCCCAAAAAAAGCAGTGACAGAAACAAAGTCAGACAAATGCTAAACAAATGTGAGAAAACGTTATATACTTTTATAGTTGCTCCTCTTGAACAATATATTTGTCACACGAGCGGCATCTGCTATACCTTGCCGGGCACTGCCCTGCTTGCCCTTAATGTGAATTTCCTCAACACCGCTGGTTGCCCTTTTCTCTAGGATGGCCCAAATGTCTGACATTTTAAATGAAACAAGCGGCAAATAATGGATGGATGGATTTCTACTTTTGCCTGTGCTGCGTTTTAACGTTCCCATTGAGAATATACGGCATTTACTTTGGCAAAGATGTCCTTTTTTGTATTTTTTGGGTAGCGCCTGTTCCACTAGCCGTGCGCCTCGCGAACAAACTAATTAAGGAACAAACGCTGCTTCAAACCAAGCAGAAAATTACCTCCCGACTCGGCGCGGGACGAACCAAGGACGGAGTGAGCTGCGCTTCTTGATTGTCACAGTATACGCTGCCTAAATGAGGGTTTATTTGGTGTGTTAACAACTAGTGTGTGTCATTTTCAGACTATCTTATTATGTCATATGGCTGTGAATTAAAACTTGTAAATTATTGTGGCATAACTGTGAATTACCACTAATACAGTCTGTCCAACCATTTTCTTTCATGCTTGTCCTTATTAAGGCTGTGTGTGATCTGGAGGCTATTTTAGTTAACTTTAGGTGAGAGGCATTTCATCCATAGCTGGTCGCTGGCCAATTGCTTGCACATACAGGGTCACATTCTCAGCTCTGTCTAATTTGTCGGAGGTGACCAGTTGGAGTCTTGATGGTATCTTCAGCTACCAGCAAGGGAACAACAGCAACTTCAGCTAATGTGGCTTGCACTTGTTCATCAGGTGAACTAGAACGATTGACACCAGTCAAAGAACACTGAACTAAGTTCTGTTCTCAAAATGAATATTATCAAGCCTCCGGTAAAAGGAAAGTGAAAAAGTGAAGTCTAGTGACAAGCAAATGGCATCCAACCAGTCGGTGGCTGGCTAGTTAGCGAGCAGCCTAGCTAATGTAGCAGTCAATATCATCACCCAACCATTTGTTGCTTGGTAGAAATTACCACAAAAGAACACTTTAAAGCTATGAGTTTCACTACCGGGTGGTACATTTCTCAATGCCCCAGGACCGTCTGAATTGTCACCCGGCAAATTGGTCTGTAAGTCGTTTGATTCTTCATGGCAGTGCAACTGGACCATCACCATGAGTCAATACTGCGACTCTGGCTTAATCCTGTGGTATTCCGCAGCCGATAGTCTCCAATTAAGTGGGACTATCGGGAGAGATGTCGGTGACCGTATCAATATCTTCTACCTGACCCCTGAGTTTGTGCGCTCTACAATATTCAGCCAGATAAATGTCTGAGAATCTACCATTGTTGTGTTTACACAGTCAAGACATGCGGCAGTAACCTTCAGGGACCGTCGGGGACCTTCACATCGCCCAACTTCCCGATTCAGTATGAGAGCAACGCACAGTGCGTTTGGATTATCACGGCATCAAACCCCAATAAGGTAAGTCTACTTTAATATCGTGTCCTTGTCGTTTCTAATGTTTCAGGGTTTTTCTGATATTTTTGATTTCATGTTTTAATGTGTAATTTAGAGGGGGATTTATGCAAATCTTATTTTAACCTGCATAACTGGGGAGATTTGTGCAAATTTTGAGGGATTTACAGTATTTATTTTTGTACCTTTTTTTTTAACAACACTTTGTGAGAGGATTTACTGTAGTCTAATTTTAATGTGAGATTTAGTGTGGTTTCAGTTAAACAATTTTTGATCGATTTACTGTAGTCCAAACCTTTGCACCTTTTGGAAGTTTACGGGCTGTCTCATTTGAACTCATTTTAATTGTTGTGGAAAGCGTTGTCCCGATCACACTTTTTTGGCACCCGAGTCTGAGTCTTTGCCTTTCAGTTTCTGCCGATACTGAGTCTCAATCCGATAGATGGAATCCTTTGGAGATTAACGGTAGTCTTATTTTAACCTGCTCATTATACATTGAAGTCCACTGATGCAGAGCACAATGCTGGTAGCTTGTCTGTCCATGTTAACATCCACCGTAACGTTAATGCACATACAAGCATGTACACACTTAGTTCACTGACATGTTTTAAATAATTGAAAATGTAATTTAATAATAATTGACGATGATTATGCGCTGATCATAGACACGGCTCTGTGATTGGTCGGCCTTGCATGGCTGCCTGGAATGGAATGTCATTGCTATTCGTGGAATGTGCGCGGCCGTGTCATCGTTGCATCAGGAAGGCAATAGATTTAGAATATACACACACCCACACACGCATGCACACATGCGTAACATAACTTCTCTGCAGTGTAAAAGTAACTTCCTGTGTACATCCCGCTTGAGTTGGGTGCTACCCACTCTTCTCTATAGCCCACAATTACATATGGTTTCACCTGTAGTTTAATGACCCCATTATGTTGTTAAACATGCCAGATATTATATTCTGTTCTGTCACGTTGCATTAGAGTGCCATGGATCATTTACATGTTATAGCAGTCTTATTTCAAGCTTCTCATTTTTGAGGGGGGGGATTTATCACAGTTTTATTTGAACATGTAGAACTTTAGTTGGATTTACCTTAACCTTGCTTTAACCTGAGTAACTATTGTGAAATTTACGGTTGTCTTATTTAATCTGTACCACTGTGGATTTATGTTTGTCTAATTTCAATTAGTGCAATTTTTAGGCTATATACAGTAGCCTGATTTTAATCTGTGCATTTATTGCAGCATTTACAGTAGTATTGTTTGGTTTGTCTTATTTTAGTCATCTTATTTAACTTTGTGCAACGTTCGGGGGATTTACAGTAGTTTTTGTTTAGCTTCACAACTTTTTGGGGATTATCTTATTTCAAATTTAGTAACCTTTGGGGGATATGTAGTAACCTTATTTTTACCTGCGCAATTTTTGTACAATCCTATTTTAACCAGCCCAATTTTAAGGGATTTATGGTAGTCCTATTTTAACCTCATATTTTGGGGGGTTTATGATAGTCTTTCTTTAGCTGAGTAGCTTTCGGGGCTTTACAGTAGGCTTGTTTTAACCTGTATTACTTTTGAGGGGATTTACAGTTATCTTAATTTCCCCAGTGCAATCTCAATGGGATTGACAGGGCCTTAACTTAGATTGCACGTTTTTCTTACTTGAAAAAAAATGCAACCGTAACTTGACTAAGAATTTAATCATGAGCTGTCATTGCATTTCCGTGCGTGAATGACAATAAAAATGGGGACATTTTCATACAATCCTCGAAGCAGCCGACGATAAGGATGACACGTGAGTGACAAATCCCTTAATTTCACTCCTAATATCCTTCTTTCATCATTTATTTTTTTACATCCTGGCAGTTTTTATCTTTTCTTGTATTCATATTGGACTCGTGTGAATTGGCACGTGAATTAAAGATTCATAGTTTAAAAACACAATATGTAAATGCACCATATTGCTCATGGATTTTGTATCACTGCCGTCAGTCAAGTGTCATCGCTTTCCCGCTGGGGTTCAATTCGCAGAAGATTCCAGAAAGCTTTTAACGCCATAGAGCATCAGTCAATCAAATGGAAGGGATACTAATCCGACGTGTAATATATTATGAAAGTTCAGAAACAATACAGTGACTCATAATATGAGTTAAAGCACTGTCACCCAGATTGGACTTTTTAACAAAACACTGTACAAAGATGATACAATTAACATTATGTAATGAATTATTATGAATAATAGTTTTGGTTTTAATATTACACATTTTTTCATTAAATACCAAAATAAATACCATTATTTATTATTTCTTTTTGATGGGGTAGAAAAAATACACGTATTTTATTTTGGCTGAGTTTTTTCAAGATCTACGTGAGTAAGCCACTAGATATGTTAATTTCATTTTTAATATTTCAGCTGCTGTGCAACATTAGTTTCAATAAATGCTTAATTTTGTGTGGATTTAACATTACTACTAATAATGGGAATGCCACCAATAATACTTATTTGTTATGAATGTGATGTGATGTCTTTGTGAAGCCGAAAGCAAATGTTAGCTTGGCGTATGTGATGCTATTATATATTATAGTTAGACTATCTTCTTCATATTTTATAGTATTAACTGTTTTTTAAGTATGGGCAAGTTAACACAACCGCTCCCAATTATCTTCAAGATTACAGTGGCAAAACTACACATTTCAGCATTTAACATAAAAAAGAACAAAAAAAAACAAAAAACGTTTTAATCCAAGTGGAGCAAGTTTAATAGCTGGGAGCATATTTGCAATGGCTTGCTCTTAATGAGCACACTGATGGGTGAAGGAGGAGCAGCTTGTCCAGGATATTGGATCTCCTGAGAAGGAAATAAAAATGAACACGAGCATAAGACGAAGGAGAAGAAAAGGAAGGAGGTGGTGGTGACACACGCTGGGCATGGAAAATGTCCCTTCTGTGTTCTCCTCAGTTTCTTCATTAAGGAGCCTGAAACGATCAAATTGCTAAGAAAGGAAGTGCAGGATGTTCCAGTCCTGCGTCGTCCATCTCTGAGGATGACGAGCGGCAGGTTTTCTTCACGCGGACCGGTCCTCTCTGGTTTCTTTCCGTCCCCTCTTTCTCTCTCTCCCCTCGACTCGGGTTAAGTGTTAATGGCCTTTTATGGCTCTCTGACGTTATTGCTTCATTTAGTTTGGAATGAGCCTTTAGAGCCAATTCATTCCCCCTCTTCTCATTTAACCTTGGGGATGGCGGGGCAGTAAGGCCGTTAGCAACGCCGCCTCCTTCCTCTTCATTCTTCTTCATCCTCCCTCTCTCTCTCTCTCGCATTCCCTCTCTTGGCTTCTCATTTGCTTTTTTCACTCGCTCACCTCCTGGCCCCTCATCTGCCCACACTGGCCGTCGCTGTCGGAACGTGGCGAGGCCCGACCACGCGGCCGTCATGTTGAATATCCACTTAATGACATAGGTGGCAAGAGTGATCACAGTACTTAAGTAAAGGCACACGTACTTGTGTAAAAAATGAAAAATGTAATTTTACTGTCAATTGTTTTTGTTCTGTCACTTGCACTGTGAAACTTCAAAGTATAAAATAACAAAAACAAGACTGGCAGAATAATTCTTTACAGATATAAGAAATGTGTCTGAGAGACGCTGACGCACCCCTTGAGTTGAACACCAGTGGCTGTTTTACATGCTGTTCCTCATTCACTCCTTGATCATTTCTAACGATACCATGCGTATACAAAGTACATACTAGAAAAAGTACATTCAGTAGTGTAAACTTGTCCGACTTCTCATATTTCAGAATTTATCTGTTTCTGCTACTCAAAAACGGTGATAATCTCAAGTCCAAAGTGATGCAGCGCTGCCATTTACAGGATCGTCATTGCAGTAGTTTACAAAACGTTAATTTCACAAACAAGATGGGCGAGCCCTGCTTCCACGCCTAACAGTTGAAAAACGCACTTGATGCATTTTCGTCATTGCCGGTAAACTAAAATGTACGGAAGCGTGGATCTGCCAATGTGGAGTAAACATTTCTGACGTCCACGTTTCCGCACAAATTAAATGTCCTCGACAGTGAATGACTTAATTACACTGCCTTTCTTCCAATAGACTTCAGTGCTGCCTGGCATTTTGAGGCACGATGTGGTACTACACTGAATGTGCCCAATTCTGTATTTAGATTTCCTTGTATGATGTAAAAAAAAATATATATTAAAAAATCTGCAGTATATTGTTTGCGTGAAAGATGAACCGTGACAGCGTGTTCACTGTACTCGCCAACCCACTTTACATCACTGACTCTACCCCCACCTTATTTGTTTCATCGCCACAACCAAAGGCGACGCTTCATCATGCAGAAATCCAATTCTGCCGGCTCATTGGCCAGTGGCCGCGGACGGATTGGCGAGAAGCGGTAGCGTGGCGACCAATTAGAACGGGCGAGGCGGACGCGGGTTACGGACCGGCGGCGGCGAGGACTGCGGAGCGAGACGAATGCTCGCATGGCCACCGACCAATTAGGAGTGAGGAGAAATATGTACATGCCCACTACACCGAAATGAATTACGTTACTTGGGCCTTAAAAATCAAAGCTGCATACTTCACGGCAGCCATTATGCGCCCCCTCCCTCTCGAACCTGTCCGCCTTCTGGCTGCACTGTGGTCATGTTCTCGCCACGTTTAATGTCATGTGAACTGTGTGGATGTGTCCTCCATGGGGAGTTGCATAAAATACATACTATCAAAAAAGAGTCATCCTTCACCATTCCGCGGTTCACTTCTCACAGTCACAGCATAATATGGATTTTAAATTGTACATTGTCCGCTTTTTTTCCATGCAGTTTCATTGCCAGACACTGATTAAAGCCGATCATTACCATTAACAAGGCAAATTAGTATAGCTCGCGCTAATGTTGGACTGCGTGTTGGCATTGAGGTCACGTCAATATCTCTACTCTTTAACGGCAGATTTAAGCCAGGGAGATGCTTGTGAAGTCCACGAGAGGGATATTGAATCTGGAAATACTCGAAAAAATTCCCCTGCAGCAACATAGGAGAGAGAGAGAGAGAGTGATAGAACCAGAGAGCCGGCAAGCTTTCAATCTCTCCCCGAGGGTGAACTCAAGTTTGAAATATTCTTACACAGTTCTCGGCGAGCATCAAAGATGTGCTCATTATTAGACCACCCCCTCCTCCCCCATCCTCCCCCTAGTGACCATCATCTTTCTCCTTCTCGGGTTTCCTGTTCTTGTCTCTCTATGGTCTCACATGAAACAGAAAGTGTTGGGTGAATAATTCCCAATCAGAGTCTTGCTAGCTTTGTGATTCTCCTCACCTTGATGCGTTCATGAACTCTTTGGAGCAGACTAATTTCCAATATATCAACATATACTTACTGTATATTTAAAAAAAAAAAAGTCTCCTGACCGACGGAAATGAAGCAGTTTTTTTGTTTTTTTTAACCAATTACCACATTCTGCTACAACGCGATGCCGATTTGAATTTAATTCATTGTTCAGCCCTGCCATTGTATATGGCTTCCTGTTTGCTGCAGGTCATCCAGATTAACTTTGAGGAGTTTGATTTGGAGATCGCCTACGACACGCTGACCATCGGAGATGGAGGGGAGGTGGGGGATCCTACCACCATCCTGCAGGTGTAAGTACTATTGCTTTATTTCCTGCTCCGGAAACGTCATTATGAGCAGCGATGATCGTCTCATTACTGTTGTGGAAATGAGCCTTTTATTTCCAATTACAGCGAAATGTAATGTCTATGGTGTATTGCAGTCTGTCGGGCAGCTTCGTCCCCGACCTGATTGTTAGCATGACCCACCAGATGTGGCTCCACTTGCAGTCGGACGAGAGCGTCGGATCCATTGGCTTTAAGATCAACTACAAAGGTGAGTATGCATACTCGCAAGGAGACAACATCAAAATGTGCAGAAATATATCCACAGGACTGAGAAATCTTGACAAGTACGCATCAACGCGTGTAAACAAATTTCCATGTAGACATTCTTCCATTTCGGCAATCTGACAGGTGCATATTGACGCATTTATGCTACCTTCCAAGTATACGTCCTTCCATGTAGACATCCTTGCAAGATCATCACAATGTTTCATGTAGACAAGTGTCTCGTTCATATTCTTAACAAGCGTGCAACCTGAAAAATATACATTTCCAAATGAACAGCCTCACAAGTATGCTTCCTCACCTTACAAGTATAGATCACCACCCATTAGCGATCCAGTCAAGCTATGACCTGACTATGACCTCACCTCAAGTAAACAGTCTCGCAAATAAGCAACTTACAAGCACACAACCGAATAAGTTAGCCTTGCCAGCATACGACCTCTCCAGTAAGTACACATATGTGCAGCCTTTCAAGTACACAACCTCTCAAATTTACATCTCCATGAGTGAAGAACCTGTGAAGTACAAATCCCCACAAGTAAAGGCTTTCATCAGTATAAGTCCTCACATTTTTGGTTTGTCTTGTATTCTGTTGCCGTCCAGCGAATGACCTGTCCCTATTTTCTTTAAAGTTTCATTCTTTTGTTTTATTCCTGCTTCTGTGTCTGTCACTCCCTCTGTCTGATTCTCTCCCTTTTTTCCTCTGCTTGTTTCCATTCATCTATTATTAACAGCAAGTTCACCCACCTGGCAACACTTGGTCCCTGCTGCCAGCTGCGAGGCACACACATCACACACACGCACGTCCCCCGCTATAGATTTGAGGCAGCACTGCAACATTATTGACATAAAATTTGCATTAAATATTCAGTGAGTTTGTGCCTGGACTATGAATACCTCCATTCGTCATTCGTGTTGCATAGTCCATACATAGAATTTGAAATATGGATCCATTCCACAGTTCATATGTAGCTCCTTAGCGATGTTATATTTGCAACCTCTACGATTACACCAGCGAGACACTAGCACATGTATGAATTTGCATTTTAGAATTTCAGCAGCCTTAATAGCATAAAAAAGCAGTATTGTTGTCTAAAAATGCCATTAACTATTATATTAGGCTTGAAGTGATATGCATATTACTCTTTGAATTGAATTCTAATACAGTATCTTGGACAGATAATATAATATTACTACACCATAACTCCTGGGGATGTTCCCCCATCTTCCTCAATTCTGTCTTATCTGTGATTTTTACGTCTTTCATCTGCTGTTTTACAGCTTTTAATATTTAATTTCTTTTATCAGCGCCAGAGATGTCAAGGTGTCTTTTAACAGGTTATGGTGACTGTCCTCATATAGGGTGGGCCGTCTTGTTTTTTTTGTTTTTTTTAAACATCTACACATTTATCATCCTGACTGATTCAGGTCTCAAAATTCACCAATTGTTGCTAAACATCTGTATCCTAGTGAAAATGTATATTCTATAAGTGTCCCCGAATCATACCCCTCAAACTCACTCACTAGTGTCCTCTGCAAAGTAAGAAGAAAAAAAATATCCAGCGACACCAGTTTCATTTATTGGAACCAAATTTGATGGATAGTTCTATTATGACAGGACACACAAAAAAGTCTCAAGCACCTTTGCCCTAGATTGAACAGGAAGAATGGAAGAAATTATTTTGGGGGCCGATTCCATGAAAAAGTCATGTCAGCTGTGCTCCTTATAAAGTTGGAGAAACTTAGCCCCTGACACCAGTTTTACTGACCAAGACAAAATTTGATGGAGATGGTGTGGGGGTGCATCCAACCACGCTGTGGATCTGCTTTGCTTAGTTGGGGTGTCTTATGTAAATTAGCTGACTTGTGATGTCACAATATGGCAAGATTCAGCATGACACGTTCGCAGAGTGACTTTCAGGGATAGACAACTCAAAAAAAGATTTCCTTAATTGTTTCCTTTACATTTGATGGTTGGGCGGGCACTCTATAGACCCAAACGTTGTAACTCTCAAAGCCCACTTTAAGGAAGAATTTGGTAACTCAACGTTATTGCTGACTTGTCCAAACTAATAAAAAAGATGCCCCATAGTATCATTTTAATAACAAGGCGGATCAGTCTGTGAGAGACCAACCAGATCTAATTTAATTTGGCACTCGGCGTATAATTTGGAGGACAACAAATATTTTATGAGCGTTGTTGCGCTCATTAAGAGCCACTTGTCACTCATAAATCGCGCACACAAAAAACGTACCGGTAGTCATGTGAATGCTTTTGGGTCCTTCTGGGCTCTTCCAAAAGTGCCATAGCGAAGGTCCCTAATTATGAGTATCTTAAAAAAAAATCACGCTTGGGGGACAGCATGGGATGCTGAAATATGACTATAAAATATTAAGTCCTGGCCTCAATATAAATTTCACTTGGTTTACAGTCGATCAGGCTCGCGTCGGGCATCTGTGTTTGTGCTGTCGAGGTAACCTGCGAAGGGCAAATGCTTACTTCACAAAAGCGTCAACAGGATACAACTTTTTTTACTCGTGAATTATTGAGCTGTGGTAATAAACTAACAGGAAGCAACAGTGTTGCTTCTACTGAATACATTAGATTTTGCTAAGAACATTAGTTCAAGTTTCCCTCTTTCTGACATCTTATATTCACACTGTGCTGTATTTTTGGCATGCTAACAACTTTAGCTTGTGTTGCCACCATGCTAACAGTAATTTAAGCTTGTGTCGTCACCATGATAACTGTGATGTTAGCAGAGGTGGGCACATCAGTCATCCTGCGTCATTATTTCAGGGCGGTCCAGTCTGCTTCGAGAACAAACTTACTATGTCACACATGCACAGCACAAGCATACATAAGTAAAAAAAAAAACCAAAAAAACAATGAAAAAAACGTGTTGTAACCGGTCCCCATATTGTTTTTATTTCAACAATCACCACGTTGGGTTTGTGTGTCCGTTTTTTGTTGTTGTTGTTTGTGCATGCATGCATGCGTGTGGGTGTGTGTGTGCGTGTGTGTGGGGGGGTATGATATACAGTAAGTACGTTCTCTACACCGTTTGGCTGCCGGCGACGACAGACTGGGCTGGCCTGAAATAATGACAGAAGGATGACTAACGGACTGACATGTCCTTCTCTGAATGTTAGCACATAGTGCTGTCATGCTAACATGCTAGCATGTGTTGCCTCCAGAGCTGGGCATTTTACTACAAAGTGAGCATCCGTCAGCAGCGTGGGATGACCTTCCGCCGTCCGTTATTCACCTTTTTTTCCAGGGGGAAAAAAATAGTACCCGTCTATAGGCCGGTCCTCCTCTAATTTTAAACGGAATTCTGTCTGCAATTCCGACTCAATTTTGGCTTATGTTGCCTCACGCTGACATTGTTAGATTGTTGTTGAGATGCGAACAGTGGCTCATTTTGCTTCCATGCTAATGACAACGTTGGCTTGTGATGCCATCATTCCAACATTAGCTTGTGTTCCCACCGTGGTACTAATCATTAGCTCAAAATACCCAGGTTAGGAAATGAGCTCAAATTAGCATAACATTTTAACTGGTGATAGAAATACATTGCTTGCTTATTAGTAGCTGAATTAGACGATGCAGAAAATTGCATAGCTTTTACCAGATGCTACCGAGCACATCATTTAATCATAATAACATTTTCAAAGATCAAAAATACATCGAAACTTGTCAAATATATAATTTGATATATATATAATTTGATTCAATGGCGGAACGTGCTGGACCGCTTGGACAACAAAGACAATAACATTGGTGCAAGGAAGAAAATGATCACAAGAATCTTTAGAGGACAGTCTACGTGCAGAAGATGTCTGACTAAAGTCTACTATTTCGCTGGGCAGAAAGCGAACCTGCAGCATCGGAGAGTAAAAGCATATTTCCTGGCCGGTGAAATGTCCGGATCAAAGAAAAGACCCCAATTATTACACACGGTACCGACATCCAATTTAAGCAGGGCTTTCCAGGGCTCACACCAGCCACGGATAAAACCAACACATATTTTGCACTTAACAGCAAGTAGAGGCATAAGGCGACAAGGATTTTTTTCTCTCTCTGGCTTATAGGTTTGAATGTTTTTCGTTTAGGCGACATTGTCAGTATGATCCCTTTTCTCGCAGCTCTGCAAAAATGACTGTAATCTGTAAACTAGACTAACAAATTGTAGGACATTTTTTTCAAACACATCAGAGAAGTGAGTGTCAGATGTTAAACTTCACACCCTTGTCCAGGCGTCAACCCGCCTCCTTTATGGCTGTGATACGATCAAAGATTAGTCTGACTGTTCCACATTTACACAGGCATTGTCTCACCTCTCTTGAGGCTCTGATATGACCTCCAAAGTCGGAAACAAGAAGGTAATGTACAAAGTTGGATGCAGTCTCTTTCACAGAGTCCAGTATAAAATATCAAACACTGAGAAGTGAGTGTTGGGTGTTAAACTTCGAATCCCGCCAAAGCCATTCATCATTTAAAAAAACAAAAAATGTTTGTCCCACCTCAGTTACCGGTATATATTATTTAAACTGCACAAGTCAGAAAACTCCCATGTTTGGTCCTGTTGATGCAGGACTGAAACATAAAACAGTGTAGGTAAATCACTGATTTCACAGGCAATGTAAAAGTGACTGTTCCCTGTAATTCTTTTAATGATTGTTTGACTTAATCTCTTAATGTATCCTGGCCTTTGTTTGTAGAGTGTAAAAACACAAAAACAGGTAAAAACGGGCAGTTTATTGTATGGCGTAAAAGCTCAGAGCGGCCAAATCAATTTCACAATGGTCACAAAAGCAGCCTGCGCATTTTTCTTCTTTTTTTTTTTTCCTCTTGTACTCTTTCACCCAAATCTCATTATCATCCCAAAATCTATTACCGTCCCTCTTGGATCTTTAAGTGCCATTTTATACTGGCACGCATTGCTTGTTGTATTCATGTGAACAATTCGGCCGAGCATGATGGAATATTATATGAGTGGAGAGTGCTGGTGCAATCCCAGACACGTTGTTGAGGGAAAAATGCATATACTGTACATGCACGTCGTAAAACTGCTTTTTTCCACGCACTACACACACACACAACGGGTGTGTCATACTGTCGAAATATTACTTCAAAAGTCATTTGTTCTCCGTTCTTGCGCGTTGGGCGCTGTGATTGGTGGAGTCGGCGCCTCTCATAAAGACGATGTCATGACGGAAATTAATGTAATACATCACAAAACACACGCACACACACACACACCAGAAGTGAACATACAGCAAATAAATAATCCTGTAAATAATAGTGAAAGTGGGAATGGCGCTGTAGAAGAACGCTGGGCCAAATACATTCCCACAAATGCCATCCGCCGACTTTTTAAAAAAGACTGATGGCGACAAGGTGGCATTTCACGCGGACTCAAACGGGAATCTGTCTAACCTTATCGCCAGGCGGCCGACGTGAATTCCTTTGAAACGGTGTGCAAGAAGTGATGGATTCGAACCCGTAGTCGTTCATCTGACGCAGCAAAGGCAGACGCAATTATTTTCGTGCAAAGAGGTTGACACGATTTAATGTGACGTGTAAATACGCTGCAGGCTGGTCGCGGTTTGTATGTCTGCCTCGAGGGTCCAGGATCCAGGTGAGAATTTTTGGCTCAGCCGGAATTCCAAAAACATCTCTCTAAATAGTAGTGTAGTGTAGTGGTTAGCATATCTGCCACATAATCTAGATCAGTGGTGTGTAAACTATGGCCCGGGGGCAATTTGCTGCCCGCCCACCATTTTTTAGTGGCCTGCGGCATGTACAAAAAATATTAGCCATGGCCAGTAATGCTATTTGAAAAAAAGGGTGTTGCAGTGTGGGCAGTGTTAGAAGTGACTGTTGAAAAAGTCTGGGGATGTGAGTAATGGGGACTAGCGCCACTACTATTTATAAAGCGTTCCTAGATGCAAATAAATGTACATTTAAAAATAGTAAAGAAACAAAAAGGTCTGATTTGCAAACATATTAGAATAATGATCCTCAAGTATGGTCATCTTACTACAGATTGTTCTTGGTTTGGTTCTGAATCTGGAGCTGGGATTTAGCTGCTGCTCAGTAGTAACTGCAAAGAAAAAAGCCTTATATAAAGATAAAGTTGGATTGTGAATTCTGACGTAACACTGAAGTTGAAGGCGTGCATATATTTTATGGGGTGCAGGGCCGCGGGCCAAACCAAAACTAAACAAATCCTAAATTACTTGCCGTATCGACTTTAACAGATATCCTTGCTATAGCAGTTTTTCAAAATAATATAACAAAAACATGTAATTGCTTACTTGATTGAGTGGTTTTAGCATGTTTAATAAGTTTTTTTTTTTTTTTTTTTTAATTAATCTGTCCCTTCCTTCTTTTTTTCTATATGTATGTACGTATATATCATTCTGGAGATAAATGTTTGGACACCCCTGGTCTAGAGGTTCTGGGTTTGGATCTTTGTGTTTATTTTGTATCGGTGGGTACTCAAGCTTCCTCCTTCCTCTGAGCCATTTCAACAATTTTATGTTTTTCACTTCACCTCTTCCCCCATGAGAGCTCTCTCAGAGCCTTAGAGTAAGCCATTCCCCCAGCAAATTCTTCATGTTATGGTTGCTTCCCGTAGACCTTCACGGTCCACAAACAATTTGAGTAGTGCTCCTAGCTAGCATTACAAATTTACCCCCATACATTAGTTGGGGAGTTAACAAGAAAATGACTACAATCCAGTCCGCTTTTATGGACCCTATATTTTCCTCTTTATTGGATTTAGCAGTGACTTTGGTCTATTTTGCCTTAGGCAAAAACATTGCTTTTTTTTTTTCTCTAAGCCATTTCGTTCTCGACCCTCGATAATGTCTACATTTCCGTGGCTTTTTTTTTTTCTTTTTTTTTTTGGTAACTCAAAAGACATGTTATTCCTGTCAAAGGTTACATTCCTCACACAAACACGCACCGTTTTTAACAAGCAGCCTGTGAAAAAGGCGACTAACGGTGAGTCACACTTTAAGCGATTTCCCAACACCGTGTCTTAACGAATGTGAGGTGTGCCACCTCGTTAAAAAGAGAAAATGACGAGGCGGCGGATCCTTTATGTTATCGTTTTTATTTATTTTTTTTTCCTTATAGCAGGTCCCCTGTGAGGAGCAAAATCCACAAACGCCTCAGCCCATCTTGTCTCCCCACTGGTTTGTTTGTGTATGTGTGTGCGGGTGTGAGAGTGTGTGTGATTCCCACAGCGATGTCCCAAAAGATTTTTAAAGGAAAAACACAGTACGCATTTCCTGTTCACAGTTTCAAACAGTTTCCAGTTATTTCATTCTAAAAACTCAGAGGTTCAAGAATTACAGCACACCTTTACAGACCTTATTGTCTTGCTGAAATTAACTATTTGAAGGGGGCTGGTCCTGTCTCATGTAAGTGAGTGCTGTATCTCGGTACATATACTGCTGGACCAATGGCGAGCACGGCTTTCATTATCATGATCACTGGGAATGGAACCCTGACTAGAGCATTTTTGACCTCCAGCTGGCTGAAAAAAACATTTTCCCCCTCAGACAACTAAGCACTTCATAGACTACACTGTGTGTATGTGGCATATGAATACATCACCACAGACAAATTCTTCCCGCTCCCTTGCCGCCGTGTCAAAAACTTTGCAAATAGAATTAGCTAACGCTAATCATTGAATTCAATAATACTCGATGCAGTTCTGCTTAACTTTTGGCTTTGACATGATAGCGAATTCATCATATCCAAGGACAGTTATGTTTCATTCAGTGTAGTCACCTGAAAGTGGCTCTGGATATTTGCCCACCTCGGCATGCCATGTCGTTGGTGGAGAAAGTCGGTGGGGAGAGTCAGCTATTACAATATGTCAGTTGGCCCCTTCGTTACATTGCAGTGGGACAGAAGTGCAAAATGACTTGATTACAGACACATTTTCAGAAATAAGCAGATGATAAGATATTTAAATATCGTCGCTGTCCTGTTAAAAACACTTATGTCCATTTATTTCATTTTTCTTATTTTTACATGAATGGTGCATTACAGACATCGCATTAATGTGAACATTTTTTTTTTTTAAATCTAAAATTGGACATGTGTTTTTCACAGGACAGCGACGATATGGTTGTTTAATTTCACACCTGGTGGGTGAGCAGATACTCCAGAGATCCAATTACAGTGATCCTCTGTTCATTGCACAGGAGTTAGGAAAAAGCCACGATATGAAGAGGCCATATAAAAAACTTCTTGTTTCTATACAAGCCATTAAAAAGTCAAATTAAGTAAAAGTAAAAATGAAATACTAACTGGTTGTAATGCAAAATGTCAACAATCTTTTCAGAAATAGACAAGGAGAGCTGCGGTGATCCCGGGACACCTCTCTATGGAATAAGAGAGGGCGACAGCTTCCTGAATGGCGGCATCCTACGCTTTGAGTGCCAGTTTGGGTTCGAACTGATCGGGGAGAAAAGCATCTCCTGCCAGGATAACAACCAGTGGTCGGCGAACATCCCTATATGCATATGTGAGTATTGCGCAACTCTTGCCGACTGCTGCGATGCTGATAACATTGAATCTGACCGGTCACCATGGTGACCGAGTGGTGACCACTGCCTTCAGCAGATGATGGCCGGCAATGATGTGCACATGAATATTTAACAGGAAGCTGCTTTGTGTCTTCCCCACCTCACCTCCACAAAGTCCCCTGCATGTCCAACTTCACAGCTCCTTCTGGAACCGTCCTCTCGCCTGACTACCCAGAAGGCTACAGCAACAACATGAACTGCGTCTGGCTTATCCAGTCGGAGCCGGGCTCGCGCATCCACTTGGCGTTCAACGACTTCGACCTGGAGGCGCCTTACGACGCGCTAACGGTGAAGGACGGCGAGACGAGCGATGCCGCCGTCGTCGGCAGGTTCTCGGGCGCCGAGAGTCCCTCGCACCTGACGTCCAACACCAACACGCTGAGGCTGGAGTTCCAAGCGGACCACTCCATGTCCGGGAGAGGCTTTAACATCACCTATAGTAGTATGTCACAATTCCTCTCCCTTTTTACAGGTGAACATTGAAGTACAGGGGTTTGTAGGTAGCTTGAAAACTCCAAATTTTGTACGCCGGGACAGCTGTAAACCGAGGACCCGTGTGTTGATTAACCGTCGAACAAAAAAGCATGTGTGGTCAAATTGTACGTTTTTGACCTTAAAACAATAGATATGAAATATTAAGTGGAACCTCCAAAGTGGAACATGATCCTTTCTGTGATGGGTTGACATTCTTGGGTGGATGGTGGATGGTGCTTTATGATCGTATCAATTTTAAGTGCTTTGTGGCTAAATTGTGGCCTGTTTTTTGGGGGGGGTAGCAATTATTTGTTTATTTTTGCTATTTGCTGGTAGGTTCTGGATACAACCACAATGAAGTATTGCCACTCAGTCTTTGACTATATTAAAAAAGGAGGCAAGTTTTATCTAACTTTTCAAAGATAACCACAGGGCATTGAAACTAAATGTAACTAAAATCTGAGGTGGCAAAATTCAGGTCCAGAAAGTAAAAACCACGTCTAAAGCCTTTACCTTGTATAGTACTATCGTCTTGCAATAGTTTCTGACTAATTGTCAGGGTCCATTGGAAAGCATGTCCCAAACATTACAGCATATTTTTTTTTTGTTTTTGTAGTTATTCAATATGTCAAAAACTGCTGATTTCTACTCTTTGTTCTGCGCACAAAAATATGAGAAACTGCCACTTTCTGCCTATCATGGCTCTGATGTTATGTTATATCTTCTACATCTACCTCATAAACACTGGTGTGTAGCATTTGATTATTTCCGGGCAGCTGCACTCGTCATTTTCTTCCCCTTTTAAGGACTGTTTCAGAGTCGAGACTGGACCGGCTTGTAATACGATGAAGTGCACCATATGCCCTAAGGCGGGCACGCTTGCATGAATTTTATCAGCGACCCGATTTGCTTTGCTGGAGTCCACCCGAGCAAGCGAGTAGGCATTTGAGCAAAATCCTAAAAAGGACTAGAGCTGGAATATGGAACAGACAGATTACAAGGGGACATATTTTTCAAGGCCAACGCTTCCAAGTCATGAAGCCGAATTTAATCAAAGTGAAGATGCCTGTAAAATATGAGTTTTATATCATCTAATTACATCCCAAACCAAGGTCCAATAACGATCCAAATTCTTTCTGTGTCCCCCTATAACTTTTCACCCCTAAAGCTTTCGGCCACAACGAGTGCCCGGACCCTGGCATTCCAATCAACGCCCGGCGCTTCGGAGACAGTTTCCAGCTGGGCAGCTCCATTTCTGTGGTGTGTGAGGATGGCTTTATCAAAACCCAAGGAACCGAGACCATTTCCTGCCAGCTAGAGAGAGGGAAGGTCATGTGGAGCGGGCCCATCCCCAAATGTGAAGGTAAAATGTTGACCCCGAATTGTTTGCCCTTGAAAGATTTTCATCTTCCACACGGGGGAAAATGTACAGTTGAAAAAAAAAAAAAGTATTTATAAAGGGATGGGAGCTTATGAGTGTTCTCAACTCCTGTTTGTTGCCATGGTGGAAGCCTGCCCGGAGGTAGCGCTTCACTGACGCCATAACTGCCTAGGATTTATGGCAAAAAAAACTGCATTTTTCGTGAGGGGCAAGAAGTGTTTCATGGCAGCCATTTTGTGCAATCTAACAGTTGTAAGAAAAAAAAACGTTTTTTTCGGGTTCACGGGAGGTATTTCATACGAACTGTAATTAGTGCAAAATATTTTAGGTTGCTTGACTTTTTTTTTTTTTTTTTTAATAAATTAAATTAATGTAAAAATATTTCCAAATTTGCGAGCACTAAAACTATTGACGTCATGCATTACTGATTTGAAAACGCGAGGTTGCAAAGTGAGCAGTTTGGGTGAAGTCGCTGGCTGCAAGTGACGCCGAGATGGATATTTGGATTTGGGATTTAGTCAGATCGGGTCCATCCGTCATGCGCTCCCCCAGCATAAGATAATGTTACCATACAATGCAGCTCCGCCACTATCCATCTGCTACCTCGCTGCCACCCGGGTGGGTGGGTAGTTCTGTTTAAATCCAGGAGAGGCTGCGTGGAAATCTGTCCAGCACCAGCGGGATCAGAATGAGCTTCTTTCTATTGTGGCGTCGAACAGTTGGCGAGGATCATAGGGAGCATATAGTGCTACCAACTGGGATGACCTAACAATTCATAGCCATTGTCCCTTTTCCTCTTCCAGCTCCATGCGGTGGACACTATTCGGCTCCCACCGGAGTGATTCTGTCCCCAGGGTGGCCCGGTTATTACAAGGATTCCCTCAGCTGTGAGTGGGTGATCGAGTCAGAACCCGGGCGATCTATCAAAGTCACCTTTGACAGGTGGGTGGCGTAAAACACTGCTCGGAACGAGCCTTGTTAGGATAGTCCTTACCATCAATTAACAAAAAATAATGTGGTCTATAAGGAACATGTTTCCAGTAAACATTGATGATAAAGACCTTTGGAGTTTAAAAGACACCTTATGATAGTCCCAATGTGACAACCACCCACCCACCACTGTGCCGTGGCCCATACTGTAAGCGTTCTCTGAGGGATCCCGTTTCACTTAACTGGTGTGAAAATTCTTTGTTGTGTATCTTTGTTCATCTATCTATGTCAGCAATGTATTGCGACAGAAAAAAAGCAATTAAATGCTCTTGTACTAGATTGCAGAAATTCCCATTAAACTTGTGTACCACCGATTAACCATTCACACAACAGGAGAAGTCGTGGCTTCCGGCAGGTGCATCAGCTTTATGTTTGAGACAACATCATTATTTCAGAATGCAGTTAAAGACTTATAACACAAAAGCAGGCATCTGTGCTAACCACTAGCACACCCTGCTGACCTACTCCTGTTTAACGCTATGCAAATAATTGCGTCAAAATTGCACATACCCAAATACGCTTGTCGAAAGTCGATGACAGCACTCTGAATCGTTCCCCGCAGATTCCAGACAGAACTGGGTTACGACTTCCTGGAGATCCACGATGGCCCCAACCTCCTGTCTCCGCTGGTTGGCTCCTTTAATGGCACCCAGGTGCCGCAGTTCCTGTTTAGCAGCACAAACTTCCTCTATCTGCTCTTCACCACCGACAACAGCCGCTCCAATGCCGGCTTCAAGATATTATATGAGAGTAAGTCCAAAAATACAGTGTAGTACATGTGTATTCGATATGTGCATTTAAGATGCGAGGCCTGGTGGCGTGTCATGTGACATCTGTGTATGTGCTGATAACAGCTTCTGTGCGAGTGTACTCATTATATTTGTCTTTTATTATCCTCGCGACGTTCAATAAACCACTCAAAATCGGCATTGTATGTGCATGTTCACCCGGATTATTTTATGTTCCAGGCGTTGCAGTGGACAGCTACTCGTGCCTGGACCCCGGCATCCCCGTTAACGGGATCCGCTATGGACAAGACTTCTCCATCGGATCCACAGTGTCATTTGGCTGCGATTCAGGCTACAGGCTGAGCCACGAGGAGCCCCTGGTGTGCGAGAAGAACCACTGGTGGAGCCACGCTTTACCCACTTGCGATGGTACGTAACACACATTTTTTTCTGATTCAGAGTAGCAGTGAATCCTGTGCAAAAGTGCTTTGGAGAATGGCGAGTGGTCGCTAGTTCATCACCTTTGCTGGGTTTTATGTTGTGCACACTTAACATATATTTACAGTACATCGGGGATGGAGAACCTTTTGAGCACCAGGGCAACTTTCCTTTTTAAAAAGGAACAGATTTGTCTTGTCATTTGAGCCAGAAATTAAATTAAAACAATGCGTTTACATAAATGAAGAGCTGGGCATCTTACTAAAAATTGAGCATCTGTCAGTCGCCTTTTTTTCCGGGGGGGGGAAAAAATAGGACAAGTCTATAGGCTGGTCCGCCTCTATATTTTTAAATGGGCGTCCGTCGGACTAAACTTTCACTAGCCCCCCACCCGCTGGGCGATGTTTAAGGAGAAATAGTGACTCACTGCGCTTTGGAAGCCTCTTCACAGCCTGGTGCCTCACTCAAATCTGTCCCCCGAGCAACAACAACTCACTATTTTCCTCCACGCGCTCGCCGCGAATAATAGACTGATTTAAACTTGATCAAATATTACAGGGCCGTTAATAATAAAAAATGCTCAATAGGTCAGATTAAAGAACGGAGCTGGCTGTATGTGGTCCCCAGGCAGTGCTTTGCTGATAAACATTCATATATTCAATAAATATGCTTCCAGTTCAAGAACACAAGTTGTAGAGCGCAAAAATGTCACCATCATTGTTTTAATTTGTTTTTGACTCGTCTTGGAAGCCAAGACAAACACATACATAGATACAGACGATTTAAGTGTGATTGCCAACCTTTACTACACACCACACTCCAAGTGCATTTTCATTATGGTTCCATGCGCCGCACCCCTTGTAAATTTCCAATATGTTTCCACGTCAACCCCCCCCCCCCTTGTAAACCTGAATGTTTCTATGCAATGCACACCTAGTTCACTTTCATCATGTTTCTTTGTCACACACCTGGGTTAACTTTCAATATTTCTGCACACCACCCACCCAATAAACTTTCACTGTTTCTAAGCATCACATCTGTGTAGTAAAGTTTCAATATGTTTCTACAAGACAGACCGCTGTAAACACTCAATTTGTTTCGCTACATGGATCATCTAGCAAACTTTCAGTGTTTGTACATGCCACACACCTAATAAGCTTTAAATATGTTTTGTGTCCATCTTCTAGTAACGGTTGTTTCAAGCACTTCACTTAAAATTTTTCAATATTTACTATGTTCCACGCCTAGTGCATTTTCAGACTATTTTCTCTGCACTCCAGTAAACTTTCAATGTATTACTTTAGGCCGCAAACCCAGTAAACTTTCAGTGTTTCTGTGCCTCACACCTCAAGTAAACTTTCATGTTTCTATGAGTCAGACCCCAAAATAATGGTTCAATATGTTTTTGTGTTGCACCCCTATTAGACTTTCTTTTGTTCTCTGTGCTCCAGCCTAGTAAACTCTCAACATTTCTTTGCTCTGACTGCCAATAAAGCTGTGTTTCTGTTTCGCACCACTACTAATCTTAATCTGATTCTACGCACTGTATTCTGTCTAAACTTTCATTACATTTCTACATTGAGCACCCTGAATAAACATTCAATGTGTTTTCCACCTCTAATTAATGTTTCATGTGCTGCACCCCAGTAAACGTTTACAGTAATATATTTCAGTGTGCCAAAACTCGAATAATTTTTCAATTTTTTTTATGTGCCGCGCCTCTAATTAAAATTTTAATGTAGTGCTGTTTGGCACACGCAGCAAAGTTTCAGTGTTTCTTTGAGCCGGACTCTGACAACAGTAGACTTTCTGTGTTGCTCTCACACCACTAGTAAGTTTCTATGCACCATACCCTGAATAACTTTCAATGTATTTCTACATTGAGCACCCGTATTAACCATCATTGTGTTTTCAATATGCCACACCTCTAATGACTTTTTTTGGTTTCTGTGTTACACCCTAGTAACTGTGCAATATATTTCTTTGCGCTGCAGCCCTAATAAAATGTAAATGTAGTGCCAGGATTTGCACACGTAGTAAATTACCAATATTTCTTTGCACAAGGCCCCAACTGCAGGAAACGTTCAGTGTTTGTGTCGCAGCTGCAGTAATCTTTGTTTGTATGCATCATTCTCTAAGTCAGCGTTCAATATATTGATACATTGAGCACCCGTTGTAACCTTCAGTATGTTGTCAATGTGCCACACCCCAAACGGCTGTTCAGCGCTTGTTGCACCCTAGTCGACGTTCAATGTATTTATATGACCGCACCACTCGTAAACTTTCAATATAATGCTATGTTCTGAACCCGTTGTAAACATTTAATATGCCACACCCTGAATGACTTTTACATGTTATTTTGTGATGACTCAGAGGAAAAGTTGAAATATTTTTATGTACCGTACAACTCTTAAAAATAAATCTTCAATGTATTTCTACAGGTCCTCAGTGATATGTAATTTGAAGATGAAGAATTCTTATGTTCATCTGGAAATAAATTATTTTTAAAAATACTAGAGATTAGGGCAATTGGTATGCTTTTGAATACATTTGTAAACATAAGAATGAAGTTATTAGAAACATGTTACTGGTATCATTTATTTCCTGTTGTAGTGAGTTAAAATCAGATAAATTCCTGATGCATTGTTTGAAAACCATGTCTTTCTAGCACTTACATATGTTCCGTGTGAGCTGATTGATGCAATCAGACTTGTTGTCTCGAAGTGACGTTAATGCGTCGTTGAAGGTTTTTTTTTTTTTTTTCGCCTGTGAAAAGAAAGTGAAGATAGACATCGGAACTGACAGCAGATATTGAAGCCCAACCGGCAGGAAATTTAAAAAAAACAAAAAAAAACAGAAGACAATCATAATCCAAATTTCGTACCCAGCTCAGCATTCAATATTCAGAGCTTCCTGGCAGCAAAGTTTAAATAAGTAATGTTGCAGTGCAATGCGGGCGTGTGAGCTAGTGTCACAGCACAAATGTCGGGTCTGTGCCTTTTTGTGCAACGTGGACTTATTCTCACAACTTGTTCCAACTTGGTGTTTTTAAGTAGTGAATGTTTTGCTGATAGTGCTGGGCGGCGGAGTCCGAAGATGCTACACCTTTGTTGTAGTCTAAGTGCGTTTGCAATATCCTGGTCCTAATTTTTTTAAGCCACTCACTAGCAGAGGGCCGTGATAGTCTGTGACCCTCCGCAAGGTCCTTCTTCCAATTGCTACTTTCCGACCTTATGGCACAGCTGCGATGGCGGCCAAACTTCTCTGCCGGCATTGCAGTTTTTGAGGCTAATGGTATTTCCACTGGGGCTTTATTGCGATGGCAATGATGAGGCGACTTGTCCGACTGTAAGACGGAGCAACTGGAGCGAGCCGCAATGGAGCCGCGGCCCATATGCCGCATTAGTATGCATAATGTGACCAACACATCTTTTTTGGAAGGGCCGCCCCGTTTCAACTCAGATGCGCCACTCAATGCATAACAATGTTCCTGGCTGGATGCCCGTGAGGTCACCTCGGGGTCATTCTGCCTCATAAGATCCATAAATAAAATCACTTTGCCTTGAGATCTACATAAAATCCACATAAAATGGGTTGTAACCAGTAATGACAAGTAACAATTACATTGTTGCTTTACTGATTTTCCATCTATCTGTACTTGAGTATTTATTTTTTTGTGAAACAGAAATACATTGCTCCACCTCTCGTAATCTTTTCATTGTGTATCTCTCTGCCACACTCTAATAAATATTCAATATATTTCTATGCATCATACCCCTATTCAACATCCTATATATGTATATGTGACACAGTTCTAGTGATCTTTTCATTGTCGTTCTATTTGTCTCATCCCTATTGTTTTTTTTTTCATTTCTGTGTCACACTCTGAGTAAACTTAAATGATGCTACCTTTCGTACACTGAGGAAACCTGTCGTGTGTTTCTGTTTGCCACTTTCCAATACGTTTACCGTTTCTGATCACTGCACCTCTAGTAAACGTGCAACATATTTTTGTATGCATCACACCACTAGGAAACCTTCTGTAATTGAATGTGTCGTAGCCCAAATAAAGTTTCCGTATGTTCTTTCATGTTGGTAATTAAAATAAAGGCCTTGCTCCAATAGACGCCTCATCCCATTGGCAGTTGAGTAAATAAGCATCCTCTACCAATAAAACTGTGGTGTTTGCCAGCTGTTTTACCAATAAACATGCCATATCTTGTGCATGTGTCTCATTTCAAGTCTCGCATCTGTGCAGCTCTGTGTGGCGGTGACATCCGAGGCCCCTGGGGCACCATCCTGAGTCCCGGCTATCCAGACAGCTACCCGTCATCCCTGAACTGCACCTGGACTGTGGAAGTCAGCCACGGCAAAGGCAAGAGTCGACGTGTTTTGCATATGCCACAAACAACACAAGCAAACAACTTTACGGTTCTGTCTCTGTGCGTGCGACAGGCGTGCAGTTTCAGTTCAACTCATTCCACCTGGAGGATCAGCATGACTACCTGCTGGTCACGGAGAACGGGAGTTTCCTGCAACCCCTGGCTCGCCTGACCGGCAACGAGTTGCCTAGCAACATCAACGCCGGTCTCTATGGCAACTTCAAAGCCCAATTACGATTCATCTCCGACTTCTCCATTTCCTACGAGGGCTTCAACATAACGTTTACCGGTAAAATCTCTCAGTAGACTGTTCCAGCAATTGCACACTGTATTCAGTCTCGTTAAAGTAAGTCAAGTCGTTCGTAGCGCAATGCAGTTAGAAATGTTGGTCTGTTGGGGAAATTTCAGGATGAACCTAAAATTCACTAAAACCTTTACAAGGAATCTTTATTTGACCTTGTCTAAACTTTTCAATGTCTTAACTGTTTAATGTTCTCTCATAACAGGTGTTTAATCCATGATTCGACCAATACTTTTCCTGGCTCAATTAGAATTGGTTGTTTAAACAGTCGTCTTCATCTTGCTGTTCACACTTTAACATCAAGAGCCCAAGATGGTGCCTAACAATTGATTGTCAGTATGCAACAAAGAAAATTGGAGATTCTCCCATGACATATTGAACGATCTCTCATGGCACAATGGTGTAGTGTTTTGTGCTAAATAAAAATGCCACCAAGTAGCTAACTTTATATAGGGCTTTTCGCTACTCAGAAAAAAAGGAACAAAAAAAAAAAAAGGGAAAAGTACTGGTGCACAATAAAATCCAAACATGGAAACAAAGAAACGCAATACTTAATAGCACAGAGCGTGGTGCCTCAAAAGAATCGTGTACCAACTTCTGGTCTTGTTTGAATGGCAGCGGTAACTAGCTGAAGGCTGGTTGGTATCAGAAATGCTGAAGCTGAGAGTGACTCATAGGTTTCTTTCACAGGAAATAATTGTGATAGATTTAAAGTTCATACTTTGTAGGACTTAGGTCATTTCCAGGAAAAATGCCTGATTGAGTATGCATGATAAAATTGAATGGCCCACAGCAGCCATTAGGGTTGAAAACATTTTTTCACAATAGTACACAGCTATTAAGAGCTAAAAATACACCGCCTCGCTGCCACCCAACTGCGTATCCTGCTGTTGCAAGTCCATGTTAGAGGTAAAGTGTCATTTTAGAAAAATAGCGGTCCGACTCAGGGTGCCTTCAAGCAAGATACTTTGTCTCAGAAGAGACTTGGATGCGATATGGCAACCCAAATGTGTTAAAACTTTGGCTCTCAATCGAGGAAAAAGGGTAGCGCAAGTCCATTGATGGGATTATAATAAACAAGAAAACAAAAGGGACGGCTGATTGCAGAGTCTGGCAATACACATGGCCAGATGTCGTATTAGAAAGTGATACATTCAGATTTTGGAGCCCCAACCAGTCCATACAAATTGCAACCTCCAGGAGGAGGAAGATTTAGGTCCATGTGAAAATATTTAGAGCTCTCAAGCATCTTTTGGCCAATCAGCAATTTGGAAAAGCAAAGTCATTAGACACGTCCTTTTGCTAAATTGAGAGATAATGCTGCACAAGTATTTCTGTTTCTAAGTGCTGTTGAAAATGTGCACGCTTTACCTAAGCCAACTGTCTAAGATGGAAAAAAGCTGGACAACAGCAACAATTTGCTGGTCCAATTTAAAATCACTGTCTGATTTAACCCCCAAGTTAGAGACTTTTGGCTTTAGATAAGGCACCAAGGGGCCCAAGGAAACAGGTTGGGATGGACAAGGGCTACAAGGACCATACACCATGACTTCTGTTTTCTTTTCAGTGAAATTCACAAAGTTCAGTGCCACCCAGGCATTGATTTCCTCCAGACAGGACAAAAGTGGCCTTGAAGAGAAAGTGCCATATTGCCATGAAAATAGCAGCGGCCCCAAAATGTAACCCTGTGGAACACCATACCACAATGGGGCAGAGCATGGCTCCGAGCAACCAAAGCAGAGCATAGCTAAAACCTCCTGTAGATTGGTTCTGAAGTGGGATCCAGTTTCGTGTAATCAGACCCAGATCGGCCACTATGTACAGTACTTTTAAATGACAACAACCAGTTTCAAATGCATCATTATAATATTTAAGAATTATTCATGAACTTGTATTCTTATCAGCTGACATAAGCATGCAGGTTCATCATGAGGAAAGCCCATTTTTGCTGGTAAGGGTCATGGCTTCACACTGAAGACTTCATTCACTCCACAATCTCATTTTTTAAAAGTTGACATTGTTTCAAACCTGTTGGACTTGACAGTCAAATTCTCAATTTTTAAATACAAAAACCTAGTAGTCAGACGACAGGCCAAAACACATTTCTAAAACCACGGTTGGTGACAGAAGCAGGATCCATCCAGTCATTTCCGACGCTGTACTCATTAGTGTCGTGGGTAAACTGGAGCCTATCCCAGCTAACTTTGGAAGAGAGGCGGGGTACACCTTTGACTGGTCGCCAGCCAACTGCAGAAGCGTGATCCAAATGCAGTCTAATTAGGTCCAGAGTGACTTCTCACAGCACATTGGAGTATTGCGCGTATGAATTATGTGGCTTGATGTTGTCATTTTCAAAACTTTTGAAAATCAGTGTATGTTAACGCAACATAAAAAAAAACCACAAAAAAAACAGTAATGTTCTTGTGTTTTGCTTTGCTTTGCTATTGGTGGACTTTGATTGCTTGAATTTCTGTCTGTACTGTGGGAAATTTCCTACCTTCCATAAGGTGTCGACTGAATGCCAGAATGTCCCCTGACTGGTGGTGTCACAAGACACCTGACTCGCCATTTGCTAGCACGTTCTCAGATAGCGACTTACCGAAATGTTTTAAATTCTACTCTATAGTATTCCCCGCTATATTTCATGTGGTTAGGTTCCCACAAACACATGACATGGTAGATTTTATTTTATTTTAATTTTATTTTTATTTATTTTATTTTGGGTGGAATGTATCCACTTTATTGCGGAAATCTCCCCTGCAGTTTGGAAATCTGAAGTTTGTATTTAAATGTGTATTCTTTTAATGCCTTTTAAAAGTAGTTTAAACTACGCAATATGAAGAACCGTATGAAAATAGTTTTGCCCGCCCGCACATTTTAAACCAATTTAAACGCTTAAAGTATCCCTTAGCACTTGTTCTCACTTTCACACTGTCAAGAAATATGAGGCTATCACATAATATCACTCTGAAACAGACTCTCGTGTGCATGGTTCCCTTAATCAAAAGTAAAGCATGTTTGACTCAAGTTGAAGTTTACTATGAAATTGACACTAAAAGACAAAACATAAAAGAAGAAAATGGTTCAATCCATATAATTTTGTTAAATGAAAGTCCGCTAGCGTAAAGCAGAAGTCAACCCAAACATATTTTTTTCAAGAATATGTTCCCAGCAGGCCCACTAGTTGAAACACGGCACTCTGATTAATTTTGCGTTTCTGGAATATAAGTTAAGCAGCAAAATGCACTCGTTTTTAGCCATCTCTGGGGGCAGCCATTTTGTCTTCTGTCGACTGAAAATGACATCACAACTGCTTCACAACGACCAATGACGCTCAGATTCAGAAAACAGGTCAGCCACTTTAATGCTGACATAACATTGCAAAACATCAGACAGGCTATATGAATTAGCAGTTATGTTAGTTACTATATTTAAAACACAGGTAGCAATGCATCTTTCAGGCTTTTATTGACCACTGGGAGAAGAGTGAAATAATAACACAATGAACACATTCACGCAAGAGCTGCTGTTGGCCACAGTTCACACCCAGACACTCACACGCACACTCTCCAATGTGACATACCACACCATCAGGCCCTGCCTCTTCACGGTGCATTTAGATTTTCACTTCAGGATATCTCCTGTGTAAAACCTGGGTTCCATTCCATCTTTTTTTACAGAGTACACGCTGGAGCCATGCGAGGATCCTGGGACGCCGCGCTTCGGTCGGAGAAACGGTTACAGCTTCGGTATCGGGGACACACTGTCGTTCTCATGCAATATGGGGTACCGCCTGGAGGGGGCGCCGGAGCTTATCTGCCTGGGTGGCGGCCGAAGGATGTGGAGCTCGCCGCTGCCGAGATGCGTTGGTATGTACACGGCTTACATTTGACAGTTCAACAAATTGATTTACATTGGGTACAGTGAGGGTGAAAATGCAAAACATAAATGTGTGTTTAATACAAGCCATTAAAAAGTAATGTTTCTATATCATCAAATATTTTGCTCACTCACTCCAAGTGAGTTGTGTAATTTTGTTTTTTGATGATTAGACTCCACTTAGCCATGATGCTGCGATTAAGCGTGATAAGATTTTAAAGCACATTAGCATTAGTCTGAACGCTCTGCGCATTCACACAAGGACTTGCTATATTTAATGGAACTGATTCAGCCACGCGATTTTCCGCAACCATGCGCTTACCAGTGCAAGTGCAGAGTTTAGTGGAAAATAAAAAAAAAAAACTACGCGAGTTACAGCTTGGTGTGATTTGTGCGAGGCGGCCGACCGTTTGCACACATCGCTTGACTTTGGGCAGCTCATGTTGCGAAACAAAACATCCAGCTTTAATGGGCTCCAACAAAAGTAAGATGCTGTTCATGGCGCATTAGGGTTGGGACTTTTGACTTTGGGAGTGCAGCAGACGTCTTTACATCACTCGACATCTATTTTAATGAAGTAAAAGAGTCTCTTCTCAACGCATCTCCTGGACGGAATCCAATGTGTGTGATTCTTTTTGCACGTCTCCGCAGCAGCGGCGGAGCCTGTTTGCTTTTTTGGCCGGATTCCGCTATTGCGTTCAACCTCGGGACCCAATCAGTGAGATGTCTATTGGTAGGGATTACAGAGCGTGTTCTCAGAGCAAACACTGCGCATGTTGGCTGTAGATCAGTGAAGATATGCTGGCAACACACATACTCTGAAAGCTGTCTTGTAGATGAAGCTAAAAAGATTTTTAAAATATCACGGTCCTGCCTCGACAAGGGCTCACAGCGTAATGGGAGTGTGTCTTTACACATAACAAGCACCTGTAACGTGTAAGTGTGAAAGATCTTTAAGACGTATGCATGCATAATACTGAATTGGCTCCTTTATGCTCTGCTTTACTGCAGAATACACAACGAATACGTCTGTCTCCTGGAAGCCTTGCATTACCACCACAAGCTACGACGGCAGTGTTAAGACTGAAATCGGACAATGTTACAAAATGTTACCGTAGATACCAATGAAAACCAAGTCATAAAATGATTGATACCAATGGAAAAAAAAAAAAACACACTAAATAGTGCATATGCAAAGAATACAATTTACCAAAGAGCTGGTCATGACAAAAAAAGTCATAAAATGGTGGTTACCAATGGTAAAAGTCACTTAGTGATGTAAACCAATGAAATCACAAAATATCAGACACCAATAAAGTTTACAAATGGCGTTTACAACAAATATCATGACTTGTAAGATACCAATGGGGGGGGGCATTCTCACAGCAAATCATAGCTTCTAATAACAAAAAAAACACAAAATGGCAAAACACTATAAATCTCAAAAACACAGGATACTAAAGAAAAAATAGGAAAATGCTTGATAAAAAAAAGAATAGCTCAAAGAAAAAAAATTGTGGAAAGCCATAAAAAGATTTACAAAATGGCAGCAACCGACGCAGAGTTCACAAAATGGTAGATGCCAAGAAAGTCCACAAAACGGGGATACCAATGAAAGAACATTTCACTAAATGAAAGATACAATTTTTAACATTCACAAAATGGCAGCTACCAATGGAAGACATCACAAAATAACAATTTGAAAATTCACAAAATTGGCTGTTGTAATACCATTTTGAACAAATAGTAAGACTTGTGATCTCCTCCTAGGGAATTTTCTCAAAACGAGCTTGAGTCGGAAGCAGGCATCTTATTAGACAGGTCGCGCTAAATTTTTCAGGGTTATGATATGGGCACAGCTCGGTGTCAATTGATCATGTTGATGATTCGCCTTCAAAAGCGGGGCCCCTTCATCGCTGCTTTTTTTTTTTTTTTTTTTTTATTGATGAAGCATTAGTCCAGAAAGTTTCACAAAGTTAAAAGAAAACAGCTTCATTTTGAAGTGGTTCGAGTTGTTCGTGCTTTGCCGTGCCAGTTTGTCGCAATGGATAATGCAAAGTGACGGCATGGCGTGCGAGTTTTCACCCGCCGTAGAGCGTTTGTGTCGCTATATTTAGTTCCTGTTGCATCGCTGCGCGGCGGCACAGTCAAATAATCACACCTCCGATGTAGCATTGATAATTTTCCGCTTTTTGTTGTTTTTTTTCCGGAGCATTTAATAAAGTGTAATTGAAACAACCAGATCTATCTTCTTTTTTTTTTGGGTCGGCGGGATTTTAGATGAGAGTGCTGTGGATTTTCCTTGGTTGTCCGTGTTTGTTGCTCCCAACTAGGTCAAACAGAGGGAAGTGGTGCATTTTTAGACAGCATTAAAAGTTCCACTGGATCCTTCTTTCCCCTCTATTGTTCCCTGCAATTTTCCACACATTATCTTCCATTTGGCATGGAAGGGCGGGAGGAAAAATGGGAAGGAAAAGGGAAAAAAGTGAGAGTGATTGAAGTAGGTAAGGGTAAAATAGCATTATTCATAAAGAGAGCGAGCAGGAGGGAAGGAGCACGAGAGGCGGGGCTGAGAGGTAATTTTCTAAATGGGAAGCTGTCGCAACGTGATTTATTGACGATATGACAGCTGGAGTACGACTATTACATCAGTAGCGACACAGAGATGGGGTTTTGGAGGGGTGTATGTGAGTTGGTGTATTAACATGGGGCATGCTGATACAGGGCCGAGAGTGTATGGGGAGGGGCATTTTATCTCTGTAGAGTGGGAATCTGGAGGTAATTTACTCATCGGAATTGCTCTGGTGTCTCATTTTCTCACAATGGAAGAAGTAGATTGCTGACAACACAGCACTTAAGGCCGGTTATTAAATTAGGTATGCACAAATTCACATTAGGACCGTTCAACCATTTATGGAGGCGAAAGGTGATCAGCATTTTCTTGGAAAAAGAAAATGGATTGAAACATGATACACTATAGTGCACCACCACATATTTGTGGTTCGGAATTCGCAAATTCAGATTTTCTGTATTTATACTCGGGCCAAAGCAATATAACGGTCAGTGCCAAAGAACTGTGAAAATGAGTTGAGGAGCTTCATTTAGACAAAAGTATTCCTTTGCCACTATGTTGTGGCATCTTTCAGCAATTGCAGTATTGCATAAAGTCTGCTCCTTAGGGCTCACTCGATTGTTCACTGTGTAACCATATTTAAAACATAGGGTGATGCACATATGTAAACCAACTTACAACAAAGCTAAAATAAAGCAAAACGCTACTCACCCTTTGTAATATGCCACTCTCGTGAGTCATATATTAACTGTAAAGGATTTTTTAAAGTAAAATTTTAACTCTTAACTGCCCTGCGAGTATATGGAGTTAACCACCGTTCAACAATAAAATAAAACTGCTCACCTTGTGTGATATGTCACCTTTACTAAAGAAAAAAAATAATGTGAGCAATTTAATAACGCTACAGAATTTCAATGATTGAAAAAAACTCGACAAATATAAAATGGGGTTTGAAAATCATGAAAAATCAAGCCCTAATTTCTGCTCTCAAACGTGGGTGTGTCCGCTAATGTGAATGAGTTAATCTTTTGAACTTTTTTTTTTTTTGCTTTACATTTGAAACATTATTGAACATTTGAACATGATTTTTTTTTTTTTTCATTAGCCGAGTGCGGTTCATCCGTCATGAACAACGAAGGCATCCTGCTCTCGCCCAACTACCCAATGAACTACGACAACAACCACGAGTGCATCTACAGCATCCAGGTAAAAAGTGGCTAACTTATGAATAGGCCTTGGGTTTCGGATTTATCTCCATGGATCTTAACATTGCCCTCTGACATTTGATTCTGTGTCACTAAACAGGTTCAGGCCGGGAAAGGCATCAACATCTCTGCCCGGACGTTTCACCTGGCCCAGGGGGACATACTCAAGGTATGGGAATCCTTGTGCGACTCATATCTAAAAAAAAAAAAAAAAAACAATCATCCGTCCTTACCTTGTCATATGTGCTTTTGTTCCAAATCAGATTCACGATGGCAAGGACAACACAGCCCATGTCCTGGGGGCGTTCACTGGCACATCCATGCTGGGCCTGACACTCATCTCCACCTCCAATCACCTGTGGCTGGAGTTTTACAGTGACCCAGAAGCGACAGGGGAAGGATTCAAACTGGTCTACTCCAGTGAGTTCACGGCAGTTTCCTTTCATGTCCATTGCTACCCTGCGCATGTCTTGGGCGGTTGAATGACCTACGATGGTTTAGCTGGGTCGTGTGGCCTCATAAATTGCACGACAGGCAGATGGACGGTGGCAGGGGTTCCCAGGGTGAAGAATGGCAGAAAGTGGAGAAAGGATGTTTAAGGGCTGAAGGACATATATTTTACTGTGTAAGAAAAAATTGAAGAAATTATGTGAATGCGTTGTATTGTGTGTGCTATTTTAAGGTGATCAGTTCCAGTACTTGCCAGGATAAATGCTATTTATGCAGTATATGTCGTCATATCCCGCTCTCAAAATGTGTTGAATCCATCGGACGTTTATCCGGTCCAACACTTTTGCCCACCTAAACATTATTTCAAATAATACTGTTTTCCCGATGCAACTTATCTTCAAGGTAACACCGTAGATACTGGCTTGGCTCTCGCAAGGATAAACACTATTTATATACCGCTTCATATCCTGCTCTCGAAATGGTTGTGTGTGAATAAAAAGGAATCTTCTTAATATTACCATGGAAACAGCTCAGACAGACTGTGGAACATTAAATGAGAAACGGTGTATACATGCTCGTATATCAGCGCCCTGTTTATTAAATCCGGATGAGAAATGGCGAAAAAATCTGATAGCTAAGAACGTGAGCCACACTTATGCTGTTTTTCCTCTGTCCGGTCTGTGTCTTTGTTGCAGGTTTTGAGTTGTCTCACTGCGAGGACCCGGGTGTGCCGCAGTTTGGCTTCAAGGTCAACGACCAAGGACATTTCTCCGGCAGCAGCATCACATACCGATGCGAGCCCGGCTACACCCTGCACGGGGCCACCACGCTCAAGTGCATGACGGGCGAGAGGAGAGCCTGGGATAACCCCCTTCCTTCCTGTATCGGTATGTTACCATGACGACCTATTGACGCAACTCTCAATCTCCGTTACTGATGGATTCTGCGCGTTGCAGTGCTTTTTTACTTTCAGCTAGTGAGGCATTTATTCACGCTGAATAGCATCGGCGCCACCAGGACGCAATGCATGGAATTAGTACTAAGCAGGGTTTTATTTACAGCTGGCTTTTTTTTTTCCAGGATATTATCATCCACTCTCACAAAGCAGATTCATTCCAGAGCTCTTATCTACCTTTTTCCCCAAGCCGATCCATTTGTTTCTTTGCAGTGTTTCCCTTCGATAAATATAGTTAGATAAAATAATGGTTTTATTTATCTGTCTTCAAGCAGAATTGTTTCTATGAGAAACCCAGTTACTCTGACTTTGGTCACAAGTGCATTTTAATCAATCTCAGTAGAACCTTAAAGGCATTTTTACAAAATCAAAAGAAAGCAACCTACCTGAATGTAAATTACATTCAAGCGGCGTGAGGCTTTCAAGGAGGGCCAGGTGCTTTGCTGAATTCCAGGGTCCGCTTTTGAAATATTCCATTATGATTGCATTTTTAATCCATTTTTCAAGGTTTTAACCCACTAAGGACAGAAAAAACAAAGCAAACTAAACAATGGACTGAATAGTAATATCAACAAGAAAACATTCTCTTGCACTCATTTCAGACATGCATCAGGACAGTATAAAGAAAAAAACCCATGCGTGAAATTGCATATCAATGGAGCTAATATAATTCAAATTTTACGAAATCTATTGTGTTCGTGATGTTTTAAAAATCTGTTACATAAATTGAAAATTATTGAGCATGATGGTGGCTATGTACCAAGGTACAGAAATAAACACTAACGATACTGTTTCATCACAATATGGTTCCAACAATACCAGTAGAGTCACAATACAGTAATAATTGAAATATTGGCTTAAAACCGTCTATGATACATAGCTTTATCGGTTACTAATGAAAACTCACAATAAAATATAATCACAAGATTTACCAACGGTACAGTAATTTTGAAATAATATCTATAGAGGATGAAAAAAATGATACATCACATTATCGATGCAATTGAAATTGTTAATGTTTTAAAGTTTAAGTGGACACGATGTAACGTAACATTAATCACTAACTAGGTAGTCAAAAAATCGGACATTGGCAGTGTAAATCCACTTTCCGGTATCACATCTCATGTCTCTGCAAACATATTCAGTCATCCCCTCTTGTGTTTTGGGTCACGGGTTCATTTCTTCGGGTTAAATTGCAGCAAGCAGCAACAAAAATCGGGGCTCCGGCTAAGATAGCAGAAAATGCCTGGAAAACAGATGGCCGCAATAAGCAGAACAGCAAACGTAAAAGTTTAAAGAACCTTTTCTCTTGCTTCATCCGCTGGTCCTTCAACGCTCTTGATTTGAAATTCAGCTTAATAAGCCTCCGTCCTTCCTCACTATCAATAATGGAACACTCATAAAACCGAGGGCCGATATTCTATGACTTTATTTTTTAGCAGTCACATACTATGACCGCAGCTAGCGCCGCCCCCCCCCCCCCATCTTAATGTTATATTGCTTTTTTTTATTACCCCTTTCTGTCTTTAACACCCCCAAAACCTTCAATTCTCTACTTTCTATCTCTTTTTTTTAAAAGCAAGGAGTGGACTCTTAAAATTGCTCCTCATATTCAAGCTAATATATTCCAGTGAGGGAGGAATGCCGCCGGGAAATAGGAACCCAGGCACAGAGGGAAAGCGGAGATGGGATGGAAATTGTGGAAATACATAACGGCGGGGGAAACAAAGAATGAGGGGGGTGATTTATATTTTGTCATCTACTGCGTGGGGCTTTCTCCCACGTGAACATGAGCTCATTAATATTTTCTTTACACTGAAAATGACAAAGTCGATAAATTGGTAGCACCCCCCCTAATTTGTGGCCTTGTTTGTAATGAGGGCAATTTTGTAGTATTTTGTACTCAAAGAAAATCACTGAACAAGTAAACAGTAAAACAATTTTGAGTGACTTGAAAAATCAATTTCTATGTAAATAATTGGCCTTGATGATCGTAATGATGCAAGTAAATAGTGCAATATGATCATACTGTGTAAATACTCCATTATTTTGTGACCATCTGATACATTGCAGTGAAATGTGACATCTTACATTGCACATGTGGCAAACCGTTCTCACTTTTGACATTCATGTGTATGGGTTTTGTCATGACATATATCTATAATTCCATTGCAAATATCTGCTATGTGAATTATGGATTATCTGAAAATTCCAACTATTCAAAACCGAAATGCAATTGTGAATAGTCAGAATGGTGTTTATGTGCTATATAAAACATACTATGCCCGCAGGTCTCATGTGGCATCTATAAATCTGAAGTTTAGTGTGGAATTTAAAGAGAGTTCTGATTTGAGGACTATATTAACAATTTGTGGAAAAATCCATACACCAAGGTAAAAATTAAAGGCCTCCTTTCTATTCAACACTGTAGGCATCTCAACAGATGACTAAGTAGAGTCAATATTTGAGGAAATGCAGTTGAACTATTAGTGTTTTGCAATTTTTGATGTACCCTATGTGACACGGTTTTTGTTTGTGTTAGCCGAGTGCGGCGGACGTTTCAAGGGTGAGTCTACAGGAAGGATTCTTTCTCCCGGATACCCGTTTCCCTATGACAACAACCTGCGGTGCACCTGGACAATCGAGGTGGACTCTGGAAACATTGTTAGGTAACAAAGGACCATGGCGGACAAAATTCTCCTGCAGAATACTCTTTTGAATACCTTGTACTTTTTTTGCCCTGCATTTTCTGTAGCCTTCAGTTCCTGGCGTTTGACACTGAGGCCAGCCACGACATGCTGCGGGTTTGGGACGGACCTCCCACCAATGAAATGTCTCTGGCCGAACTCAGCGGGTCACTACTGCCTGAGGGCATCCACTCCACTCTGAACACGGTCACTGTTCAATTCGAGACAGACTTTTACATAAGCAAGTCGGGATTCGCCATCCAGTTTTCCAGTAAGTAATCCCCCTCCCCTTTGAGTATCCCCATTAGGGGGCATATTTCTGTCTGATTTAAACAACGTTCACATACTTTAACTGACGTAACTGTCATGTGCAGGCTCGGTGGCCACCGCCTGCAGGGACCCAGGGGTGCCGATGAATGGCACCCGCAGTGGCGACGGCCGGGAGCCGGGGGATTCGGTGTCCTTTCAGTGCGATCCGGGATACGAGCTCCAGGGGGACGACAAAATCACCTGCATACAAGTGGACAACAGATACTACTGGCAGCCCAGCCCACCAGTCTGCATCGGTGAGAAGTCCTATCTTCAAACAAGAGATGTCAAGGAAAACGCTGATTGATTTTCTGGGTTTCAGCTCCCTGTGGAGGCAACCTAACTGGCTCCAGCGGCTTCATCCTGTCCCCAAACTTTCCACATCCTTACCCGCACTCCAAGGACTGCGACTGGCTCATCGCTGTCAATCCCGATTATGTCCTGTCGCTTGCTTTCATCAGGTACCGATTTTTCTTGAAAAGTTCACCTATCTTTTATTTTATTGGTGTACTTTATGGTTATCCTTTGGAGAGTGCAAATACAGCGAGAGTGTAAGTGTTTCCAGAGTTTAAAGAGCACCAAAGCCTGTGAGATTTATACCTGAGAAACAATAATACCCTAACCTTAGCTTTCCTCTCCTAAATTCACTTCTGGAAAGTTTCAACATTGAGCCAAACTACGACTTCCTGTACATCTACGACGGTCCGGACAGCAACAGCCCTCTGATCGGCAGTTTCCAAGACAGCAAATTGCCCGAAAGGATCGAGAGCAGCTCCAATGCCATGCACTTGGCCTTCCGAAGCGACGGGTCCGTGTCCTACGCCGGCTTCCACCTGGAATACAAAGGTGAAACTATCTGCTAATCACACTTAACAGGATGTCTAGTAGTTAGTATTCATTTGTCATCTCGCTTTCTCGCCACCCAGCCAAGTTGAGGGAGTCCTGCTTTGACCCGGGAGTGGTGCTGAATGGGACCAGACTGGGATCGGACTATAAACTGGGCTCGACTGTAACCTTCTACTGCGAGGCTGGATATGTTCTGCAGGTACATGATTGGATGGATGTTGGTTGGTTGGGCTGAATTGTTGTTTGGAAAGGCTCATAATCAGTAGGATATTTGTTGCCTTAAGTGTTTTATTTTGTCCTCAGGGTTACTCTACTCTAACCTGCAGCATGGGGGATGATGGCAGGCCCGGATGGAACAGGGCGTTGCCCAGCTGCCAGGGTATGGATGCCCTTTCTGATAAAGACCCACTGAAAAGCTTCCTCCGCTCAAGTTAACTTCTTCCGTAACCTCGTATACCTTCTCTTTCCAGCTCCCTGCGGAAGTCGCTCCACGGGATCAGAGGGAACCGTTTTATCTCCAAACTTCCCTCGAAACTACACCACTGGACAAACCTGTGTCTACTCTATAGCTGTGCCGCGAGAATTTGGTGAGCATCTGAGAAGATTTCATAGAATTACAATTAAATTTGAAAATCTTAAGTTCCAAATGTGATCAGATAGGATTGGATCTACTGTACAAAAACAAACCGAGAGTGCAGTATAGGCCATTAAATAGAGTCAATATATGATACATGAGAGCAGTGTTTTGTTAACTTTTGGGGGGGAAATTACCATACAATACAAAAGAAAAAAAAACAACTATGCATCAACTACGCTCCAAACATCTGTAGACGGTAAATCAGTCTACTGTTTCCAGCAGTATACGAAAAATGCTTGAAACTTGAACTTCTAGGCAATTGAGATAGAATACCAAAGAAAATGGCCCAAAAATGTAAAAAGAGTCTAAAACAGCTGGACTCTGCTCCCTTGCTTCCCAGTTGTTTGTTTGTATGTGTGTGTGTTTTTTATTGCATATACTTTGGCTTTTTGTGAGTTGTATACATAGCCAAAGGCCTAAATTACAATTACGTTAACACAATAACGTAATAGTTAGTTCCTCAATTCTGTAAAACTATAATAATTTATTTGGTTGTTGTTTGTTTCAGATGTTCAGTAAACACAATGATATTGTTTATTGGTCATATGAAAACAACTTGGTAAAAAAATAAATAAATAAAATAAAATAAAAAACATAAGCCCAAAATGAGAATTGCACACCTCATCTAGCCTCAGTTGTTGGAGTGAATAGCACTAATTAATTGTGTGATCACAATTTTCCGTCCCTCTTTTCAACCTGATTTTAATGAGTTCATTTTCGACTCCCCCAGATCAAACCTTTGAATGTTATAACAACCTTCACGGATAAAAGCCGTGGGGATATAATAGCTGATCAAAAGACGCTGGCTGTCCAGTCATTTCATTCCAGGTCAGGGTTAATCAGTGAAGCAGTGCTGAAAGATGAGGCAGGTTTCTCTCTGATCTGGTCGGCCTTTGTTTTATTGTACGACTGTCAATAGTAGCAGGACATTCTTCTATTTTGGCTCTTTTATTAGAGCCACGTATAGACCATTCCGTCTCTAACTAACTGGCCCATCAGGCTCCTTGTTTTATGTGGTCCTGCCAAATTGTTGGATACATCCCACCTCAGCATACAGTATGGAATCCCTTGAAGTTGTTATTGGCAAATTGTATATTTCCCCGACGGCCACACTTGGTTGGCTTTCGTGACAAAATGCCTCCATTGAGATTAATTATATTTGGAATTAAAGCTGCGCGCACCAATGAATGTGACTTTTTCGTGGTGGATTCTGTCAAAGTTTAACTCCATTCTCTGCATTTTTATTTGCCATGTCAAATATAAAAATATTGCTTTGGTGCCATTTTGTGGCCAAGGAACTATATTGACGTGAGGGGAAGTGTTAGATTTAGTCAGGTCATAGCCTTGTCTAATACAAAAAAATGTTTTGCTGCCATCTTGTGGCATGCATCAGTATTTAAAATCAGGTGTCAGCGGGGGTTCACTGTAGTGAGCTGCCTAGTGAATATGTAGGAGATTACTGTACAATTTACAGGGTGAACAAACTTCAAGGCACTGATGTATATACCACACTCGCTGGCAATATGTTGTCTGACAGCATATTAGCTAACCGGCTCTGACTTGCAGTCAGTAATTATTTGAGACGGGGTCCAATTGTGCCCGCCGGCGCTGTATATAAATAGCAGCTCTCCCAGAGATCATCAATGGATGCCCGTCTGATTCCATTTAGCAAGCGGCGTTCGTCGCGTCGCCTCCATGATGACGCTTTTGACGGAGAGAAGCTAGCATTTGCTGGGCTTGCATATTCAAGGCCCGATCTGCCCCGGCACCCAGCAGCAGCTTGTTTTTTGTTTTTGCTGTCAGTGCTCATTAAATAAAATAACAATAATAATAACAAATAAATTAATGAATAAATCACACGCACACATGAAATTTGTGCTCCGCAAGGGTACCCCTTGAAATGATGTCACTCCACACTGGAAATGAATGGAAATGTTCATTGACTTCTCATCTCTCATTTTTCTATCATCTTGAGATGCCGCAAACGGTTCAGGTAATTTTGCATCTTGTGCTGCAACAAGCATTTCAAATAAGCAGTAAATAATTTTGGTTGTGAACCAATCCATGCAAAGTGAAAACTCGCTACGAAATAGAAATTAGCTAACTTTAATCCGTGCATCCAACAACTCTCAATGCAGCTCTGCTTAACTCCGTGGCATTGACATGATAGCAAGTGTGATGCACCCAATTGTGATGTGGGTGTTTCAGCATGATGGTGTTTCAGACTATGCAGGGTGGACACTAGTTGTCACTTGAACGTGGCTCTGGCTCTTCTTACTGCTCAGCTAATCATTCCATGGTCAAGGAAACTTGGTGTAGTGGTGGTATTATGGAAATTGAGATGTCACAATGTAGCAAAATTCTGAATTCCTTCCTAGGCACATTTTCAGAAACAGGCAGCTAACACAATTTTTACATGGATGTTTATTTTTATGTTTAATTTGACACAATGGATGGTCAGGTGCTCCAGGGATACAAATGTTTGTATACAATCACTTAAAACGTCAATTTCCCATAATATGTCTACATTTTTTATTAGGTCCCTTTTGGCGGATTAGTTTTGGTTTGCGATAATTAGATAATTTTACACTTTTGAAATCTATTAGAACACATTGAGGTATTCCTTAGTGTTTCTCACTCTCGCTGTCAAGAAAAAAAACAATGTGCCACTAAAGTCAACTAAATTCAGACTTTTCTCCATACAATAATAATATAGCAGTGGTTCACTGTGCACAAACTAGTTATGTTATGTCTTTGCACCCCTCCTCGAGTGTCATTAAGGATGTCGCTGCAGCCTGTATCACTGTATCACATACAACGGTAGATTTTCCAGGTATTATATGGGAGTCCTGGGTGTAATTCCCATTACACTGCGGCACCTTTCATCATACACCAAGGCGGAGAAGAAGCACTGTCCTTTTAGACGTTAGCTGGTAATTAACAACCAAGTGCCAGCGGCTCCTGCTGCCCAGATTGATTTTAAAACCGACGCAAACCTCCCGATGGCTCTATTGAGCCAACACGGCTTGTGATGCATGATACACGGCGCACCACATATAACTGTAGTCTTTGGTCATATTACAACTGTTGCTTAAAATGACTACTTTTCAATGCAAAATGTACTACCCCCACCCGAGTAGAGTTTTATTCTTGTAAAATGATCATTTTCTTCCGCTAAAATGATGACTTTCTTCTCCTAAAATGATGACTTTCTTGTATTAGTTCAATGTTATTGTTGTAAAGTTATGACATTCTGCATGCACAGTGCAATGTTTAGCCGCATTTTGTGATTTGTGATTTGCAAGTGGTTTTTGGTCATTAAAGTGGAAGTCAACACAAACATTTTTTTTTTTTCAAGAATATGTTCTATGAAAGCCCACTACTTGAAACAGGGCATTCTGATTAATATTGTGTTTATGGAATAAGTGTTAATCCACTCGTTTTTAGCCATCTCTGGGGGCGGCCATTTTGTCTTTTGTCGACTGAAAATGACATCACAGCTGCTCACAATGACCAATTGCGGCTCAGATTCAGAAAACAGGTCAGCCGTGATTGGTCGTTGTGAGCATGTGTGATGTCATTTTCAGTCGACAGAAGACAAAATGGCCGCCCCAGAGATGGCTAAAAGCGAGTGCATTTTGCTGCTTAACTTATATTCCACAAACCCAAAATTAATCAGGATGCCGTGTTTCAACTAGTGGGCCTGCTGGGAACATATTCTTGAAAAAAATTTGTTTGGGTTGACTTCCGCTTTAAATGTGAAATTCTATGTTTTTTTTTTTTTTTTTAATTTTTAAATTGATTCATTTATTTTTTTGTAAAATTAACATTCTTGTAGTATCGTGGCTTAATAATTACAAAATTATTAAACCATGCTGTGCAAAACGATTTTCTTGTAAACACAACATCCCTCACGTATTATCAAAATCTGTTTCTCAAGATAGTTCTTGTAAATATCACCCCTAAAATAGAGTCAGATTGTACTCTCAAGTGTTTGTTGCCTGTGCTAGAGCAGGTGAAGACAAGGTGATGTTTAGCCATTGGTTTAGTTAGGCACCAACGGGATTTTACCTAACAGGTTTATTGTATTCCTGTGGGTTTGGAAACGGAATAACCTGATTACCTTCCCCTTTCACTCGCCCTTTCCCATCATCCCTCTTTCAGTCCTCTTCGGTCAGTTTGTGCTTTTCCAGACGTCTCTAAACGATGTGGTGGAGATCTACGACGGGCCCACTCAGCAGAGCACGCTGCTGTCATCTCTCTCCGGGTCCCACTCCGGTAAGGACTGATGGATGAGTATGCTGATGGATGAAAGCGTTGTGGTGGTGAGGGCAGGGGGCATTGGCATCGCAAACGAATGAAATGTTATCTCGTTCCAGGAGAGTCGCTGCCGCTGAGTTCGGGCAATCAGATCACCGTCAAGTTTACGACGGTGGGGCCGGAAACGGCGAAAGGCTTCCACTTTGTCTACCAAGGTCAGCCTGTCAAAAAAAAGCACCCAGTCAATGACATTGTAATGTGTTTTTATCGTTAGAGTTACTGTAGATTATTGATTCACTCAAAAGTAACGTTGTCTCCTTGTCATTGTCATCAGCCGTGCCGCGGACCAGCTCCACGCAGTGCAGCTCGGTCCCGGAGCCGCGCTTCGGCCACCGCCTGGGCAATGACTTTGCGGTGGGCTCCCTGGTCCAGTTCGAGTGCAACCCCGGCTACGTGCTGCATGGCTCCACCGCCATACGCTGTGAGAGCGTGCCCGACAACCTGGCACAGTGGAACGACAGCTTGCCCACTTGCATCGGTAACTCAGCAGCCAAAAAATGCAGTGTACTTGCATTACAAAGTAGTAGTAACTAGAGCTCTAAGTATTAGTTCAACTATATTCTTGTAAAATGATATCTTATTGTATTATTGTAAAATAACTATTGCTTGACTTTTAGAATGCATTGCTATTTATTTACACCATCATTATTGTAAAATGTTGACAATTTTTTTCCATAGTTCCGATTTTTTGCTCATAAATTATGACTGAACAAACTAGCTAAGTATCTACCTAGGTGCAAACAATCAAGCTACCTCAGCGTTATCCTGAAAACCTTAGCCAGCTATTTATCGAGGCTTGCTTCTTGCTCCTGTTGTTCAACTTGTTTTACCAGCAGATTTGTAATTACTTTGATAGGAAATTAACAATTTAATATTGAGAAATCATTAAAAACTAGCAAGCTGTAGTTAATTAAAGCTGAAGCTATATGCAGCCTCTAGAAAAAGCTGCGAGGTCAACCACAGTCTGGAAGATCCCTCTAAAATCAAGACGCACCTTTTGTTGAACAAACAAGGTCATTACCTGCCTGTGATCAAACAAGCTAACTTACTATTAGCTCGTTAACCAATACCATTCTACTAAATGTTATCCAGCTAAGCTAATAACGCCTTCCCAAGTCTATGAAGGCTACTCGTTAGTTACTTGTACCGCTTTTTGCTTTTGAACGATTGTAATTAGAATAAACATTAATTTCCCCCCATCAGTTCCCTGCGGGGGTGCGTTGAGCTCACGTCACGGCACCATCCTGTCGCCCGGCTATCCCGAGCCATACGACAACAACCAGAACTGCGTGTGGAAGGTGTCGGTCCCTGAAGGCGCCGGAATCCAGGTAACTGACCTTGCGTATCATTGACTAAAAAGCTGAGCAAGCAGGGACACTGGGAGAAGATAAGAGATTATGAGGCTGGATGATGGACAGATGGATGGATAGGCGGACGAGCGGTTAGCAAGCAAAGGAGAATCCCGACACGAGGCCGATAAGGTCTCATGCTAAAGAGATAACGACTGATTGTTCGATTGCAAACGGAGGCACTCTGGAGACAACGCGGAGCCTGTCATGCATCACAAATCAAGAGGATTGGACGGACATAAATTGCACTACATGAATCCACTGTTTCTTAATGTTAATTATTCATTGTATTTTTTTGTCTCGTTTTCGTCATGTATGAATACTGTTGGATTGAACCTCATAAAATGTCCACTTTGTTTTGTTTTTTTTACAGAAGTACTGTATATGCATTTTCTTGTAAAAGTGCTTGTTCTTCAAAAATATGTTTGCTTTTTTCGTGAAAATGGTTTGTTGTCTTGTAAACATGCAACTTCTTTAGCACGCAATGATGCATTTTATCATTGGCATTTATTACTACTAAAATCATGTAAATGTATTTTTTTCACTTGAAATTACTGTTTTATTCTATACCGTTTTTTATGTAAAATTACGCATTTCGCTTTCAATATTGCAACATTTTTCTTTGAATATAGTGGCAAGTTTACACAGTTCTAATTATTGATTCCTGCCTTTTTTGAAGTGTTTATTATTGTAATAAAAACGGAAATATTCACCCAATATTACTTTTGTTTCGCAAATGATGCCTCTTCTTGTAAAATTATAACTTGGCAGTAAAGGAGCCGAAGAGACCATTTTTTTTCTCTCTGTTCAGGTTCAAGTTGTGAGTTTTGCCACAGAGCACAACTGGGACTCTTTGGATTTCTACGATGGTGCGGACAACCACGCGCCGAGGCTCGGAAGCTACTCTGGTAACACTTATTCCATCATGCTACTGTTTGCTGAAAGCTTCCTTACGAGTACAGGAGTAGAAACACAAGTTTAAACGTTAAGCATACCTTCGCAACCTGTGCCAAAACTCTGCTATGGATTTAGACCATTTTTTTTATCCGGCCAACCAAGAGTACAGCAAATGTACAGCTCTTAATGAAATCCTTCCAAAATACTCATTATTTATCGCAAAACTCACCATTAATTATGCTGTGTCATCCATTATTCATCGAGGAAGGAAAATATATATTTATAATGTTCTGTCATGATAATAAATGAGCTTTCCTGTGAAATGGGAAAAGGAACAGCAGGGAGACTAATTAATTCTCCTCAATCGCGCCAGCCAATCACATCCATCAGCCCTCTAGAACAATAGTATCAACAAAAAAAAAAAACAGGGAGTCGCTAACATGAACTGGAAAACTGGTTGAAAAATATCAGAGAGCAATATTAACACGGATGCGCAGAGGTGACATTTTAGCACTGAGTAGCTTAGCGGAGGTTAGTGTTCCGTAACATGAAAGGACGTCAGAGGCGGAAACATGGTGAACTGTGACAGCTTGCCTTCAGACGTTTTCTTACTTCGCAACTAGGTCAGGCCAACATTTCTGCTTTCAAATGAAATACAGGCCTCGAATAAAATAAATAAACAAAATAGTGATACCCTTGCATCTCTTTCTAAAGGAGGGTGAACCTCTTTGTTGTGTTTGCTGTCAGATGGTTTTCACTGCGGCCAGGTGCCTCTTTCTTTGTTTTTCTTTCTCTCTTACTGTTTTTTTTTTTAGGCACCACCATCCCGCCACTGCTCAACAGCACGTCCAACAACCTCTACCTCAGCTTCAGCTCCGACATCAGCGTCTCTGCCGCCGGCTTTCACCTGGAATATACAGGTATCAGCCTATCGGGACACAGTGGAGATGACATAAAGGGGCACAGGTGGTAGTGCCCTCCCAGATAATAGTTTTACACTCGGATATTCTAAAGTCAAGCACAATTTCTTGCACAACGCGGCTTGAGTTTGATGATGTCCGATAAGTGAGGTAATGGAGAGGAAATGGAAGGTTTGTCCCATTAATTGTTTGTAATTTTCTTTTTATTATATGAATGTTTTCATGAAAAAAAGCCTTTTTCTTAAGAGTTCAACTGTTGGACTTTTGTTTCTTGCAATATCACAGCTTTATTCATGTAAAAAATTGCAGCCTGAAAAAATGCACATGAAATAATGCATGTTCTTGTAAAATGACACTGATTAAAGTGTGGCTGTCTGCGTACCCTCAGAAAATTCTGAATTAAATCTGATCAAATTAAACTTTCCCCCCCACATTATTTCACATTAATTCCGTCTCATAAAGTGATGATTTGAAACTTGTGAAATTAAGCTTTTTTTTCCTCAAATAATGTTATGCATTATTATGCATTTCTCACTATATGGTGATTTATTTTTTAAAAATTACAAAATATATTCACGTAATAGAGTACATAATTTTAGGCATATAAAGTCAAGACATTTTCAACTTCATTTACAACTTTATTTGCACAAAATGTCTTTTTCAGCAATCGGTCTGGAGTCGTGTCCGGAGCCCCAGACTCCAAACTACGGAATAAGACAAGGGGATCGATTTATGGTGGGCGACGTAGTGCAGTTCTCCTGCGAACAAGGATACTCTCTTCAGGTAAGCCCACACTCACTTTTTCTTTCATTTTTCTCACATTATCCTCCCAGTAGTTCAAATTCATTCTTGTAAAATAACAGCTTTATTCACGTAAAACAAAGACATTGTCCTCATAACTCTGCTACTTTATGTAAGACAAGGAGATTTATTGTAGGTGATGCATTTGTGCAGTTCTCCAAGGCTATTCTCTCCAGGTGAGACTACACGCTTATTACTGAAGAAAAAGAGAGCACATTAAAACTCTGTATTAAAAAAAAAAAACAGTTTAAAGTGTCTCAGCTCATTCCCGTTTTTATTAATCCCCTCGGCTGCACAAAGCAAAAGTACTTAAAACAGTGAATCAGAAGGAAACGTCACTACATGCACGCTGCAATGAATAATAAATATCTCTACCTCATCTCTGTAGGTGAGACAAAATGTTCAAATGTCATTAATAAGGCTGGGTCTGCTTTCAAACTTCATTTCTTTTTTCTTTAATCATTGTAGGGAAATGCCCACATAACCTGCATGCCAGGACCTGTTCGCCGATGGAACTACCCAGTGCCTCTTTGCCTTGGTAAGTAGCACGTTATCACCATACACAGGTCACAATAGACGCCATGTTGTGCACCTACACTATATGAATTCCCTACCTAAAATGTTCCCTCCCCCAAACTTTTCAGTCAAAAAACATGCAAAATATTAATTTTGCACGGTCTTAGGGCCATGCAAAAAAAGGGAGTCGATGTAATGTTGCTAGAGCATCACTCATTTTTGAAATTAATTTATATTGATTTATATTTAAATGTATATTTTTGATGTAAAATTAGAACTTTAACCCAGTAATATTGCAACATTCAATATTAATAAAATATGTTAATATAATTAAGTCGCAACTTAATTGATTGAAAATTGTTTTTTTTCTTGTAAAATTACGCCTTTATCCTTGTGATATTCCTATTGTTTTTTATTATTAGAACTTTATTTGCATAAGATTAAGATTTGTTTTACTTGCAAAACGAAAATTTTGCGTTTGTAAAAAAAAAAAAAAATCAGGTTATGGTGCTATAAGCTAGTTTGACAATTATTAGCTTTACCGTTTGCATTCACTCCAGCATAGTTGCCCATGTTGCCCAATTAACATAGTTCTGAGAAGCATGCTTGCTGTTAGCGTTGTTAGAATGTCCATTTTCAGCTTTTGAATAATGCAAGCAGCCATAGTGGAGCAATGCCTGACGTGATTAGCTCTCGGTGTGAGTGAATTTTAAAAGCTGCGGGGGGAAATAAGTGCTCTTGGTCAGCGTGATTGCCCATGAGCTGCCACTGATGCATCTAAATTGGATGTTTATCTTTGACCTTGCGCTGCAAATTAATTGGATATCGCGCTGCGCTGCTCTTTTGCGTGTGTGTGACGAGGAATCTATTAAAGACTCCATTTGCCATTCAAAAAACGATGCAAAAAACAACTCGAAAGGCCCTCTGTGTTATTATTTTTATTTTGTGTTCTACGTGTGCGTCTGCAGCTCAATGTGGAGGGGCTCTGACGGACGTAAGCGGTGTGATACTCAGCCCCGGTTACCCTGGCAACTACCCCAGTGGATTAGACTGCACTTGGACTGTCAACTTACCTGTCGGTTTCGGTAAGTAATGCTCAGCCTTTTATTTTTATTCGAATAACGGTGTATATTACGGACCCCCCGGTAATGGTGCAGTCGTGTAATAATTACGTACTAGTGACACTAGTAGTGGGAAAAAAACAAATTTACTAATTACTAGTTAGCAGTCATGATTCTAGTGTGTCTAGTGTGATTTTTTTCCGACAAAGAGTATACTAGTACATTGACCTTAGACAGGGATGTTAAGGATTTCGAATAAATGCTTCAACGGCTTCCCTTAGGCCACAATTGACTGATTTTTACTTATTTTTTCCCCATGTCATGCATGCCTGGGGTCCTTAGTAAAACTCATTACGTTTTGTTTTGTATTTGCGTAGGAATCCATCTGCAGTTTGTTAACTTTTCCACGGAAGCCATCCACGACTACCTGGAAATCCGCAGCGGCAGCCTGGAGACGGGCTCCGTCATCGACCGCTTCAGCGGTCCGCTCATTCCCAAAGCTCTGTTCAGCACCACGCACCAGACCAGCTTTTTTTTCCACAGCGACTACTCGCAGAACAAGCCCGGCTTCCACCTCACCTTTCAGGGTAAAATTCGATGCCTTCGTGTTCACGCCACGGATCAGCAACGACAACAGCACACCAAGCTCATAGATTGTAAAATTGCATCAAAAAAACGATTTATTCTACATGGATAATATTGACGTGAAAAAATTGGTCATTTTCCAACAAATTTGGAATTATAATTTTACAGAATAGTTAACTACAACCAGTCATACATTTGCACACCTTTTAATTTCATAAATAACATTCAAATATTACAATAACACTGTCAATATTTGTGACAAAATTATGAAGTTGTAGTGCAACTTGAAAAAAAGTTTCCATTGTATTTATTTACACATGTAACGATCCCCACATACAGTAAACTACTTCTTGGTAAAATTCTATCATTCTGTTGTAATTGTTCTTATTTTTGGTAAATTACGTTACCTTATACTTATTTCTATAATTTCTTAGTACCAATAATACTATTACTACATTACTTTTTTTTTTTTATTACTAATTACAGACTCATTCTGTTCGGGTAGATTTATACATTTTTGTCACAAAATTGAAACTTTATTTTTTAAGTATTTAAACATTGTAAAATGGTGACTTCCCCATAACATCATTTAAAACTACACATTATTCACATACATTTTTTCCCCTTCATAAATTTAGGACTTAGTAGTTTTCATAAGTCTTTTTTTAAATTGAATTTATTGTAGTAGTTTTCTAATATTATGACTACTTCACTTTAAATAAGGATTTTAGAGAGACATTTTTTATCACAATATTATGAGTTATTCTCATAATATTTTATTTTTAAGTAATCAAAGACCAAACCGATGCTCAAAATCGCAGCCAACTCGGCAATCTGGTTATTGAATTCAAACAATTTATTTGACTGTAACTTCATTCTGGGTGGCTGACGACAAAATAATGAATATTTTCATACCGGCGATTGAAAATAAAACAGGTCGGGACTTTTGAAGAGCTTGCTGGAAATTACGCGTGTAACGATCCACGTCGGGGGGAAATTCAGTGATGACTTGTGTGTATTCTCTATGGCACTGAAGTGTTTATTTTTTTTAACCAACTTTAAAATGTGCACAAACCGATTAAATTTGTTCAAGCTTCTCCTCATTAATGTGCAAATTATTTTGTCGCAAAAAAATGTATGATTGCCAACCTCATAACGGTGTGCTTAGAACCACCAAATAATAGCTGTGATTTGAATTTGATCTTCATGTGGAAACAGCGGAGAGTGAAGCGGTCACACTAGTATTACATTTTAACATTATTTCTTGACTGATTGAAATTGTGCTTTTCATGTTCTAAATTGAGATAGAAAGGTATAATTTGACACACATTAAGCTATGATCCAATTCAGGTTCGATTCAAATTTTCCTGATGGAAGAAACCACATGGTTCTACTGTCTTATTCTGAGGCACGTGGCATCCATTTGGTTTTGCAAATGTGGCTCCACCGACTAATTGGGATCATTTTTGTTTGTTCTTTTACAGCCTACCAGCTCCAGAGTTGCCCAGACCCCCGGCCGTTTCGGAACGGCATCGTGATCGGCACCGACTTCAGCGTTGGGATGACGGTGTCCTTTGAGTGCCTTCCTGGCTACTCCCTTATCGGGGGCGCTTCCCTGACATGTTTGCATGGAATCAGCCGTAACTGGAACCACCCGCTACCTCGATGTGAAGGTAAAAAAAAACAAAAAAAAAAACATGATTTATTAAATAGATAAAACACTGTGACAAAAATAGTGTGATTATTATCCATTCAATTACCTTTATCTCGCTTTGTAGTGCTACCTGTTTGATATGCACAGCGGTTCCCATTCAAAACCTGACAAATGCAATTTTTATTAGGATATGGAGAAGTGCTGCAATAAAAGTGGAAATAACGGCAAATGCAATTAGAGGGAGCGCGTGTGACCTGTAGCATTAAAAAAAAAAAAAAAAAAACGATTTATTAGGAAAGGCACTAAAAGGAGTGTTGTGATACAACTGCAGTTAATTGCAGAGGAAGAATCATATCACTGAGCTATAATAGTCTTATTTTATTAGGACTTTTATCCAAGTACCGTTCAAGTGGCAATTTTGAGGACTTCTGCTTTTACTGTATGTCCCTTAATGTGGATTATTCCCTGTTGTGGTGGTAAAACAACACTAGTAATACAGCTAAACAACAATGGGGAGCTGCAAGAATTGAAATAAATATAAACGTTGATGAGCTTGAAGGCGGCGTGTGGCTTAAAAAGTTTAGGAAAGTGTATTTCCCAGTGGTCATAACACTAAAATGTGCCTAATGTTTGCTATTATCGCCCCTAACAGCTCTTTGTGGTGGAAACATCACCTCACTAAATGGAACTATTTACTCTCCCGGTCACCCTGAGGAATACCCCAACTTCCAGGACTGTGTGTGGAGCGTAAGGGTCCCGCCCGGGCACGGGATCTACATCAACTTCACAGTACTGAGCACGGAGCCCATATATGACTACATCACCGTGTGGTAGGTTGCTATTCTCTTTTGACTAGGGTCACTTAAATTAAACTTGAAAGAGGTCCAGTTATGAAACATCACTACAGTAAATGGCTTTAACAGACATTTTTTCTTTGCTGGCCTGTTTGTGTCTTAAAGTACGCCTCAAAAAAGTTTGGAATGCTAAAACAAAAAGACCACTATGAATCACCCAAAAGTGGTACATCTCAAAGTAAGAATCCTGTAAAATAAGATTACCTTACGTCTCACAATAGATGCCACTACCATAAATTTCTCAGAGGTTGTGCACGTAAAACAAGACAAGCATAAATCGCACAAGTGCGGCACAGCTTTATGACAACTGTACATCCTCCAAAAGTCACCCATTTTAATGTAAGACTACTGTAATTCTCACAAAAGTTGCACACTTTACTGTGCATGCGGTGATAAATGCCCAGCCTAAAGTGAGACTAACCTAATCCCTCAAATATCTCAGAAATCTCTCAAATGTTGCACATATTACAAAACAGAACCATAAACACATTTTAAAACGGGACTACATTAAAGCTCAGAAAAATGTCACAAATTAAAGTTTGACTGCAATTACCGGTACCATAAATCTGACAAAAGCTGTGTCGCACAAAGGACATGAAACAACTGCAAATCCCACAAAAGGTTTTGCATCTTGAAATAAGATTGCTTTAAATCACAGGCAAATAAAATAAGACTACTGAACAGCCATTAATCTCACAAAAGCTGTGCAACGTAAAACAAGACTACCATAAATGACACAACGATGGCACGTCTTTAATACAATTTCCATAAATCCTCGAAAAGTTGTCCATCTTAAAGTACGACTGCTATAAATCTCACAAAAGCTGCAAGGGTTAAAATAAGACTAGCACACATCCCACAAAAGATGGCCGCAAAAGCTCATACAACATTGCACATCTTGGAAAAAAGAATTGCATACAAACCACAAATGGCAAAACATTTACTGTGGCTACCATAATTCCAACCAAAGTTGTGCAATGTTAAACAAGATGAAGAGCACAAAATAGGCACAGCTTTAAATAACACTTAAAACCTGATGTACAGGTATGATGACACTCCAGAAAATCCCACAAAAGCTGCACACTTTAAAACAAGACTACCCCTAAATCATCCCCTGAAGCCTCAAACCACAGCTTTTCTCAGTTGTCCAACTCAAAACCAGGCCGTAAACAAGACCGAAAATCCCACAAAAGTTCGCAGGTATTAACAGGACTACTATAAATCTTTCAGCAGGAGCTCAACAGCAACATTCACATTTGTTTCTTTCATTTTGAGGACGTCCATGTTCATGCCTTTTTCTGTCTCTTCCAGTTTTTCCCCGTAGCTCTGTTGATGACACTATGTGGCACTTTAAGCGGTCACTTCCTTCAACAAACTAAATTCCCAACAGCTCCTTCTTAGAGAACAGCAAGTTTAGCAAAAATGACTGAAACATTGAACAGTTGGACTTATGCAAATGTTTCCATTTACTTTTTGTGGTTAGTGTACATCCCAAATTGGGAAAAAAAAAAAAAAAACATTGAAAATGTTTGACTTCTGTCCTGTGCTTCCCTGTACTTGGCCAATCTGTGCTTCTGTGAGTGTTTAACTTAGCGAAATTGCATTTGTGTGAACAAACTGCTGAAATCACGCCAAGAGACGTTGACAACCGCATCGTCACGCCTGTGCCGCAAAACTGTCTCTCGGCGGGGAGCGCCGTTTGCGTGGCGGGAGTGCCATTTGCACAGCGGCCCTCCTCAGGTCCGGAGCCAGATGCCAGCAGTTGAGTTTGACTGCTAATTGGTCTCATACAGGGAGCGATCATATATGCTGAGTCCTCGCTTCATGGTACGCATCCGCAGTTTAAAAGCCACAACGGAGGCCGGCTGAGACGACTCCTGGACTCCTAATGTGGATCATAGGGAAAGGGGTGGTGCCTCTCCTCTTAAACCTTGTCACTTGTAATTAGCCTAATCAAGAGTCACTCAAACAGCAGGGGAAAAGGGGGGATGTCATGATGATGCTTTTTAAATCGCGAACAGTGGGCGCTGTTTCAGTAAATTCCATCCGTGTAGCTCAACAGGAGGTGCTCGTGGTGTTACGCAGTGGGCCTGGTTGTTGACAGATGACTTCCTGTCTGCTAGATGTGCTAACTGAGGCTACACTGGAATATAATGTCCCTAGACATCAATGGCATTTTAGACCAAAAATGGTGCCTCAAACCATAATGCACGATTCATTCAATTTTGGGCATGTGTCACTGAGACTTTTTCGTCCTGTTTCGTCCACCCAATTTTGTGTTGAGGGAAATTTCTGTTAAGAACATTTTTTTTTTCAACATTCCAAAACCAGCGCTCTTATTAGTAGCATACACTCATCGTTTATATTAGCAACCAAGGTTTTCGAGCCCTAAATAGTAACTAGGCGTTACTAATATTTCACAGATAATCATAGTTTTATCCAGAGCATGAAACAGAACCAAATAACTTTCAACTTTACGTGAGCGGTATATCGCATTTTCCAAGAAAAAAATCATTTACCATTGACCAAAGAACGAGTTAGCATGTATTACTAGATCAAAAGTGTTGGAAAATGTCCTACTTTGAAACATTATGGTCTTTATGCGGAGTCGCTGAATAACAAAAAAGCCCCAAGCCAAAAATCCACAGCGGTCTTTGGCATGTGTTATTCTTTTAAACTAACGACGCGTTAATGAGCTCCAATGTCCCTGAGACGGCAGCGACGAAGCCAATTCTGTTTGAACCGCCGTGTCATCGAGAGACGCAATAAATATGCTCGCTTCAAGCGAATTTGTATTTGGAGTTTAGCCTTTAAGTGACTGCCAATGCTACATTTTGACAAAACAAACCGATTGTATGCAGTCGGAAAGTCCATGAACGTTGTCTTTGCGTTTTAGCCGGCATTCTCACAAGGGCAATTTGTCTTTATCTTTAGAGTTGGTGGAGCACTTCCAGCGTTTGTCTTGTAAATATGATCAAACCTCTTCTACTCTTGCGTCTCGCCCATTTTCTGACGACAAATGACCACTTAATGAGTGCAATAATTTAGCGCATTTGTCCTCTCCCTCAACATTGTGTGAAGACTTTGCAGAACAAGTTGTAGCTTAGTTTACTGTGTTGTTCACTGCAGGGACGGTCCGGACCAATCGTCTCCTCAGATTGGCCAATTCAGCGGCAACACGGCTCTGGAGTCGGTTTACTCCACCTCCAACATCATCCTCATCAAATTCCACTCGGATTTCTCCGGAGCTGGGTTCTTTGTTTTGAGCTACCACGGTAAGCGATGATGTTGTTAGTCGATGACTTTGATCTGTTTTTGTGTTGTCGATGTTGCGGATTATTCAGCTTCATCCTCGTTCGGTCTCTCGCAGTTGTGCCAGAGAGGGTTGAAGCATGGCTCTATAAAGAACAATTTAAAGTTAGGGTGGATCGAAACCTAGTTGGTGCTGAATTACTTGCGCTATTTGCTAGCTTGTGCCCAGAAGGGAAATGAATTGTTTTTGTTACTGCAGAGGTTATTTATGGCAGCAACCTTTGCCTCACTGCATACATACAGTACGTATATACTTACACTCTAAAAATAGTTGGGTTAAAAATAACACAATTTGGGGTCCAAAATGGACCGATCCACTATTTGGGACAATTTGACCCACTTTCTTGCGTTGTTTTGTACAAAACAGTCCAATTTTTGGGGTCGTTTTGTTCAAAGCTACTCATTTTGGGGGTTGTTTTTGCAGAAAACAACCCAGAAAGTTTGGTCAAAGTGACCCAAGTAGTTGATCGGTCCATTTTTTACCCAAAATTGTCTTATTTTTAACCCAACTCTTTTTATAGTGTATAATAGCATTGACTACTCAAGGTCGAAAACTAGTTGGGCTGCAATTACTTTGACTTACTTCTTACGTTTGACAAGTTCCTCAAGTAAATTGTGCATTAGCCTCCGAATATCTACTTGCAATATCCTTTCCAACCTGTTTGGGCAGAGAACTACTGGTACTTGGAATGTAATTACATGTACTGTACTTTCTTCTGATTGTTTCCAAAGCCATGTTTGCCCTTCAGTCAAAATGTCAAACAAATAAGATGTGTCTCAGTCTGCAAACGTACTTGCAAAATCATTGACTGCACTTATAGGCAGGAAACTGTCTGTGTCCAAATTGCTTGGTTGGTTGTAGTAAGTAGTGATTTTTTTTTTCCATCCCCACTTCAGTAGGTAGTAATTTCAGAGCTCATTTTGGAAGGAAATACAGTGATTCTGAATTTCCTAGGCATAAAAGTAGTCGGCCCTACACTGAAAATAAATGGTTAATTTGACTCAATATTAGTTTATCAAGTGGTTATCAAGTAAAATAATTTGTATCCCGATACATTTTTAAAGCAGATGTATAGTCTTCTTAAAAAAAATCTGTCTGGATTGAGATGATTTTATTTTGTCCAACCACTTGACAAAATAAAACTGAGTAAATGATGCACATCATTTTTTTCAGTGCACTTGATTCTAGTAAGTAGTGAAATCCCCCAATGCTATTTTGGACATCCTGTTTAGGCTTAAAGCTAGATGGGCCTAAATTACTTGTTCGTAGTTGGATGTGAAATGCATTTGTTTTGCCTTTTGCCCGTTTGAAATGTGAAATGAAAGTCAAATTTCACTAGATGTTGCATTGGATTGGTGAAAAAAAACACCTGAGGCGGAGTGACAAACCAAATAATGGATGTGTAAAAATAAAAGTAGCGTGTGTGTGTGGTAGAGTGGAACTTAGCTCAGTGTTAAGGAGTAAAAGTAGTTTCTTCTTAACAATATTTAAGTAAAAGTCAAATTTGTTGTAATAAAAAACACCCTGACCCTTTTTCAAAAAGGGATGAATTCAGATCAAAAAGCAAGATGCTCACGTCCTGCATCTTGGAGCTCCAATACGCTGATGACAAGCCGTTAGTTGCTCCCTTTGAAGTGAACCTTCAAAACGTCATGAATGTTTTTGTCAGAGCCTACCTACCTACTCCTGGGGCTTGACATCAACATGAAGAAAGCTCAGATTCTCTATCAACCAGCTCCTGACACACTCATCCAGGCCTCCGCAATCTATTTGGACTGAATCCACTTGAAAATGTGAATCTAGCGAATCTTCTATTCAGGAGAGCGAGCTGTCATTTATGGAAAAATTCAGCACCACAGAGTGCGCCACAGAAACATTTGCCAGGTTGAGGAAGAGAGTTTTTGAGAATTGTGACAACCAAACCAAGGCTAAATTTATGGTCCATTAAGCACTAGTTGGAGCACTATCACTTCCGTGTCTCTCCAAGATTCTTCTGACACACTGGGAAGACAAGCAACAGAGGAAGGAGGGATCTGCCGTCAAAAAGGCTCCACTAAATCAAACTGCAGCAGCCATGACAACCATTTACATGTGCCACCTTTGCAAACGAGTAGTCAACAAGGATCAGCCAATGGAAGACACACAGATGAACAGACCTACCAACAGCATGACAATCCTACTCGTTTCGAGTGTTTGCCGATGAATACTCTGACACGCACTAGTAATTCAGAAAGTTACTAAAATAGCGGTAGTACTACCCACCACTTGTTGCCAAGTAGAATCGAAATGTTCCCCAAGCACGACTCTACTTTCTTTGCAGATCTGTTTATGTCCTTGACTTCTCATTTAGGCAGAACACTAATTGTTTTGCCAAGTAGTGATAGTAAATATTTCCTTTCAAAAAGTTCCTCAAACAAACTCTGATTTGTTATCTGCATGTCCATTGCCTATTTAACAGAAAACCATTAGGGCCCTCAAATCCAATTTTCACACTATTTGAGCTAGAATAACCTTTTGGGCTGTTGACAAGAGCAGTAAATGTTTTCCCTACATTCAAAATGTTAGCCAAACTTTGTTTCACTCTGCCTATCTACTGGCTCATTGACTGCCCGTTTAAGCAGAAAACTAGTCGGTCCCAATTTACTTGGACCTAATTCTCGCTATTGCCAAAGCGTTACAATTAATCCAGTAGATTCGAACATTTGAAATGCTCCCCCACACTTTGCACCTCTCTTTGTATGTCGACTTGTAATATCTTCGACTACCCGTCTAGGCAAAAAGCTGGGCCATGAGAGTGCACAATAACTATTACGATACCGTTATCGAGTGGTGGTTTTGTAGCTCGAGGACCACATTCAACATAATTTTAAAGCTCACAAAGTTTCTCTCTTGAATTCCATTACATTTATCTCTGAGATAGATATGATGTCGTTTTTTTCCCTTCCTCCTCAAATGTTGCCTTTCGGGGTGACATTTTTAATTACACGCAATCATATCTCGTGACTTTCCTGACTCTGTTTACCCTTCACAGTACAGTGTTCACACACTGGCACTCGCACGCACACACGCACACTCATACATATACATGACGATCTCCTGTCCTGTCCTCACAGCATATTTGTACATTTCCAGAGGTTTCTGTTCATCGCTCCTCCATGCAAGTGTTTTTTTTTTTTTGTTTTTTTTTTACACTTTTTCATACATATGTCAGGCTCATAATGAATCACGTTGGTAGGTCGAGGCTGTCGAGAAAAAGAACAGTACCATCTGTTGGAGGGTTTTGAGTTTTTTTTTTTTCCTTTGAGCTGGGTGCTGATTGTGTACTGAAGCTTTCAGATGGCTGAACAATAGGACAGTGCTTGTTAGCATCGTGTGCATGCAGAAGTGTCCACTTCATTTATATGTACTACAGATTGTGCAGGTGTGCCTTGTGATTTGACCAGAGGCAGATCTTGAAATTATGTCCGACTGCTACCAGATTTTAGGCACCAAAGACAGTTTCACTTGGCATCAGGAAATTGAAAGATTTGTCCATTTGTCAATCAAGAACCCATGCCTGAAGGGTGACAAGGTCCGCCATTTTGATTTGAAGCAGCCATTTTAGGGACAGCTTGGCTATTTTCAGCTTCAAAAACTTGAAATCCTGACCAAGAGATTTTGTTCGACTGCTGCGAAATTCAAACCACGTATACAAGACAGATGGGTAATGCAAAATTGCTAATCGCTCTAGTTTTCACCATTGTGTGTGGGCAGAACAGGGCTGCGTAGTTTGATGACTCACCATAAAACGCGGAAACTTAACTCTACAAGGTCAGCTCAAGACAATGAAGTGGCTCTGAAAATGCTTTTGAGATTAGTGAGATCAATTGCTGCTCTTAGGGATCTTGTGCACACACCGTGCATGGATAAATCTGCATGCTTTTGATGCGCACGTAGGCAGCAGATACTTATTGGCAGGTCTCGTTTTCATTGTCAATTTCATCCTGACTTAAAGTCCTCAGCACTCTCCCTTCCTTTATTTTCTCCCTGTCCCACTCGCTCGCCAGGTTACTAAGTGATCTATGGTCATGCAGTCTTATCGATTGCAGGCTCTCAGCCCGGTAGCTGTTGCCTTTTATGATTCAAGACAAGCAGTGTATTTGTGTGGTCACTCGGGCTTCTTTGCTGACCTAACCACGCGCACATAAGGAGTTCAATCGGAAGGTTAAGTAAAGCATAAAGCAAAATAAATGGTGCATTTTAACCTGTACAGTGCCTTCTACCTTCATATATGTTTTCCTGTCTGCTCCCCTTTCCGGTGCTGTGTGTCATCCGTCTTCCAGCCTACCAATTAAGGGTCTGCCAGCCCCTTCCGGAGGTGCCCAATGCTGACATGCTGATGGAGGACGGCGAGTTGGAGATAGGTGAGCCGTCTGTCTGTCCGTCTGCCTGCCCCTCTGATTTCACCGCCTCCAGACATGTCACTTTGATGGCGGGCTGCAAACGAGACACCCTGAAGACCACAGAAGACAATTTATTTTCAAAGGACACACACAAATAACTCGCTGGGCCAAGCAGTACGCAAGCATAACCTGTATCAGAAAAGTCTGACAAACAAAAGACAACAGTGCTCGGTTTCTATCAGAGACGTATGAATTCAACAATTAAATAGACTATTACAACTATGCAACTCACATAACATTTTTTTAACATTCTTTGTGTAACAAAAATTCAATAAATCACGATTCCTTTTTAAGAAAAAAACTTGAGACTAATTGCAGTTTTGTTTAAAAAAAAAAAAAATGAATAAGGAAAAGTCAGTCTGTGGCTTAATGCTAGTGGCTAACATTAGGAGTCAACCAGTAGTTTTTAACTCATTTCTGCAACTTGGGAGTTTGCGTCTGATTCTAGCAACTAACATCAGTCCACAAGAACCTTTTAATTCACATTTGCTGAGGAAATTAATTACAATAAAATAGCTGTGTGGCTAGCAAGTTATCAGCTAATAATAGTGATAAGAAAATAACATTTTAATTGACTTGCTGCTTGCGAGATAACGGCTAACGCTAGTGGTTTAAGGCTAACAAGAGTAATCGACGAGGGCTTTTCAATACAAATCTTTGTGAACAAAATAAAATGTTTTGGATGTGTTACTGGCTATTAATCCACAAGAAGCTTGAGTTAAAAAAAACATTATAGCATCTTAGCGACTAATGCTAAAAAAAATAATAATGATTTTTAAAAAAATACAAATTTTAAAGCCAGTCTGCGAAAAGCTAATAAGTATTATTTCTAATGGCTGGCAGGTAAGAGCAGTCGGCAAGTAATTTTTGAATTCATCCTTGATGTTGAAAAAAAAAAACATAACTACTAATGTAATAACTAGTTATCTGCCAGTAAATTAGTAGTTTATGGTAACAGCTAACAATAACTGTAGACCTGAACTAAGCTCTAATGAGGTGCGTTTGGATTCTCCCACATTTTTTGGCCACGATGATTTCTTATTTTTCCCTAAAATTCCGGGAATGATGCAGTGTAGTTTTACACCACTAGAAACTAAACAAAAAGGTCTTCTATTGTGTAGTTGTACTTAATATCGTGGCCGGTCAATACAATACAATATCATACAATACAATACAATTTTGTATGCATGAAGTTGAATGTATATACAGTAATGTCCTCGCCTCCTTCACACTGCCTAAACCTTGCGTCCTAATGGCTTTTAGGTGACATCATTAGGTACAGATGTCATCCTGGATTCTCATTGGTCGGCAGTGATATTCTCACCTGCCGCCTGGGAGAGCGGCTGCAGATGGATGCGCCGCCGCCGACATGCCAAGGTCTTTGCTTGGAATTTCATGTGCAGTACCAAACCTATGAGAACATTTAAATGAAAAATTAGATTTTCCTTTCATTTACAGTTCAGTGCCCCGCTCACGACGTGCGATACGACTCATCGGGTGTTATCTTGAGTCCCGGTTGGCCTGAGAGCTATCCCAATCTGCAGATGTGCTCATGGAGCATCAGCGTGGAGAAGGGCTACAACGTCACCATCACCTTTGAAAGCTTTCACACAGAGAGAGAGTTTGACGTGTTGGAAATTTTTGATGGTAAAAACAAGTTAAATAGAGTTAGAACATCATGAATTCAGTAATGCAAACATGACTGCATTTACTGTACATTATATGGGCTGAAGTTTTGGGACACCATACAGCTATTGCACTTGTTGGAGATTTGTGTCCACCCATCCCAGTTCTGCTCCCAATCTCTGTTTTAGTTCATCAGTGTCTTGATACATGAGGAATCAATATTTGCTATTATACCACCTAATAAGCTTTGGTTTTTATTAACGTGAATTATTTCCAAAACTTCAATGATTTTTGCTTTACTGGACAGCCCCTCCTCTCCCCACCGCTTAAATTGATTATAATGTGTGTCACATTAACCATTTTTTACCCCCAATGGGACTACTCTGCATCCAACAAAGTTTAAGCCCCTCCCCCTCTTCCACACCTCAGGTCCATCTGCCAATGACCCAACGTTGGCCACACTGAGTGGTGACCTACCAACGCCCTTCAACATCACCACCTCTGGGCACCAGTTCTTGCTGCGCTGGTCGTCGGACCACGGCACCAACAAGAGGGGCTTCAGAATCCGCTATGTTGGTGAGTACCAAAGTATGTATCCCAACTTTATTTTACTACTATTTAGCATTATCAGATTGCATGGAATATAATCAAAAAGGCAGACAGAAGGATGACTGGTTCCCAAAGTGAATGTCAAGGCTGTAAAATGTTTCCCAAAAGAAATTTTAACGTCACATTTGTCAAATTTGTGAGGGAACTCAACCGAAAAATGCAGAATATGACAATTAAAATTAACTTTAGCACATAATCCTCACTTCTGACTGCCTCTCAAGCAGTTGAATACACTGTGTAACATTCACTCTCTGTCCAAGCGGAGCCTGCTGAGCACAGATGGCGCCGCTTTTTAGACAGTTGGACTAGAACTTTTTGTCCGCTGAGGACCCATTCCCATGTAATGGGGTTTTATTCAAGGAGTTTTTTGACAGTGAAGGAGAAAATGATGATATTAAGACCTGGTTAGTTCCTCCGACCTTTCAGTTCCTGCTCTTGTTTGTGATAAATGAGAGTCAGAGCAGATGTCTATAGGCCTAGATAGACCAAAAAGACGCTGGCCAACAGTGACAGACGCTTACCCCCTGTGACGTCCGGCCGGCTGTCGGCACGTCACTCTGGAGGAATACACCGCAACGACAGAGAGCGACGCTGACCATTAAAGTACCTTCTGCGCATGCATAAGATGTAATACCCTTCCATACCATCGGTGGCGGTATTTCTCACGGTTAGAAAACTCCAACCGGAAAGCTGTTGGATCATAAAAACGTAAACAATGCATTCAGCTATATTCTTCGCTCACGATGAACTCCCGCGCGAAGTAAACCATCACGTTCTTGACACAGTATTGTGAAATACTTACATTGTCAACCCTCGCTCTTGTACTTGTAAGAAGATTAAGGCAGCAGAGACGTGCTCACTGTTTTTCCGCATTTGTCACTTCCCGTTGGCGCTCCGAGCTCCGATTTGCTTGCTAACAGCCAATCATAGTGACCAAATGTCACGACTGGCGATGCCGATTCAACATACGGAAACGCCCCCAAGACGCTTACAGACGGGTTACAACACTACGACGGTGGCCACTACGCCAAACAGACGGCGCATTCAGACACCACGTCACGACCGCCGACATTAGTTTGGTCTATCACGGCCTTATGACCTTCCCAGTCGGCAACTCTTATGGTAAAGCCGAGCAAAATTAGTTTGAACTCAAATATTTGAGTTGTAAAATAAATGTATGAATGTATGATGTATACCTCATCATGTGGAATGATGAGGGACATGTATATAAAAAGGCAGCCTTTTCTCCCTCTATTAGTGTCTAACTGATCTTAAGGATTAAGTTTGGGATTAGGGTGTAGTTAAATTTAGGTTTGAGGGTGGGTTAATTTTAGGGTTATGTTTATAGTTCAAGTCCCTGTAAAGTGAAAATAAATCCATCCATCCATTATCTATACCGCTTGTCCTCACAAGGGTCGCGGACGTGCTGGAGCCTATCCCAGCTGTCATCGGGCAGTAGGTAGGGGACACCCCGAACTGGTTGCCAGCAAATCGCAGGGCACACAGAGACAAACAAACACACATACAATCACACCTAGGGGCAATTTAGAGTGTCCAATCAACCGACCATGCATGTTTTTGAAATGTGGGAGGAAACCGGAGCACCCGGAGAAAACCGTGAAAATAAATGTCCTTTACATTTGACACACCACAGAGAAGAGTGATCGGTTGGGTTTATTTGTCAGTCCTTAGTCAGGGTTCACAGTTGGGGGTTATGTTCTAGGATTTTATTTCTGGCTGCGTTAAGGTTTTGTGTTAGTGAGTGAACTTAGCTCTAAATTCAAGCAAGCTGCCCTCCAGCAGACTTCAGGCTATGCAGCGTGCAGAGAGACTTGAACTCCAGTGCTTTATTTTCCCGCTATCATCTTGATCTGTTTATGAAGTTAGCTGCCTCTTAGCGGGGTTCAGAGACGTTCTAAAACAAATATCTTGTTTAGGTTAGAAATCACAGTCACTGAGGTGAAGTTTTAATTGCTAACAACCGGCATGTGACAAAAACATGCTGATTAGCTACTAATTGTTTAGCTCCATTACGCTTGATAAAGTACATGAAAATAAAACCCGTGTTAAACAAGCCCCAAAGGGACCTATTTAAAGGACAACAAGATCAAACAGGGCCAGCAAAGAGCTGATGGTCCAAGTGAAAGTATAGACACAATTTAGCAGTTAGCTTTTTCATGTCATTATAGAGTGTATTGGTGTTAATGATAGTAAGCTTCAGGGTTGTTAGCAGCTGGTTGCAATGTTTGAATGAACTACTTTCCTGCAAGTGGTCCTCATTGCGTGACGTCAACTCATTGCTTTTTGGAATTGCTCTGTTCAGCCCTGTACTGCTCCACGCCCGACTCGCCGCTACATGGCTCCATCTCGTCGCAGACCGGCGGCCACGTCAACAGCGTGGTACGCTGGGCGTGCGATCGCGGCTACCGTCTGGTTGGCAACGCCACGGCCACCTGCCGCCGCGCGCCACTCGGCCACCATGCCTGGGACTCACCGGTGCCCGCATGCCAAGGTGTGTGTGTGATATTAACACCACAGCAAAATAAACAGTACAGTACCGGTAATTAATGGTTAAATTGAAATGTATTGTAGATATCAGTTAAATAAAAAGTGTACCTACGTAAATGTTTTAAACAGAAAGCTCTCAAATATTTCATTCAAATATCATATTAGTATTGTACTTGGGCAGTGATTCTTGTACCACTTGTGGTAACGTACGACACTAAGGATTACTGCTGTAAGACGTTAAAAATTAAATACAAAAAAAAAGTTGTTTTTTTTCTAGACAACTGAGAAACTAACTTCAATTTTGATTTGAGTAAAATGTACATGAATAGCATAGCTCACTTTAAGTGATCGGAGAGCAGGATGCACACTCTCGATGTAGTCGTCCTGTACCATCTGTTTTTACCCAACCAAAGAACACATCAAACTGGCATGCTTGAAAGGCATAGACGGTGCATTAAGTCCACATTTGAACCATTGTGTGTATGTGTGCGCATCTTTCTGTCCTCCCCAAGCTGTCTCGTGCGGAGCCCCCAAGGCGCCGACAAACGGCGGCGTTTTAACAGCAGACTACTCGGTGGGAACGCGAGTCTCCTACTTCTGCAACGACGGCTACAGGCTCTCCAGCAAAGAGCTGACGTCCGCCATCTGCCAGCCCGACGGGACGTGGAGCAACCACAACAAGATCCCGCGGTGCTCAGGTTGGTTCAAAGAAAAAAGCTTGTTTGCGGAATCGCCGTTTGTCCCGACACTTTTGTCCACGGGTCTCTCGGTTGTAGTGGTGGTGTGCCCCAGCATCGGCTCATTCTCTCTGGAGCACGGCCGTTGGAGGATCGTGAATGGCTCGCACTACGAGTACAGGACCCGAATCGTGTTCACCTGCGACCCGGGCTACTATCGCTTAGGACCCGCTCACATCCAGTGCCTCCCCAATGGCGTGTGGAGCTGGAAGAATGAGAGGCCGCACTGTCAGAGTAAGTCATTATGTTTTCAGGTTTGGGGCTGTGTTGGTTGTTGAGTCACCCCAGTTGACTCTTTTTTTTTTTTTGCCTTCAGAGATTGCTTATATCCGCGCTTTGTCTTTGTCAGTCATCTCCTGCGGCGAGCTGCCGTCCCCGCCCAGCGGCAAGAAGATCGGCACGCAGACAACCTTCGGGGCGACGGCCATCTTCGCCTGCGATGCCGGCTTCATGCTGGTGGGCTCGGCCGTCAGGGAGTGCCTGTCATCCGGGCTGTGGAGCGGAACCGAGTCGCGCTGTTTAGGTATGTGGAATTGTGGATGTAAATGCCAATTAGTGCATCACTTCACAAGTAGTGAAAGCTCTCTCTTTCGAGAGAAAGTTTCTTTTCTTGGCTGTCTAATGAGGACGGGTATTAAAGGTAGCTGGGATGACCCCCCTTCCACCTTCATCTGTTTCCACAGCTGCTTCTTTCTGGCCTTGACCTCACAAGAAAACCTCATTTTTTTTCCCCCTTCAGTAAGGCAAAAAAAAAAAAAAAATGACAGATGTCATGGGACCCAAGAGCTGTTAGGTGCCACATAAACAGCATTTAGATTCAATACCAGTGTGTTTTTTTCCCCTCTCCGAAAAAGGGTTAGCTAAAGATAAATGCAAAGAAAAAAGAAATTGAATTTACCTCGAAGGAAAGCGCTCCCTTGTCCTTGGTGGTTTACGCTTATACTGCCTCCAAGAGGCGAAGGGGGGGAAAAAAAACACTTGAAAGTGTTTTACGTGATTTGACTCTGGGTGTAATGTTTATTTTCAGATTAGGGACCGTGTTCAAGCCAAGTTGACATTTGCCTGACTTCTAATGACTTTCAAAGAATATTCCAGAAACTTTGTAGCATTCCATTGTTGCAAGGTGCAATTTTTCCAATTCTTTTTACTTGTTTAAGCTTCACACTCGCTTCGACGTCCCAACAGAGTTCCTGCTGCCTTCCCAGCCCTCTGGTGTTTAATCATGATCAAAACACATTACAAATGATTTGTTATTATATCAAACTGCTATCACATTTTTAATTTCACACAACCCCGAAGACGTGCACGCATCACAGTTTGGAAATGCTAATTAGTCAACTCTATGAGTAAATAAGCAGCTAGGGCTTTAATACTCAATACAGTTTGTGCCCCTTTGTCGTAGATTTCAAACTGCTCACCCCCTTACATGTCCCGACAGAACTGGTGCTAATAATTTTTCATGTATTTTGATCATGATTAAATATGAAAGGGCTAGGAGGGGTTAGCCCCTCTCATGTTTTAATCATGATCAAAACACACAACAAATTCTTAGTTATTGGAGCAAACTAACATTACACTTTCAATCTCACTCGCCCCCTGGAGGGTTTAGCGCACCACAGTTTAGATTGGATAAAAGGAAATGCTAACTACCAGTACATGAATATACTGTAGTAGTAGCTAGCTGTAATACTACAATACAGTTCTTCTTTGTGGCTCTGGAGTGTTGCAAGGTGACATTGCCCCCTATTTTTTTTCAAAGTGCTCATCATAAATCATAATTAAAACACATGAGACATTATTAGCTATTACACTTTAAATTTCACACCTTTCCTGGTGGGGTGCATGTACCAGTTCGGGAATTCCCAAGCAAAATAATGGGAAATTGTGACTAGTCATAACTACATGAGTGTAAAAGCAGCTGGCGCACTACAGTAATACTCAAGCTAGTGTATCTTTATGGCTCTCAAGTGTTGGAGGGTGTGTGCGGCTTAAAATATTTGGGAAAGGCAATGCAATTGTTTTGATGGCATGCTTCATATTTAGGACTCCGGGTGGCAGCATGTTAACACCTTGATCAGCTATTCCTACATATTTTTAAATTGCGCAAAACCTTTGACGTCCAAAGTTGGCACCCCCCCAGGGCTCTCATATATTTATCAGGATAAAAACACACAGGAATTTATTAGTTATCATACCGAACAAATGTCAAATAAAGCCGATGCCAATCATCCAAATTGACACGTCACAATCATCAAAACGGACTCCTTTGTAAACAATGCGCTTCATCATCTTTCATTAGCTGCCTTTTGTGCAACTGAGGGAATCGAATGTGATCGCGGGAGTTGAAAAGGACAAGAATCCCAATCCAATTAGGCAACCCATCTTCAAAAGAACATGTGTTGCCTCCCTTTTTTTTTTTTTTCTTCTCCTGGAAACAACACAAAGAACCGCGGCACATCTGTAGAAATGCTTGCGGGCCAATTGACCATCTGAGCCTTTTTAAACTGATAAATAATTGAGGGTTTTCACAGAATCCCAAATAGCTTGCGAAGGCAGAAGGCTTCTTTTGCTCTCTTTGACGTTACATTTGTAAGGCGTGATGATGGCTTCTTAACTTCTTAATCAGGGTGTGGAACAGACCAATCAGGAGCTGTTATAGTCATCCATCCAACCGTTTTTTTTTTATTTTTATATCGCTTGTCCTCTTTTGGGTCACAGTTGAGCTGGAGCCTTATCCCAACTGACTTTGGGTGAGCGCACTCCTGACAGGTTACCAGCCAATCAATCGCATACTGTATATTGATAACCACTCACATTCACAGTTCTGGAAAATGAAGTGTCTTCAATGAACCTAGCACCATTCATATTGTTGGAATGTGGGAGTGTGTGTTGGCCAGATGCGCTGACCAGTATGTCACCATGTTGCACTGCCATGTTAGTAATTTCCAAAATGTACGAACACGCACTATGGAGACTATCCCTCTTCACTGAGTCATGTCTGAAAGGGAGAGGCGATTAAATGCCAGCTCTACTGTTATGTCTCAGTATGAAAGGCAATGGTTTATGTTGGCTCACTTCCACAAGGAACATACGGTGACCCTAAAGCGACAAAAGATTGTGAATCACTTCTTTATGAAAGCTGTGACGATTTTTTTTTCCTTTTTTTTTTTTTTTTTTTTAATGAATAAGCTCAAGTGCTTCATTCACATGGTCAGTATAGTCATTCTTTATGTAGTTCTGACTCGCCTCAGGCACTTAGAAGCAACACACGGTGCTTAGGTCTGCCCTCCTCCGTTCCAAAGCCACAGTAGCCTTGAATCCCTGTCCACTTTTGTCCCCTTATGTCCCCTTCTGTCCCCTTATGTCACGGCCAATAGGCCTTGAATTGAGTTGAGATTACCCAGGATGTGTGCGCGGTGTTGTTTTTGTTGCAGCTGGTCACTGCGGCATCCCAGAGGGCATCGTCAACGGCCAAGTGATCGGGGAGAACTTCGGTTACCGCGACACAGTGGTGTACCAGTGCCTTCCCGGCTTCCGGCTGATAGGCTCATCAGTTCGGATCTGTCTCCAAGACAACCAGTGGTCGGGGCAGCTTCCCATCTGCATACGTAAGCAAAAGAGAAACAAATGATGAATCTCATCAAGCGCCTTGGAGGGTCTGTCTCCATGACAACCTTTTGAGCCAAACGGCCACTGAGCTCTTAAGACGGCTATGTATACATTGCACCCATAGCAGAGGCTTCATTATCACATTATGTTCCATCTGTTCAATAAAGAACATCCTCATGCGGTGCTTGATGCACTCACTGCACCACACCATAAAATACAAACCGATGTCAAGGAGGTATTTGGCGAGAGCTAGCCGCTTCCTTTTTCAGCACTCTTTCATCTGCAAACAGACTCGAATCAGTTGGTTGGCGGTCTTGGTTCCAAACTCTTTAGTTTGGTCCACGTGATGTGAAAGCAGTCGTCTGTCCGCTGTTGTAGGTCTCAAACTGGGGTCAGCAAGCCATGACCTCTGCAAAATCTGCAATAAATGACATTTTTTTAAAAAGTACGTGTCTTCATATTCGGACAGACGGGCCAATAAAACAAGTTCCTTTCTGCTGAAGAGGTCATAAATAAATAGGTTAAAATGTTAAAGCAAAAAGAAATAATTGTCATGGCTTTTATAGAGTCGCATGTTATGTTTCCTCTTCAGCAGGGCTCAGGGCCACTGATTTTCCACAATTTGGGAGACCTGCTGCAACTGCGGCAAAGAAAAAAAAAAAACTGACCCAAAAGCAAATGTGATTTTGAAATGTTTAATGAATTTGTCCTCCCTACAACATATTTATTGAGCTTTTTATGCAAAAAATGTTCAGGCCCAAAAATAATTTTGCAAGCAAATGGAGATTAGCGGCACACACATATACACTTGTGCCTGTGGGTGTGTGTCTGATGGCATTAGATGAAATTTGTACACAAACTTTTGATTCTCCCTGATTAATTAAAAAAAAATCCCACATCCCATTCTCTGCCATCCTCTCTCATCAGCGTTCCTCGCCCGTTTCCTTCCCCGTCCCATCAACCCCCTCCGCTTCCTTTCTCCGACTGTCTCCTCGTGCGAATGTCAAAAATAGCCTCGTCAGCGCTGAAACTTTTTAAGCAGTCCCATTGAATCAAGCTAAGGGATGAATAATTACCACGCCAAACAGCAAGACACTCAAAACCAACACCATGGGGGTGGCGAGGGACGATATTTCCTGAAATGACATCCGTAAATTGCCCGTGAGGCCTTTGGCGCTGTGTACTGATGAAAGAGATGAATGTCTATGAATCAACGCCATGCCGTGTGAGCCTTATTTCTTTCTTTTTTTTATGCTCTTCCAGACATCAGTTCCTCTAGCTGTATAATTTCTTTTCCTCACCGAGGAATCAATCACGTAATCGAAGGAGAAAATGGAGTAGTGCTTAACCCATAGTGCTATCCCAATGACATATTCATGTCATTTCACAATGGGTCTGAAAAAGTCTGCTACTGAATGAGTTCATGAGAAGCAGAAAGCTCAAACATTTATAGCAAGCTTCTGAATCATAAACATGCCTCCATAACAACTACACGTGCTGCTCGTCGTTTGCTTTATTTGGAAATAAGATATGCATACTGTACATCAGACCCTTGCCTAACAGTCAAATTAGTGGGACTTAAGTCACCTATCACCCCGAAAATTAAACATGAACAAGGAAGTACTGGGGGAAATTACTTAAATGATTCAATTTGCACATTTGAGGAATTATATTATTATAGAACATGTCGGCATGGGTTTTGTCCTTCTTCCCTTCCAGCCATCAGCTGCGGCCACCCAGGCAGCCCAATCTATGGCCGCACGGTGGGTAACGGCTTCAACCTCAATGACGTGGTCAGCTTTGTGTGCAACCGGGGCTACGAGATGGAGGGGCCGGCCCGCGCCCACTGCCAGGCCAACCGCCAGTGGAGCCACCCGCCCCCAACGTGTAAAGGTGGGGAGAAAAGTTGAGTGTATTCACTCCTAACTGCATTTTGGATAAACCATAGTTTATCATTTTGCCCTAACCCTTAAAATTGTAAATATGAGTGCTAATGGCAACCTCAAACTTTCCAACAAGCAACAGTTTGGCAGATTTTTCAACCAATTTTTGCTGCTTCAGTCTAATATGACTTCAAGTCACTGTCAAACTAAACATAAAACAAAGTGAATACCAAGTTTTGTATTTGACCAAACCACATGAGTTTGACTGAAAGTATATTAGCTTAATGCTAACACACACTGCAAAATGCCATAGATGGCCTAATAAAACTACCATTTGTTGCAGTATTATAATCTTTTGAGAAATAATATATTTCCCCCTCCTATATGAAATATTTAAACACAAACGGTGCAATATATTTAGACAGACAATATAACAGCACTCACTTGCTTATATTATTTCTGCTGTGTGAAAAACGACTAATATTACTACAGTTTACTAGTTCTGACAGTTGTCTTCATGTATATACAGTCTGTATGCATGTATCATGTTGCCCTCGGTGGCCAAGTCCGAGATTCTAACCCAGACCCATCACCTGCTTTTCAATACAAGATTAAAATAAGATTTATTTACTCCATTGTCTAGGAAATTTAGTGAGATGCCCGTCCTTAACCGGTCTTTATGCAACAATTGGTCACTAAATGCAACAGAGCGAGCATCCATTGTGGGTTTGATTCAAAAGATAATGTATATGTGTGTGAAATATGTGGGAGCCACCTCCCGATTGTATCCATTTCCCTTTCTCGTGTTTTGAAGTGTTATTGAAGGGGGAGGAGAAGTGATCAGGTTAATGCCAAATAACACATGCTTTCGTCTGTGTGTTTGTGTTTGTAGTGGTCAACTGTTCGGACCCTGGCATCCCGGCCAACTCCATCCGCCAAAGCAAAATCGAGCATGGCAACTTCACCTTCGGCACAGTGGTGTTCTACGACTGCAACCCGGGCTACTATCTGTTCGGCTCGCCTGTGCTGAGCTGTCAGCCCACCGGGCAGTGGGACAAGCCGCTGCCAGAATGCATCGGTGAGGCATGCACGAATACAGTACTACTCAGTCAAGGTTATGGAAATGGAACAAACATTAACTCCTTGTGACATTTATACTTTTTATTTGCGTTAATATAATGTTACCATCCCACCATTACGGGCATTTTCTCACATAACTTTTTTCATCAAATATTTAATTTAATTTAATCTGATATTATTCTCATAATGGAGAATACAGTATATCCTCAAATTATTACTTTTTTCCTCACAGTGGTCCGACTATTTTGTTTTGTATTGTAAAAGTACAACTGTACAATTGTTTTCCCATACAGTTACAGCGGCATTCTTCTGAATAGTTCAACTTCATTCTCGCCAGTTTGACATTTTTCAGGAGATGACTGACAAAGATAATAATAATACAACGAATAAAAAAGGAACTCCAATTCGTGTTGCTTTTTTGCTGTTGCATTTTGGAGATTTCACTGTGCTAACAATCAACATACTGTATTGCACTTTATTCAAAATGTTAGCATTTAAAACACATTTTCAAGGATTTCAAGCCCCCATAGCAGATATTCTGACCCCCGGTGCTCTTGTTTTCACTCAACATCAAAATGAACACAACTCATGTAAATTTATTGCCTTTGCATCCATTTTTGAGAGAAAAAAGCCAAAGCGGTGACACTTGCCATCATTGAAATGTTATCCTCAGTGTCCTGCGGCCATCTTTTCCTTTTTAAGCTCCATCAATCAGCTTCTTTACAGCCCTCTCTCTCTCTCTTTCTCTCTCTCACTCTCTCTCTCTGTCTCTCTCTCTCTCTCCCTCTCTCTCCAGTTGTTGACTGCGGCCACCCCGGCTCTCCCCCAAACGGCGTGCTAAGCGGAGATAAGTTTACATTTGGTTCGACGGTTCGATACTCCTGTCTGGGTGGCAGACAGCTAAAGGGGGAGTCGTCCAGGATGTGTCAGCTCAATGGGATGTGGAGCGCCCCCATGCCCTTTTGCTCTGGTAATATATGAAATGCACACACCGTGCAAACATCAGATCAATAGATGGAAAGGATTTCTTATGGATTCGCGTATTAAAACATACACTTGAACTGATTGAAACGCGCTTTTAGGGCTACATGTTGTCTTTTGCGGGACACTGACTCTCACTTGCACAGTTCTCCAAATGAGATGAGAAGTGTGCTTGCTTCAAGCTCTTTGCTACTTCCAGTTGAACTTGACTGTTTTGCTGACACACGAAACAAGAGACTCAAACAATTCATACTAACTCATTCACTGCCATTGACATATTTGTCTTTTCACAGCAACATATAATGTGAAATGCCCTAGGCTCATGGAAATGACTTTAGGTGTTTACAGTAATTATAAACCCTCAAACGGTTGCTTTTTTTAACACGCATGGAGAAGTGACGCATACAAACAGCGCATGCAACACACAGGCATGAAGTGCTTTTGGGAGTGTGTGAATTTCTCGAGCAGTTTCTTATTCGACCATATCACCGGTATTTATGCATTATATGTGAGCTACATATTTAGATAAAAAAGTAATCATTTTACAAAAGAACATGTCATTTTAAGAGATTTAAGTACTGTTTTGAGAAACACAATCATAATTTTAAGACAGTAAGGTCATAGAATTGTGATTTTGCGATAGGAAAGTCATATTACGCCCATTAAAAATATGCCAGATCTTTTTTACACAGTATGCTGGGTTTACAAGACTAATTAAAAAAATCTGACCATATAATAGGGCTGTGGCCATTGAATATTTTGGTATTTGGATATCGGACTAAAAATTTTATTGAATAATCGAGCATTCGGATGAGATTATTTTTAAAAAACAGCCGTTTTTTTGCTTGGTTAAGTCAAGTCAAGTGATCCGTCACACCACCATGCGCTGCCAGGATCAACGACAAAACTCGTCTCATGGCACTGATGTCAGTGCATTGCCGTATTTGGGAAGATTTTCATTTCAGTTCTCACCACGTTGGCAACATGTTATTGGCATGCATTGCTTAGGCTGGCTTGACAGCCTTCACAATCGTGCACACCAAATAAACAAGGTACCCAACGCAGAAAAAAAAAAATCCTCAAGCATTTTCTTAAATCAAGGTATTTGAATTACTCGAGGACTCGTTTCACCCAGTCTCTATTATCATGGCTTTATAAAACATGAAGGGTTTATTTTAACGTTGCAATTGTAATCATACTTCTTTACAATGTTATTTTCAGTCTGTCCCTAACAGTTCTTTGTATTCAAATATTTGGCCATGTTTGCAGCGAAGTAATGGCATAGTGGAGGTGCTGGCTGATGGCGACAAATATGTATGCTTTTAATTCACCTCAAAAGCCACATTAGAGGGCTCTCATTTAGACTCTATCACATAAATTTTATGCTGGTTTTTCAGTGAACCTGAATTTCTATTCACATGCAATAGTACTTAATGCACTTGCATAATGGATAACTGTGAATGAATTTGGCAGTGTTCTGTCCATATTTGCTCGTAAAGAAAACAAAAATGCAATCAAGCAAAAAAAAAAAAAAAATCTATGCTGAAATGCAAATCATATATTTGGCCTTGAAAATGAAAAATCTAATTCAGCCCCTGAAATTCCCTGACTGTTTCTGCTTTCATTTAATGGGATTAATGGGCAATTTCTCCTTGGCTGGTCTGCATGCTGGCTAATGATGTCACTGATAAATGATCAACAACAACGTGAATGTTTGAGCTTTTCACAGCACCATTTTTATCAAACTAATGGAGTAATGGAAGAACTTGATTTGTACCATAGTCATTCTCTTATATAATGTGAATGTACCCACAGAGGCTACAAGTAGCAAATGAACCGCACCAGGGCAATCTGATTGGAAGTTTAGGAGCTTTAACGTCATTCCCCCTCTATAACTCCTTCTTTCAATTGAACTAGCCTAACTTAGCATTATGGCCATATTTTTAGCTTGTCAGCCTTTCACGTATCCTGCACCCTTATTTGTTCGTATTGGCAATTATGACCAATAATTGCTTGTTTTAGTGCCGAGGCAAATGTAGAAAAAGTCCTAATACGACAATAGAAGTCATATTATGAAATTATAAATGTGTAATTTCACGAGAAACAAAATGCATTTTATAGGGGAAAATGTTGTGACAAACGGGTATAAAGTTGAAGTTTTGAAAAAACGAAGTCTAGAGAAAAAGTCAGTCAAAAGTTCAAATAATGTGAATAAATAAATACTAAAAAAAAAAAAGTTTTGTTTTGAAAATCGTCAGAATTTTACCAGAATGCCATGTCATGTTACATACATGTCAAGTAGTAAAGCAACAGCAGTAATAAAGTAACATTTATGATATAGATTGTGTGTGTATGTCTGTGTGATACAATAATGTGCATGTCTCATGCACACACATTTGTCAAGCACAATTTACTGACCGTGCAGTTCTCCAAGGACGAAGCAAAGATCACACTCTCCACTCACACACGAACAAACACACACTTGCTCAATTTGAGTGTACGCACGCACACACTTGTAATGGGTACTTTGGTGTTGTTGATGTTTTCATATGAGCTGCCATCAGGGACATCATTCAGGGTTATCTCTGATACACACTACTGAATGTTTTTTTTTTTTTTCTTTTTTTCTTCCCTCCTACACAGGTGACACGGCTGGCTCCTGCGGCGATCCGGGCATCCCGTCCCACGGTTCGAGAGAGCAGACGGATTTCCGCATCCGCTCCAAGGTGTTCTTCAGCTGCACAGAGGGCTACGAACTTATCGGCTCGGCCGAGAGGATGTGTTTCCCGAACGGGACGTGGTCGGGAACGCAGCCTTTCTGTAAACGTAAGAGGAGGAAAATGCAGGGAGTAAAAGCAAAAAAGTCATCAGAGAAATACTCAATTTATACATTCCCTGAAAAATATGAAGTATTTATTCTTTGTTACTTCCCACTACTTGGAATATTACTTAAATATTACTTGTTGCTCATTTTCCAGCCGTCCAGTGCGGTAATCCCGGAACTCCCAGCAACGGCAGAGTGTTTCGTCTGGACGGGACCACCTTCTCCCACTCGGTCATCTACTCCTGCATGGATGGCTACCTGCTCTCTGGCGCCACCACCAGGCTGTGTCTGGCAAATGGGACCTGGTCGGGAATACAGCCAAACTGTACCAGTAAGACACAACTATAACAATAACAAATGCTCAATTACTAAATTAAGTCCTGCTGTTCATGTTTGGTTCCTGCCTCGTCATTTCAACCTAAATGCTTTACCTATTATTTATTTATTATTTGCTTTGCATTCCTTAAAAGCTGCTGATGTGTGATCATTAGGCTTCCTCCCACTTTCCAACCGTGCTTTAAATTATTCCCGTGTCCGACTAATGGTCGAATGGTCCTCGGCTTTTCCATGCCGCCCCTATCGACGCTAAAGAATGACGCGTATGACCATGATCAGTGTTTACTTTAGCTAATTGTTTAATGAAGTCGAGAAGAGAGAACGGCCGCCGTGTGCAACATGCCACATCCCTAAACAGTAATATGACATGTTGTTAATTAACATGGGTGAGAAAAGGCACGGTAATGTGTCATGTCAACCAGAGTATTATGGAGATGCACGCGTGGACAGACAATATAACAATACTCGCGGACATATTTTCTTTAATTTCTGGAAGGTATGAATAGCATTTCCATTCATTTCAGTGCGGAAACATGATTTAAGTTACAGGTGTTTTGAGTTACGAGCGAGGTCATGTAATGAACAAAACTCATATCTCAAGGCACCACATTTGATCTTTTCAAGACAACACTGAAGACATTACACTTATACTGTATAACAGTGTATATATACTGTCCCCTCAATATATGTCAGCAGAACTCAATTCAGATATTTTCATTTAGGGGTGTACATGCAATACATCAGTGTATTGCATATCCAATACTGTATTGCTGCCAGTGCTTTTGACAATAATGCCTGTTAAGTCATTTTGAGGGGAAAGTAAAGTTATGCTCCAGTACAAACTGTGCACTGACTACCTTAGATTGTAGTTAAGTGGCATTTCTTCAGTGCTGTCCAATGAAAAGACAATCAAGTAGTCAATCTCAGTATTTACATAATAATGGGGGTCTATTCGCTTTTTGAGATACTGTACTGTAAGTTTTTTTTTTTTTTTTTTTTCTCCCCATAAATTTAGTTGGACTTAAATGGCCTCTGATAGGACAAAAGGTTCCCCACGCCCGACTTACAGGAAGAAGATGACAGGACATCTATTAATAGCGATGTACGCATCCGGTGGCGGCTTTAGAGGAATTTAAAATACCTATTAGGCTATGAAGGACAGGACTTTATAGGTACAGTCAAGGGAATGTTAATGTGATTCCAAAGAGCGACCCAACACAACCTCGGCCGCTCCCAGATATCACTTGACTTGAAGCCACTAAAGGAAATTAGATCCATGCTAATGTGGGTGGAGTGAATGGACAAGGCCCTAACACAAACCTTACTCCGAAACCTAACCGTAACCCTGATCTTTTCCTTTATGCAATTTCTAAGTGATAAACTGCGGCGATCCTGGAGTTCCGGCGAATGGCCTTCGCTACGGTGAAGACTTCAACATCGGCCAGAACGTGACCTTCCAGTGCCAACCCGGATACAGGATGGAAGAAGACGGCTCACCCATCAGGATGTGTACTCAGAATGGGACATGGAGCGGGAATATGCCAATATGCACTGGTAATGGCCAGAGCGATGTCACAATATTTTGTGCATGGTTTTGATGATGTCAAATGTATCGCTATATGCCGATTGCGTGGTGATCAATACGTTGCAAGAAAACCATTGATGCTACATTATGACTGCTATATAACTGAAGAAAATTCACCAATCAATATCATTGTTGTCATCAACGATATAAAAGATATCACAGTACTGCCATGCTAAAAGAAAAGACATATATATTACTATCTCATTGTAACTGAAAAAAACACGCTATCAATATCAATATGTGTATCGCATATCCAATACTGTGTTAATTCCCCAACGATACCAGCGGTATCACGATACGGAAGTTGTGAAATCATTGGTATAATGGAAGTCAACCATCATGTCATCGTATTTATGCGTCCGAAAGAAAGTAAACCTCAAACGGTACACTGCATTATCTATGTAACTGAAAAAGACTCCCAATACAATATTTGAGTATTTTTTTCACCAATAATACCAGTGGTATCAAAATATAAGGTTACTTCTTGCCCTCCCCGTCTAGCGGTGACGTGCCCAACTCCCCCCGTCGTCAGCAACGGGGTCCTGCAGGGCAGCGACTTTGAGTGGGGCAGCAGCGTGACCTACAGTTGCTCACCGGGCTACGAGCTGTCCTTCCCGGCTGTTCTCACCTGCGTGGCCAACGGAAGCTGGAGTGGAATGCTGCCGCAGTGCTTACGTAAGCCCGAAACCCACAATGCATTTCACCGGCCATGCAGCATTAAGATCGCCGGTATGTTTTTCTTGCAGCCAAGTTTTGCGGTGACCCCGGTACCCCAGCGGGTGGTTCCCGAGAGGGTCGGAGTTTCATCTACCAATCGGAAGTGACCTTCACCTGCTCCTCGCCGTTCCTTCTGGTCGGCGCGACAACAAGGCTCTGCCAAAGTGACGGTAGCTGGAGCGGTACGCAGCCGCGGTGTATAGGTAACAATTTTGGTTTGTCTTTTCTCTGGTTGCGGTGAAAAAAAAAAATCGGACTTTTTTGTTATGCTTAAGGAAATTATATCACTCCTGAATACAGGTACAACTGACAGTTTCCCTTGTTTCTCTGCGATTATTGTACGGATTTCAACATTCAGACACCACCAAACCATAACTTTTGTTGTTTACCCCTGGGGGATGGGTCTGCACTCTCATTTATTGTTAATTAGTTAGTTGGTAGCAAGGGAACAAAGTTAAACCCGAGTAGACAAGCGACAGGACAAGTGCTTTAAGAATAATGAGAAACACAGTTAATTAAGAACTTGCGTGCAAGGAGACAGTTGAAATTCAACCTGATGGCTGCTCAAAGAAGTCTCTGTCAGTTTCTCCTTAGACGTGTTCACATTTGCAGCCATGAACAGGCATCCGCCTAATTACAGACACCTTTCAATATACAGAGAAACAAGGTTTGATTTCTTATCCTACATTTTTCAAGTGCAAAGGCATATACCTTTAATCACAGTTTGCTTTGCTGTCTGCCGTTTCGTTCTTCTGTTACTTCAATCAATGTGACGTACAAAGACACATTGTGCTTTTGAACGTATTCAGGTGACTTCCATGCGACTGTGTGGGTTTGCCACATAATTTCTGTTCGGCTGCGGATGCTTGATTCCGACTTGTTTTGTTGCTCAGCGGGGAGCCGCTAGCTATCGCGGCTAACGCCTCTGTCTCATATCCCTCTGCCTTAACGATCAGCGCAATTAAGGGCCCACCCACACGTGGCATTTTGCAGGCCTTCGCTCCCGGTTAAGCGAAGCGCTGCTCATCAAAGCAGAAGTCACACTAACGTATCAGGAATAATAACGACGGAGGACTAGACAGAAACATGTTGTAAATGATGGCGGTGGGATAAAAGGGCAAAAAAAAAAAATAGTCACCGCTCTGGTTTATTATAAGGAGGGACTTTTTTTGCACACTGAGCAGTTATCATGTTTCTGATGTAGTCTGAATCAGAAGAGGCTGCCCTGGCCTTTTTTTTTTTATCTTAGCTTTAGCTGCAGAATACTTTCCTTCCATCTCGTGGTATCTACAGTATAGAGACAATAGGTGTCAATTACTCCTGGATTTTTATGAATAGTGGGGGAACACAAAGAGAAAGTTGGCTAATAACTAGCTCCACTGAGAGTTGCGGGAATAGAAACAAAAACAGGGAGATGTGACCATTTTTGGACAATTTGAGTGATTGTTGTATGAATCTTCCTAAGTCATTTCTAAATGTTGTTGAATAGTATAAATTTGGCCTTGGAGCAAGACTGCTATTTACTGAATTATTGCATCTGGTTGCTAGCTTGCAGGATTATGCAAATATTCAAGACTTTGTATATTTTAGTGAGATTATGTTTAGATTTAAAAAAAAACAACACTTTTTGTTGATAATTGTTGACATTGTTTTACTCGGTGAGTATTTCATTTGCAGTTGTCAGCTAAATAACAGCATGTTCACTCGGTGCTCCACCTTGTCAAAAAGCACACGAACACAGATTCAAATGCACCACACCAGTCACAGAAGATCCAAATCAAAGCCATTTTGTTCACGAAAGGGTTAAGATAAACTAAAATAACGGTCTACATCTTTACTCCGACACTTCAGTACAAACAGATGGACTCGAATGGTTCACGGCAGTCACAGAAGATTATCACGACATTAAACGGGCCGAGTTCATCTGTCGATGCTGGCCGAAATGAGGTCTAGTGAGCTATGCGGGAAAAATCAAGCGGCCCCTGCTATTTAGTCAAAGGCTAAGCACATGCGACGCTTGGCGCGGCACTTCACACGCGGGCGTGATTTGTGAGTAGGTGCTCCAGCGTCAAGTACACGCTGACTCATCATTATGCCAGAGTGTTGCTTTAATAACACACACACGCGCGCAACTCTCTCTCTCACACACACTCTGTATTCTTTGGCCCTCCCATAGGTGACTTCAAGTAGAATGTTGGGACAGCTTGATAACATCTCAACACACACAGAGGGCTGCACGAGTTCAATCTTTGTGTTGGGATGATGTAATGCAGGAGGACGGGAGCAGAGGTGAAGGAGGAGAGAGGGAAAGAGGAGGAGAAAGAAAGTGTGTGAATGAGGAAAAAGACGGGTGGATGGATGAAGGAAAGGAGGAGAAAGAAAGGGATGGCTGAATGAGAGGGAAGAGGAGACGGTGATAGGGAGGAATAAAATGAGTCGGAAAGGGGTTCGGGAATGAGGGAGGATTGGAAGAAAATAGCATGATGGAGTAACAGAGGGAGAAAAGGAAAGAGAGAAGGGGGGTGGGCACCTAGGGAGCGATAGCGATAAAGAAGGTGAAGGATGTTAAATAGAGTGATGGAGAGAAAGATGAAGGGAGTACCAAAAAGGTATGATGGAAATGAGGAAAAGAGAGAGGGGGTGAATAGAGAAAAAAAGAATGCAAAGATAAAGAGGTCAACGAGTCGGGCAAAAGAGGGAGGTGAAGGAGAGAGATGAGCAATGGAGGGAAGTCGGTGAGCAGTCAAAAGAAGATAAAGTGCAAAGAGAGAGTGTGATGGAAGGATGAAAAAGAAAAGGGACAAACCAGGAAGGTGGAGGAGAATGTGAAGAAGGGAGATGAAGCGTGGAATGAGTGAGATCACACCAAAAGCAATTATTTTATGGGAGAATTTGGTGAACGTGAGAGACTTTTGGTCAGTACAAGGGTTTTTTGTCCAGTGAGAGATGTTTTGATGAATGTGAGAGGTGTCTTAGTGTTTTGAGAGGCTTTAGGTTAGTGTAAAAGTGTTTTTGTTTTTTGGGGTTTTTTTTTTACTGATATTTTTTCCAGTGTGTGTGAGAGATGTTTTGTTGAGTATGCCAGGTTTCCTATGAATGATAGATTTGTTTCATGTTTATGAGAGGCTTTTTAATAAATGTGAGAGGGAAATGTTATTTGGGGCATATACTGGCAACTCAGAGCTCTCTTTCTCTTTCTCTTTCTCTCTCCCTCTCTCACACTCTCTCTCTCTCTCTCTCTCTCTCTCCCTCTCTTACACTCACTCTCTCTCCCCCTCTCTCTCTCTCACTCTGTCCCTCTGTCTCTTTCTCTCTCTCATAATCTGATTCCTCTTGCCACTTGGTTTTGCGATGAAGCTCTACTGCCCCCTGCTGCTGCGCTCGCGTATGGCAGCCTCTGTTGCCATGACAACAGCGGGCAGTGGAGAGGAACGAGGGAGTAACGTTTGTGCTCCTTCTTTGCAGAGCCGACCAAGACAAGCTGTGACAACCCGGGAACGCCCAGATACGGATCTCTCAACCGCACTTTTGGATTCAAGGTAATACAGTCAACCCCCATTTATAGAGACTGTCGCATAACATCACTTTAAAGAGACTCTCTCACAACACAGTTCTCCAAATAAGAGGCGAAGAATGCTTGCTTCACTGTCAGTTGAGGTATATTCTAAAACGGATACATAAAACGAGAAAAGAGAACCAAACAGTGTATATTTAACCATCAAAATGTATTTGTTTTTGTAATGAAAGTCCGTTTCATGCACAAACATGTGAAACGTCATAGATGGGCTAGCTGAAACTAGCATTGGCGTTAAAGTAATTCTTATCCTAAAACAATTGCTACTACTTAACACAAACGGGGCAGCCACGCATGCAAAAAGTGTGAACAGCAATAATCACTGGCATATATTCTCTCTGGCTATTACTGGAGCTCACAAATACACCAAATAAAACTCACAACAACTAAAAACCTCCCACTTTCCCAAAAAAAAACCTCTCACACTCATGCCGAGAAAACTCACACTCACAATAAAACCTCTCACACTTTGCCACAAAAACTCTCCCACATAGACCCCACTTCTCGCACTCGTCAGAAAATCTCTCTCTCTCACACTTGTTTTTTTTCATGTGAGAGAGTGTATGAGTTTTTGTCTCTGAGGTGGCAGTTTAGCAGTTTCCCTGTGTCTGGTGTCTTGTTGTGTCTCAGGTGGGCAGCGTAGTGTCCTTCCAGTGCCAGCCAGGTCACCTGATCCAAGGCTCCTCCTCCAGAACCTGCCAGCCGGACCTGAGATGGAGCGGCATGCAACCTGAGTGTATACGTAAGAGTCCCGTTCAACGGCCTCCCATTCCGTCTTTATATTTATTTATATTTATTCATTTTTGGTCTTCCTCTTGGTTGCCATCCTCCCACAGCACACGCATGCAAGCAGCCCGAGAGCGCGCTCCACGTGGACGTGGTGGGCATGGACCTGGCAGGCTTCGGCTACACGCTGGTGTACAGCTGCCAGCCCGGCTACTTCCTCGCCGGGGGTTCCGAACACAGGGTCTGCAAGAATGATGGCACCTGGACCGGAAAGATGCCGATATGTCGTGGTAAAAATAAATAAATAAATAAATAATAATGATGATCATAAACAACTATGTGATGATGTTCTTGAAGTAAATGTGATTACATGAGGAGAGCATAGAATGAATAAAACTAAATGAGTAAAAGTGTCATAATTAATGATGTACGTGTGTACATCAATGCCTTGTTAGGCTTTTATTTTGAAGTTGGCCCTCACATCAGTCGCTGTGACGGCTGGCTTGACTTTTTATTCAACTCGAGGCAAGCTTGATCATAGCCATGCTAGTGGCTGGTGCAATATACGTGGTACACAAATACGCAGTCAGTCGAAATTGGTGCGCACATTCATTTATTTTCAGCGAATTTATTGGCACCCCTGCTAAAAAACTAATAAAATACTTAACTATAATAAATTACTTTCATAAACATAATTCAAATTTAAATTGAAAAACAAGATACAATATTGGGGGAAAAGTAAATTGTAAAGCAAGTGAATTCTTTTTTTATATTTTTGTGTTACAAAATTAATAAATATGATTTGAATATCAAAATACAGTGAAAATCTTAAAAGTCGTTAGCCACGCCTGGCCTGCAGTAACCTTTTTATTTTTTTTGCTTGTTTCCTTCCCCAAAGGCTCAATAAGCAATTAGTGCCAATCACGTGACCAGCACTGCATTCTAATTTTCTGCCGCCTGCATCGATGGAAGATTAAGCCTACATCTGGCACACTACCACATTTTGTACCAATTTCCATGTCATCAGCGGGTGCCACGTGCTTAATGGAGCCAAATATGTATTCACATACTTTGTATGCTTACAGCTGGAGAGAAGAAGAAAGCTGTGAAACCAGCAATGGGAACTCCGAGCCCCAAACTAAATGGTTAGTACTGATTCCTTTTTGATCCGTGCAGTCCCAAAGACATCATAGTGGCGGTTGTGCACAGCCCGCAGTGGAGTGTGACCGCTGCTTACTTGTCTGCCGGCCATGTTTGTTATATTAATTTCTCAAAAGGTCACTATTTTGGCGAGGCGCTAAATGCTTTTAAATGTGAAGTCACAGCTGTAACAAATGTTTCCGTTTAGCGCCAACTGCCAGCAACGTCTGCCGCATAATAACCAGCTATTTACATCTACATTACATCAAACTGCATTTAATGGAGTTCATGCAAGGCTACTTTTTACTATGTTGCAGCTGCAGTACTATATGACTGATATAAAATATACCTATCTACTGGGGTGGACTAAATTTTAATGATCCGTCTATACTGAACGCAACTTTATTTATAGAGCATTTTAAAGCAACAAAGGGCTATACAGTAGTGAACAATTAAAAATAAAAACAAAGTTGGAAACCGTAAAACAAGGGCAGAGTCTCATGCTGAGTTGAAGGCTCATGAACAGTACATTGATTTAGTTTTAATGTAAATATTTCATTTAATTTCAGATTTTAGTGTAGATCTTTTTCAATAATTACATTTGAGTATGTTATTTTACAATAGAAAAAGAAAATTATAAATAATTCAGCTTTAATCATGTACATTAAAAATGTTTTTAAATTCAATGCTGTGTTTTTCCTCATATCTGTCTATCTGTCTATATGTATGTATGTATGTATGTATATATATATATATATATATATATATATATATATATATATATATATATATATACATTCCAATAATGGAATTTGATAATGGGTATATTTATTTGTATCTAACAATAAATGTATTTTACAATAATATAATATAAATGTATTTTACAATAATATAGTGAAGTAAATACACAAATGTTTTTTTTTTATGGATTGGCAATTGGATTCCAGTTAGCAGCAACTGTTTTTCCATGCAAAAAAAATTCTCAACATTTTTTTAAAAACATGAAATAATTATTTTGCACATTTTTAATTAAGTTCCAGGTTGAAGAAATGTTTTTCCTTGCAAGAATGACATTTTAACCTATTTGTAATGAAAAAAAATTTTTTTTTTTAAATTAGTCTTTATTTTTCCATTTACTTCTTCACTTAAACAATGACAGAAATGGGGTTAGCCCATTCTAGTTCGCGGTGGCACTTATCATAGGCATTTTAACTTTTATTTTTTATCTCCCCGATCCCGCAGTCCCTGACGACGTGTTCGCCCCCAACTACATCTGGAAGGGCTCGTACAATTACAGGGGCAGAAAGCAGCCCATGACGCTGAGCATCACCAGCTTCAACGTCAGCACGGGCAGAGTCAACGTCACCCTGAGCAACGGCAACATGGAGCTGCTGCTCTCAGGCATGTCGCACATGCTGCTCAGGGCTAAGATGAATGAATAAGAGCACATACAAATACAAATATTTTGTGACATTTTATAAAATATAACAATGATCAATTCATAACAGTAACATTTAAGTTGTTAAAAATGTTTGGATTATTTATTTAACATGTTAACTGTATAAAAATGTAGAAATAATAATTATACATACAATAAAACAAAGACAAACTGCATCTGACATGTCTGTGACTCCTCCTCCAGGTCTTTATAAGACGTCAGAAGCGCGTCTGCTGTTACTGATGTACCACGTCAACTACGTGCAGCAGGGAAATCAGCTCAAAGACTCCACCATTTCTCCTGCCAAGATCATAGAAGACTCATGGACCATGGATGGATTTGTAAGCGTCAGTGTGATCACATCAAATGCATGCCGCGCATAGTAATCCCTTGCTATTAACAATAGGAAAAATGATTTAAACTGTGAATACAGTTTAATATCATTTCAAACTCAAAATAATATGAACATTAATTCTCGTGTGCATACCAATCAAGTCCGACACTTTTTCTTGAATTTGGTTGATTCCCCTTGTAGGTGTCGGTTGAACCCGACGGTTCCACTTACGTGTTCCAGGGCTTCATTCAGGGAAAAGACTACGGACAGTTTGGACTCCAGCGACTCGGTAATTGTTCATTCTTGAATGAATTGAATTGAATGACTTGATGATGATGATGATTGTGGAGGCTAACTTCCTGCCTGCAGGTCTGAACATGTCGGAGAGTCAGAATTCACAACCGCCTCAGCTGGGCACCAACAGCAGCTCGGTGGCCATCGCAATCCTGGTGCCTTTCTTCGCACTCATCTTCACTGGCTTCGGCTTCTATCTCTACAAACAAAGGTTTGTGCAAAAGACTGCATCAAATGTACGTGACAGGCTTTTCACACAGTTAGAACAAACTTTCCACCCTTTGTTTGCTGAAATGTTCCTGTTTTGAAGGGCCGGTCCTGTCATGATAATGAGCCACGGCATGCATACACTGGCTTAAAATAATATGATGTATACTTTTTAGGAATAAAACAACTTCCTGATTTCTTAACCGCAGTCTGAAGGAGGTATCTTAGACAGATGAGTCTTTTTTTGCACTATGACGTCTGAAGTGGGTAAAGGATGCCGTCAAAGTCATTTTGGGGATTCACCATGGAAAACCCCCAAAACCCTTTAAAAATTGTCCTTACAAAAATATGTTGTATGCGCCCACACTAGTCTAAACGTGGCATTCTGATTACAATAGCGTACGTGGAATATAAGTTTTTTCTGAAGCTGAGTCATGATTGGTTGTTACCAAATGCTAGTTGGTTGTTAGCAACTGTGATGTCATCTTCAGTTGACAGCAAGTGACAAAATGGCCGCCCCCTGAGATGGATAAAAACAGGTGGATTTTGCTGTGTAATTTGTATTCCACGAACACAATATTAATCAAAATATCAAGTTTAGATGTGCGAGGCTGCATAGAACATAAAATTGTCAAGGCATTTTGTTGGTTTGCCTTCTGCTTGAAGTCAATTTCAAGACTTGTGCGTTGGAAAAGCGACATGAGGGCCATTCACTGTTTGTAGACGCTCAGGATTCGCGAGAATCGATAGCAGGTATCAATATCGGGCTGATACCAGCCTTATTTTAAGGTATTGGGTGCTCATGGAGGCTGCCAATACCAGCCACCGAAGTCCGACTCAGCAGTAGTTGGCGCTAAACTGCTGCAGTTTGACACATTGGCGAATCATCGTATACGACATAAAGAAAGGTCTGTTCACATTGTTTTGTCATTTAGTTAAATGAAATGTTGTATTTCAAAAGTACTACAGGCATCTCTACTCAGTATCGGTGAGTACTCGGTCTGCAAAAAAAGTGGTACCAAACATCCCCAGTAGACGCTTTGTCTTACCAGTCTGTTATATTATTTTTCTGTTTTTGTTTCGTTTTGTTTTGTTTTGTTTTTTTTGCACATAGGACCACACCGAAGACCCAATACACGGGCTGCTCGGTCCACGAGAACAACAACGGGCAGGCCGCCTTTGAGAACCCCATGTACAACACCAACGCTAAGGCGGTGGAGGGCAAGGCGGTCCGCTTCGACCCCAATCTCAACACGGTCTGCACCATGGTCTGAGGATCCATGACAGACAGGAATTGGAACGCAAAACAGTTCCCAGCATTCAGACTGGTCTGGAGTTTCACATTGCGGAGAGTATCAAAAGTTTTCGTAACACAGGGGTGAAAAGCAAAACAAAAAAAAAACAACTCACGAGCAAAAGAAGGGATGAGGGCAGCCCTGGAGACGGCGTCCTTAATCCTGAGTGAACGGCGGATTAGAGTCAAAAGGGAGCCCGGGCCCCAGTGGAGCAGATGAGCGAAGGAGGAAGGCTGACTCACGGAATGCTTAAACTGCTCCTTTTCCATTACGGTGGACGAGAAGGCTGAGGGAGACGCAGACAACCCCGAACTGAACTGGAAGTCGATTAAGCGAATCGTCGTGAGAGTAGCGGGGTGTGGGGGGGTGTTGAGATCTTCAAATCCCCTCGTAGCTAATCAGAGCAAACCTGAAACTTGGAGCTGTTTTCACAATGGGGAGCTGTTCCCTGATGCAGTGAATTTCAAATGGACTCCGATGCGAGGCGGGCTAACAAAAACGCTGAGAGACGAGACATTCTGCCTCTGGCACTAAAGCACATCGGACAGGAAATGCTTCCTGTCTGCCCCTGAGAACGGGACACTTTGACGGGATGGGCCGAGACGGACCGCCGTCGGAACGGAACCAGAAGCGGGGTTTGCCGCCCTGCCAACGTGGGCCGCGGGCCGTGGTTCCACTGTGATCCTGCACTCCGCGAGTGCTTCCTCCTTTATTTGTTACTACTGCAGAGTCTTCTGATCTGTAAATCAATTGCGAATATATAGAAATATATATATTCGGGAGTGGTCACCACCTATATTTTTGTGCTATATATTTGCCACGGGGGCGAGGCCAGGATGGATCATAGCAACAGATTATCACGTCGGGTTTTTAAAAAAAAAAAAAAAAAAAAAAAACATCCAGTTGACCACATTTTTCCTCCTTTCTTTGTTTTTATTTTCTTCCTTTGTATAATGTGAAGTTGCGCACTTTCATTGCTCTTTGTGATCTGCTTGTCGTGAGTTTCTCTGTTGTTTTTTTTGTTAACACCTTTCACACTGGCTTTCTAAGATGGGTTTTTAACACCAACGCTCACTGTCCACACTCTTTTGCATTGAAAGCATTTATCACTGTCGCCCAGATGTATCTAATGATCGAAATGAGAAAAGCTGCAGCAGCTGCGTGAGCACAATTCTTGTGCGACACGATACGTTTGCCATAGGGCGAGGGCAAAAATAAATATTAGCAGCAGATTATAATGTTGAATTTTGGGGGGGAAAAAAATGTGACCACTTTTTTTGTGTGTGTTATGGCGCTTTGTGGTCTGGTTTGCTTTGCGTTCAGGATCCGAGGTGCTACCGTATTGCAAAAGCGTTCAATTTGGATTCAAGTGATATGAGCTCCTTTCACACTGGCCAAAGAGCTTGCTTGTTCCCCTCTTGTCACTGTCGACCAGGCATCAACACACATCTACTGTAATTATCTGAATATGTGAAGCCGTAACGGCTGAATGAGCATGCATTTCGGAAATTTGTCAATGCCGTGCTTTGGAGGATAAGTGCCGGCTCGATCGCTACATTTTACGACGACTAAAGTTTCAGTTCTCTATGAGAGATCTCAGTTCCTCGTTATCAGAGCCTATGTCAAGGAACTTTATCGGAACCAATTGGATGCCCAGTGCTATACATTGTGGGGTTTTTTTAACTGTGCATTTCAAGAAACACAAGCCGTATTATTTCTCTCTTTTTTTTTTAAAACCACACGTAACTGTTCCTCTTGTCGGCCTTAAAATGAGCAACAAATCTTTTATTTTTTTATTTTTTATTTTTTTTGCAAATTGGCCAGTCAACTTTGTTTTTCGCTGTCCTATGAGTGCCGCTGTTACATATTTATTTATTTATTTTTTAACTTTAAGATGCTGCCAAAATGATATTTTATTGGCGGTTCAGTTCTTCCATGCTCATTTGGACAGTTTGGAGTGATTGTCGTTGTATGTACGTTGTTGTTCTGTTGTAGTAGGTTTAGTTAAGTTTTCACAATGAATCCGACACAGTGCCTACCAAAAAACAAACATTTTTGGGGACCCCACCTTCTATACACACTTATCCCACTTTCAATGGCATTTTTCTCCCCCAGCCCCAAGCCACAAGCTTTTACCAGTGACTGCAATAAGATTGGATGACTGAAGCCCCTCTTCGCCCCCCTTGACGGTACACTGGAAGTATTCCCTGTTTGAGAATTTTAAAAAAAAGTATTATGTTTAAAAATATATATACCTAACTAAACAAAGTGTTTTGTACAGAAATATATTTTTATGATGAGATTATTTGTAAAATGTAATGAATCTATTGTGTAAATTTTCAATGCAATGTAAGATTAAAAAAAAAGGCCACTTGCTTTTGTAATTAACATGACTTTTTCATTGTGTGCTGGGGCGGCGGGTTCTCGCTTTAAAACGTTGCTTTTGGGTTCAAGTGTGTCTTAAAAAATCAATAAAACAAACTTAAACTTGAGAGAAAAAAGACATGTTGCGATCGCACCTTGAGATAAAGTCCCCAAAACGTTGGCCTGTTCATTTTGTCTACAGAGGTTTTCACCAAAAATTCATTATGTACTATTTTAAATTGATGCTGCTTGAGCAATGAAAAGCATTATGAATTTAACATTTGACAGTGTAACATAATTACTTCTTTCTTCCGTTTGAGAAAAGTACAGCAATCTCAATCCATTTCTCCGACTATATATATATATATATATATATATATATATATATATATATATATATTATTCATTGATAATTTGCAGTCGTAATATTGAATTGACGATGAAGAACCTCAGAAATACTCATGTTGCGCGATTACGTCAGTTAGGAAAAAGGGAGATTAAGTTGAAACGGCTGTCTTTTCCTATGTTCGACAGGATGCAACTTTCATCTCGACGACTTATTCCAACAAAGGTTAAAGAAAGGTGGCATGAAGGTGAGAAGATTGAAATTTCTCTTTTGAAGAGGCCGCAGTTCTTGTCCTGTCAGCCAAACGCTAAGTTAAAATTGTTCGTTGTGGTCCAAAATGTTGCGAAATTCTACTAATTGTGTTTTAACAGGTGCATGCTGTCATACTAGCGGCGTTTTTTTCCCTTCACTTTTTTCGAGGTTCCAAAAGTCACCAAAATTGTTTTAAAAAGAACGTCAAATGGTGGTATGAATTCTTGCGGCGCCCTGCTGGTAAAATGTCACTTTTTGACAACCAAATTTGGCGCATAGCAATAGCGGGTGAAATGTTGCTGAATGGGAAATTGATACGACTAGTTATATATATTTTTTAATCGTACATGAATTTCATTTTATACACACGTGTGGTGTACTTGTCAAATTCTCCTTGTCTGCTTGTCAAATACAGTAGCTTAAAATGTGCAGGGCTTTTGTTGTTGTAGTATTACCCCATGTGGCCAGTAGATGACGCCCCAGCACCATGTTTACGTCATGTCAAAATTAAATGGTAAGTAAAACTTTAACAGAAAAAAATATTTAATAGTCAAATATATATTTTAAAATGTTCTTGTTTTCCCAAACATAAACTAAAAATTTCAACTGAACACACAACGTTGTTCCTTATGCCTCCTCAATGACAAAAGATTGTTGTACAAATTAACTAAACTCTATTAATAGAGCAGTTTGAAAACAACCCCGGCTGCATACAAAGTGCTGTACAAAAAGTAACAATCAGACATGTAAAAACAAAGACAGTTAAGCTAAACACGTAAACACACAAAACAATACTGACAAATTATATACATGAAATAACGTTTATTTTTTACGGAAGGGTTTTTATTTCTCTACTTGCTACTTGCAGGAGAAGAATTTGTTTCCTCTACAAGGCACTGTGTAGCTGGAGTGTAATGTAGCTGGAAGCCACTAGATGGTGGCAGCACACCTCTAAAGAACATGAGTGTAATGTAGCTGGAAGCCACTAGATGGTGCCAGCACAGCTCTAAAGAACATCACTACAGACGGTAGGTAAATGTTTAGTTCAACAGTGAAGCAGCAGTGATGTTTTGACATATGTATCACATATTTCTTTGTTGGAAAAAAAAAGTGAATTGGAGAGAATTTGAACATACACAAATGTAAAGAGATTGAAATAAATAAATAAATAAATGAATGAGTTCAGTACATGACAATATAATGCCCATTTCAATGAATGAAGCATTTATTGTTTGTAAAGTGCTTTGTTACAGCTCTAGCTGTTATGAAATGCGCTACATAAATAAAATAGAATTGAATTGTATTGTATTGTTCTTGTTTTACATTTCCATGTTTTTATCGTGTTCTGTTTTACATTTACAGAACCAGATGGATACATCTGGTTATCGTGTTTGGCTCTACACGCCGCAAAGTGAAAGAGGATTAAGTACCAGTAAGTAAACACTTTTTTCTTTTTCAAGCGAAGATCATGAAGAAATGTTTCATTCTTAAAATTGGAGCTCTAGAAAGGGGATTTAGAATCTGCATGGTTCAGGTGTGTACTTAATGTACAATTAATTCAACAAAAAAAAAAAAGAAAAATTACAATCAAAGCCACGACTAATGAACACAAGAACTGTTCGCTGTCTGCCAAACTGCTCATAGCACACTCAGGGAGAACACAACAATATTTATTGTGCAGGGTAGCAAAGATTATCAACGGCAATCTGATACTGATATCGGTACACCCCTATTTTCTGTTGTTCTTTCGATCCATCAAATAATATAGAGAAAAGTTGAAAGGGAAGACACAAAAAAAAAAGTTTTGAGTGTGGCACGGGTGCTTTAAATACTATGCATTCCGCTTCCGATCAGTCAGTCGTCTTCCTGCCGGTGACTCTGGAGCTTTTCCCAGATCCTTCCGTCTTTTTCCCGTCGTCTCTCGATCAATGAGGGGGATTTTGTCCTCCGGGACGTTTTAATTCAATAAAGGAGCCTAGCGAGCAGAAACAGAGCAACAGAACGATGTTTTGTAGCAGCCACATTAATTATGCATCTGCTGCGGAAATCAGCCGGCCTTGATCATCTCGTTTTCAGTTTTTTATTTGTTTATGTATTTATTGTAGTCCAAGTTGGAGAGATTGTTAATTGGCAGTCGTGTCACATCATATCTGGCTTGTGTTTGATGCTCTATATGTTCCATGATTTATATTTATTCATGCTGTTTGTGATGACCTCCATGCATATTAAGTGTTAGTTTTTCTCCTGATGGCTTTGGAAATGCGAACAAGTAGATGTGAAATGAGGGATTTTGTGCGTTGTTAATTTTGTGTACTGCACACTGTAACATGCACTTCCCATGTATATTTGTATGAATGTGAAATTGCATTCAAAGCTCACGTGGCGTCAGATATAAGATGGACATGTACTAATTTTCATATTTTATGACTCAATGATATCTGCAGAATGTGTTCTGTGCTAAATGCTAGTAAATGAATAGTCAATACAAAATGTGAACTCGTTACCGCAATACAAAATTGCACCTTTACACTACTAAATTGTGTGCGAATTTCAGTACGTTCAGCACCAAAGTGATGCAAAATTGAGATTTTTTTCCTTTGTATTATTAGTGTAAGTTGGCAAAATAATACCATGAGAATCAATCATACAGTGAATGAATGAAATATTGAGACAAAGGAAATATTTCACCATGATTGAGTACAGGGTGTTTTTGGGGGGTAAAATTGTATGACAAACAGTTCAAATGATACAGGAAAAACAATTATTTCTAACTACATTTTTTCATGAAACAAAATCATCAATAATTCTTGACTCAAGCCCTTTTAGAATAGAAAATTATTCAAAATGACTATTTTCATTCGTCATAATTCTAATCTCAAATATTTGAATGATCTTTTTAGTGTGGTCCAAAAGCTCATTTGCATTTTTGATGAAGGCACACATTTGTAAAATAGTTCTCTGAACAACAATTTACACTTTGCAACACGCAAATGTGAACATTATTATTCTGACTGTACTGCAGGACTGTCGAGTAAATACAATTGAAAATATGGTTCACATCCATGGCCTAAAGAGGGCGCTCAAATCTTCCGCTTCGCCATGGCCTGTGTTGGACAAGAGATGTTACCTGATAACTGTAGTGGTGATCACACCTTCCATGTTTATTTTTCTAGTAAAATTAGCAAAATGAAGGCTTTGAAGCAGATTTCACTACCGGGCTCTCGCTACTTGTCCGCACGTTTGCACGTAGCGCCCCCTCGGCCTTGAAGCCGGCCGGCGTGACCAATCGATGTGTGAGACAACCTCATCCGTGTCTGACATGGCGCGGCAACCATGTTTGATTAAATGGCCGCCACATCCTCACCGGGACACAAATCAATGGCGTTGGAGGGGCGGGTGTGGGGGCTCACCTTACATGACGCGGCCCAATGTGGCGCCTGCTCGTATTGACCCGCATAGCAAGAAGAAGAATGCCATTTGTCACCTGTGTCATTTTTCAGTATTTGCTCTCTGATGTTTTCAATCTGTCGTTCTCAAACTTTTTACGCCAAGTATCACCTAAAAAAAGAAAAGTGCTTCACTTCCACCGTAATGACCAAAATTAAAATGATGTAGCGTAGTCAGCCTAAGTGTTCATGAAAATATTTTTTAAATTCCAGTTTGACCTGGTTAGTGTTCTTTTCTTGCCCACTTCAAACTAACCAATTGACTGTTTTTGTACTCGGGCTAAAGCAAGACATTTTTATATCATCACGATCTTGTGGCATCTTAGTGGCAATGAGGTATATTTATGAGTTGAGTTTCATTTAGTCAAAAGTAATGCTTTTGGCACTTATAGATAATTATATTGCCATATAAACCTTTTTGGGGAGCCCTCTTTGAATAGCAGTGGTTCAATCTATACTTTTCAATCACCTTGGGAATTAAAAAAATAGAAAAAATGCTTCATTCATCTATTATGGTCATTTTCAGTGCTTAAAACAATTTGAAAATGAAGATATTTTACATTTTGGTTAATAAGAAAAGCTAGAAAATACATAATAGTCTCAAATGGCTTGAGTTCGATAGGAACAAGATGGCATTCACTATTTAATGTTCATATTTGTTCCCAGTCAACACACTCAACAGCTACTTTGTCCCTCAATACCCAAGGGTGGCTTTTTTTTTTTTTTGCGCCAAAGTTTTGTGTTTTCTGACTATTCTCGAGCCAAGTTCACGTCTCACCACCCTGATTGCGTGATGTTAATTGGTGGCCATGACCAGGTTGTCTCTCGGTTACCCGACTGCTTCCGCCTGCTGTGAAAATGTTGCCATTTTTTATTCAGCGGGTGTTGATGAAGCACTAATTCTGTAGTATTAAAATAAATAGCCGTTAAAAATCCGATTTTTTTTTTTTTGATACCTAACAGTTTGATTTCCACGTGCTTCAGCATTTTTGCCATTGAACACAATCGTGAAACTAATCGACCTCGCAGTGTTTTTGTTCCAGCCTGGCCATTCAAGGAAAAATGTGTAATGATCACTGTTTTTCTGTTGTGTTTCCATGGCAATGGCGGAGATTGTTGCTTTGAGAGCGCCCTCTGTGTTGCTGCCCATGCCACATAATTATTAGGGCCCGACCGATATGGAATTTTTGAGGCCAATGCAGATTTTTGGCAGGAAAAAATTCTGATTACCGATTAATCGACCAACTAATTTAAAAATGTATAATGCATGAAATAACTAGCCTTCAGTTTTCCTCCAACATTCCCCCCACAATTTGGTATTATTCGTTCTTCATCTCAACTATGAACTCGACATTGCGTCCACAATTTCTTCCAAGCCAACATGCAACCGCCGCGCCATTGTTTTAAGACGTGAGCGACTATCATCGTCTTTTGCTCCATCCTACGCCGCCCCGTTAGGATGTCGAGAGCGAGACGCGGCAACCGATCGGCGGGCGGTGTCAGATCGCTCACGTGCGGGATTTGTTTGACTCGGGTAATTGAAAGTGTTTTAAACTATTACGGCGGGCACAGGGGCTTGTTTAAGTGTCGAGCTGCCAGTCAGTGAGGCGGGCGGGCCCCGAGAGCGCCGGCCCGTCAAGGCCCGTCAGTCAGTCACTGGAAAGCCTTAATGGATTTCTCCACGCTGGAGCTCAGGGACATAGACGGGAAAATCAATGCGTTGTCATGTGTGAGTGGGATCCATCAAACAAGCGGTAGAATAAGTCAGATGGAATATTTGTGTCTGTGTGTTGTGTGTGAGATGCTCTCTGTGATAGTTCTGGAAAAGGGGGCCGGGAGACACCAAAATGTCAGTCAGTCAGGCTGTCGTGAAAACTAGTCGCGGAAAACCCGCACGATATGCGACAGTTCAGTCGTGTTTGGTTGCGGCGCTTGGCATTTGACTAACGAAAAAAGAAACATTTAGTGAAATTAAACTCCTCCTTTAGATGTAGTGCTCTCAAAATGAATCGTCTTTAAGATGAAGCCTCACAAGATTTGGCATGAGGTCAGACTTTTTTTGTTGAAGTTTTGTGCAACTTGATGCAATATTTATCCGGATCATTCTGCTCGAATTCCTAATCGTCCGACTTCAGGACCATCTGAATCGAAAAGTTTCACTGCGCTGCTAACTGGCGAGTCACAAGTTCAGTTGTCTGCACCTTGTAGACGCGTTCGATCCAGACAAGGCTGCATGTTTTCAGTGTGTGTAACACTGCACTGAAAGATTGCAGACTTTAGTAGTAGCACTTGTTTCCACTCATTGCATGTAGGCTCCAGTCTTTAACACAATCATCTACTCAGAGCGAAAGTCTGCCACCCTCCACTGTATTTATTTCATTGCTCCGAGTGAATACCTGCTCTTCATCTCCAAATTGGCGTCTGTGATTTCTCGCCCGCACATCCCGCTCAACCACCATGTCAACTTTCTTTCTTTTTTTAGGGGGGGGGGGTGGCTCGGGTGGGGGGGGAGGGTTTCTTTTATCTACACCAAACGATGGCTTTCGCTGCCGTCACCGCAGTCTAACACGAGGCAGACTCGCACGTCTGCGTTGAGCTAAACCAGACGACCCTGTGAAAGGCATCAAATCATTCCACCATGTTGAGAGCCAAAGTGGTAATTACTCATAATTTGGGGGGGCTTCAATTTTTCTCACTTTTTTTTTTTTTTTTTTTTTCCTAAATTGGCTGATTTCCTTTTTTCTTCTTCTTTTGAAATAATGGCAGGTACCTCAGAAGTTTTGGGAGGAAAATTGAAAACAGAGATTGTTTCACTTGACTTGTTACCCTTCCAACGGGCTGCCATTTGATGACGTCTCACGTTTTTTTTCCCTCTATATTTGACTTGTCATACCTAGTACTGAAAATGTTTCCTTTTTTAACATTTCACACCATAATTAGTATAAAATCTGAGGCTCAGTTGAAGTCATGTTGTCCTCTTCTTTCGACTGCAAACTAATTGAGAATGAATCCACAGAGCCTCTGCTGCACATTGTAAAGTAATTTCTTGTGATTTCCGACTAAATTTGCTTGAACGTGATTAATTTGGCATTAACTATTTTTGTGCGCCATTTGGTGACATCTTGGTGGCAAGAAATTTGAAGTGAGGCGTTTCATTTTGACACACGTATTCCTTTGCTGCAATTTAGGCCATCAATAGAAAATTACAAATACTTTTGGTGGTATTTCCCTTGCGGACATGCACTATTTTTGGCAGTTGAAAAAATATTTTAAAATTGTATTGCAAATAGTTGCTATGTTGTAATGTGAGAAAATGTGTGTACGGATTTTAACAAAATTCTCGTTTGAGCAAATTCTCGTTAAAAACTACAATACATTTCTACACTTATTCTGCCGTCTTGCTAAATCGTTTTGTCCTCCCTCACCTAAACCTAAATCGGCGCATGAAGATGATGTTATTCAAACCAAACATGTTTGACAACGATTTAAGTCAACAATTGGTGTCGCTTAAAGCTTCCAAACCACACAATCCTGCACGACCTTGTCTGCGAGATGACGTCCTGGTTGAATCAACATTTTCCTTTTATTTCATGAGATCTCGTGACCCACTTTTACGCTCACCAGCTGAAAAAAGTCTGCCGGCCAATGTCATTTCGATCGGCTTTGACAAATGCGACGGAGGGCTATGCAGGGATTGCCTTTGGAGCTGTGCATCCGTGGCAACATTAAAGAAACGGGCTTCGTGTATTTAATAGCTAGTGTGTTTATGTAGGCTCCATATGCTTGGGCTCACTTGTCCCACCCCCCCACCATGTAGGCTTGTATTGGGTGGGCGGGTTGTTGTCTGTGGAGCCCACAGTGCGGCCTGCCAGCCTCACAGACATCAAACTGGGCTTTCTTGGCAGCGTCGCATCGCAGCAGCAATAACACGGGGCCGAGCTGTTATTTTTACAAGCCCTATTACGCAGAAACTCGGTCCGCGTGTGCAAAAACACACATAGAAAACACAATGTTTACACACGGATCTCGACTCGGAGCATATGTCCCCCCCCTCCGCCACACCTAACCATCCGCACACAGTTTGAGGGTGGGGGTTGCGAGGTGGTCCGACGTGCAGTAAATCACATGCGACACAGCGGAGGTGCGTCTCTTGACACGCTGTGATGGGGCACGCCCCACCGCATTACCGTCCACCAGAGCTTGTGGACACCCGAGCCAGGGATAGCTTCTCCAACCGGGATATGCAGCAAGCTCTTTACTACGATGTCGGGAGCAGCCAGTCATTTCTTCCAGTCTAATTGGCACGCATGTAAATTCCTCCTGGAAGGAGCCGCAGCGACCGTGGCAACCGTGTGCGTTCGCTGGGCCGAGTTAACCCCATGTGCGCTCGAGCGTGACCCGAGGCGCCCACCGCCAGCACTGCCGATAGCTGACACTCGGCTCGTGTTTGGCTCCCCGCTGCTGTGGGGGACTGGTCGTATAGGCATGTTCTACGTTTCCATAGGTAACCATTTGGCATAAGACCGCAAATATGATCGCGATGATCAATATGGAAAAGCCAAAGTCCCTAACCCAACTGATGCTGCGCTTTAACACGGACATTTCAGACAAATGTCGACCTCGACCGGTTGCAACAAGAATCGAGACTTACTCTAAGTCCGCGAAGCCAAATTTGTATTTTCTGTATTAGGACATAGACGACACCCAACTTGAATGTCTTTAGTATTTGGGTCCAGGTTGGGACCGATGCATCTCCCTACTGATCGGTTTCTCCACCGCACCGCACCGCACCAGAAGCGATAACGTCCACATCTTCTCCATAAACACAAGCCATGGCACTGGCTGCCTCAGAAGCGAGCCTTTGAAGTGAAGTAACGACGCGGGGGGAAGTTAATTACGTCCCATTATGCAGGCCGGGCGCGACTGCGCGCTTAGCAAAGGCCATGTTTTTCCCTTTAATTAACTAGAAAGCCAAGCAGTCGCCTGTCAGCCCGCCGCTAAAAGAGCGAGGAAGGAGCCCTCGGGGCTCTGATGAGAGAGGCCGCTAGCGCCGGCCACATGCTAATTGTGCCATGTTAGCGTCTTAAACTGCGCTATCACTTGCCACATTTTTTGTCGTCTTGCCGAAATGTACGAAGGGATATCTTTTGGTGGCGGGGGGGGGGGGGGGGCTGGTCTCTGGGGAGCGAGGGATGCCTAGAACTTTTCAACTTTAAAAACACCGCCAGTGCATTCGCCGTGTGAGTTCTTAATTGGAAAGTCCGACAGAGGAACCCCATGATCACTCTGAGCAAGAGTAATAAAAAAAATATCTAGAAGCTTGTTAGCAGCAAGAAGGAAGTAAACACATTTTTTTTAGTTTGTAGTTGATGGGATACAAACACCTAAAAAACAACAAAAAAAAAAACAGCTTGAGGTTTGAACAGCAACTAGATTACCGCTCAAAAGTTGGGAGTCACTTATAAAGGTTCTTATTTTTGAAAGTACAGTTTTCATTGAAGGTTAATCAGAAACACGATATGGATATTTTTAATGTATAAAACAAAATGTGTGGACATTTCCAGGTTCCCCCTCACCCCCAAAAAATCTTTGTGTATGGTATTGTGAACAGTTTTTATCCGCCTATTTGTTACTTTTAAATTCACCTATTTGTGAACTGACACATCCTCCGTTATTTGCTGAAAAACTGGCCTAGTCACTGTATTCGCTCTTTTTGAAATGCCCTGAGATACTACAAGACAGCTCCATTTGGTGGCATCTTGTTTCTGGCTCTGTCTAATAGAAAAGTAGCTCTTTGGAGTGATAAGTGGCATCTGTAATAATTTTAGGAGGTGTCAACTACTCACCGATTTTCACTATGTCTTGGTCTGTGTATGTCTCTTTAGTAGCAGGATTACTGTAAATAAAATGTTGTGTTTTCACATGAAGTTGAGCTTCAACCTCAAACCTTTGAACTCTATGATTTAAGTACTAAATTTGGGTTTAAGTAAGGTATTAGCATTCAAGCTAAACTTTCTCAACTTTAGGACAAACTCACACCGAACCTTTGACAGCATATTTTTTGTCAACTCTTTATCATATTGTATTGACATAGACATAAAGAGTGGTTGTCCAGTTTCTATATGATACATCTATAGATGGTGAAGATTGACACCCTGTCTCAATGAGTTGACGTTTGTGACGGTGGATGTCTTCCATACTTGATCCTGTACTTTTGCCAAGCCTGCGTATTGATTTTGTAATACACTGTTTAAAATTGAGATACACTTTGTGGACACAGTGTTTTGCTTCAGATATTCTAATATTTCCACCGTTGCTTTTGTTATTACCATTTTTAACCAGTTTGTCCTGTTTATTGCTTATTTTGTGAATAGAAGCTGTCATTTTTTTTGAGCAATTGTTTTTCTAAATATATTTTATTTGTAAATGTAATCATATGTTAGTCTCTTTTTGTCTCTCGATAATTGAACAATAATGGTTCTCATTCCACATGTTGTTCAACATACATGGAGGCTAATTACAGTACATGGAAGCGCTTCCGTTGTCAACTGCAACACTGTGCATTGCCAAAGGGTGGCGCTAAGCACAAACTAAAATGGCTTTTCTAGTAGTTACAGTATGCACAGCGGCACCCGAGACTTACTGTTTATACATTAGTGCAATACATATTTTATTTTATGTCAGCAGCATATTTTAAAAAACTACCCCCATACACACACACTCGCAACAGTCAATGCGTGTGCATGTGTGTGTGAGGCGGGTTATCAATGACAGTGTAGCGGTTATTAATGTCCACTGCGTTGTAATATGTGCTCGGAAGAGGGTGCATCGGCGTCCCACCAGCCCCCACACGGGGCTCCAGCTGTCTGGCTCCAGCGTGTAAAAAGATCCAGGCCTCATCGCTCCTCTTCCACGTTTACAACCTCTTAAAAGAAGACCCCAAAAAAATCAATAAAAAGGCAGCCAACAAGTTGATGAATGTGTGAGGTATGTCTCACGATGCAACGCATGTATGTGCTTCTACAAAAGGCACAGGTGGGTCAAATATAGCCTTTATAGTCCATGTCAAGTTTAAACAATGGCTGAAATCATTTTAGTATTTTTACATTTATTTTTTTGTTATGAAATGGATGTTTTGCCGGGTGCTTTATATTCCTCGACACATTCTCTACTGCCTGCTTCTTTGTTGAATGTTTTCAACCTCCAATTTCCGCCTTCATCACATATTTTTCTCACTTTTTTAATGTCTTGCCAATGTGCTAACTTTGAAAGAACACACCCACTCCTTTTTTTTTAAATTCATTCTGGGTGCAGTATATCTAATGTATGAAAATTAATGGGCAGTCAAAATGGGGGAAAAAAACAACAACCTCGAGTTCCACAATAGCTAGGTGAATTACTACTTGTTTTGTTATATATGTAGCTGTTTTGGGGAATTTAGTTGTTTTGTGCAAAATACAAAGTATTGTAATTTGTTGATTGATTGCATTTACTCTTCTTTTTTTAATGTAGCATTTCTGTGGCAAAATGTCATTGCTGCAGTAAAACGTAGCATTTTCTTGGCAAAATATGATTTCCTGGCAATTTTAGATTATTACTATTGAAGAAAATATTGAGTATCTTGGAAAAATATGCAAAAGAAATCAAGGGAAAATGTATCATTTGCAGAACATGGAATGTTTGTGATGTCACATTTTCTGAAGAATTTTTGTGGCAGAACAGCATTTTCAGAGCAAACTTGCATTTTCTTGGCAAAATTGAGCATTTTTGTGGAATCATCTATTTTCCTGCCACGCTTTCTGTGGCAAAAGGTAACATTTTGTGCATGTTAATGAGCGTTGTTGTTGTTAAACCGAACATAATTTTGCAGTGTGTCAGAAAACATCCCTATTTACAATTAATATGAATCAAAGTAACTTTTTGTACGATTTTCAACTAAATTCCTGTGTTAAGTGTATTGACCTAATTGCATCCTGGCTGTGTCACTGTACTCAGCCAAAAGTTCACTGCATGTTGTTGTGTAAGATGTGGAAAGTCACATTTGATCAGAAAGGTCTATTAAACATTCACGATGTTGGGATTGTGCTTTTTCGGGAGGTCGTGACTCTTAACATCTTTTGTAGTTCCTAGTCAAACCACTTCCATCAGATAGTCGTCGCAACATAAGGCGGCATTGGAAGTCCAAACGTGATTCAGGTAAGAGAGTCAAAGTGGAATCATTTTGACTTTCCATCTGTCGCTCTTTCCCCTTGCCCGCCGTCGGCCTGCCTCCCTCCCTCCCTGCTCTCCGGATGGGTTCCGGCTGTCGAGCGGGTGGCGCTGGTGGCCGGCGTGACGGCTCGGCTGTCTGGTGTCGCGTGCGATCAGGGCGCACGTCGCGCGTCGAGGCCGATCGGAGCTGAGCGCCTCCGCCTCACCGCGGGTCACCTTTCACGGGCAATTAGTGTCGGAGCACGGGGCGCTCTCGCGGCTTGTCGGCCCCGCTTATTGTGACGCTGCGCTCGGTCCGCCGCTCCCCTCTTCCTCCTGCCGTTCCTCGTTGCCTCTCCATCTCCTTGAGTTTTCCCCTGATGTGCTTTTGCCGCTCTCTGGCTAATGGCTGCTGTCTGGCAATATGTTGTCCAACTGTTCAGCTCTGTCTTCATTATACACGCTTGGGATGCAATCATGTAATGCTGTACGTATGCACATTATTCCAATTACGTCTCCGCAAGTTCTTCTTCCCAGGACTTTGCTTTCATGTTTTTTTTCCCCTTACAACAACTTTTGTCTATTCACTTTTGTGATGGGTACTTGGCGGCTTTTTTAGATTGGATGGTTGGAGGTTCGACACAAACTGAAGCTTTGTGACAGCTTGTTTTTTCATGCGTTCTAACAGTTTGGAATGTGGAACAACAACAACCCAAAGATACGGTGTGATCAATTAAATTGTTTGGTTTGACTTTAGGTTGTGTGTAGGCAGGTGCTAGTGGTAGTTTGTCAAAGTTGGTTGTCGGAAACAGACTAGTCGGACCGGCCGATTACTATTTGGTCCGGCCGGATAAACGGACGGCGGAAGGGTACCCTGGCTGTAGGCGGAAGGCAATTTTTTAATAAAATCCCCAGCTCTGCCATACAGCATAGATGCTCACATCTTACCATATGTGACAAAGTCGTGTACGAGCAATCAGAGCCAGCAGCAATAGCGGGTGTGAATCTTAATATACATTGTGACCTCCATCCATACATTATCTCAGCCGTGCTCCAATATTTCCGTCGCACGCTTTCACGGCATGCGGCTTTAAACACAGAAGAGGAGAAATCAAGGAAAAGGGCATGCTCATTTGCATATTGGGGGCTTCATTAGATGAAGCTAAGGACGGCAAAGAGAGCAACCTCAGCCACCGTGATGAATCGCTGCTGCATCACCAAGTCGCCTTGTAGTCACCCTTATTTGCATATGCTCTATTTCTGTATATGTGTTATTTACTCACTTAATAGTGGACACTTACCTGTTAGCTTTGGGAATTGGCACACTGGTTAGAAAAATTTGATGCAGTATGATGTTGTAGAAAATACCTTTTAATATTATGAACATTCATTTCTTGAGCTTTAATAAATTGATCCATAGTGTTGTGTAGATTTGATAGTTGACGGCTCTTTGGGGCCACCGTAAGCCAAATTATGGGGATCCTCTTAAAACCCATCAGTACTGTATATTCATTGTATGATATAGGTTTAAGAGTGTGGAGTTTTTGCTTATGTCATAAGAACATCCTGTTTTCGATGGTTTGTTTCCAGAGCTGGTTTGTTTCCGGACATACGCCCATTTTGTGGATTCGTCGGACGTAGGACGAGAACTCTTTTAAAAAGGACGGACAAATCAAGGTTCTCAGCTGTCCCTAACCGGGTCAAGTCCCGACTGATGTCTTGTGATGGGTTCTTTTAAAAAGCAAGACTGCCTTGCTAAGTCTGCACAACACTTGTGTTCTCACAGGGATAGTCTGCCCTCTAGTGGACGCCCATTTCACAGACGAGGGAAAAAAAAAACATTGAAAGCTATGACCCGGAAGTGGAAGATGTTCGCTCTCCTCCTAAAATAACATTGCCTTATTTTGCCATTTTTGGTGACTGAATTTTTGGTTGCATCTCTTCAAATTTGGACTGGCTAGTATCTTTTAGTTACGTGACCATAGTGGCCATGGGACTTTGGCGGTTGGACCCTGCCTAGTACAGCCGTGAAAAACTCTCCTCGGTCCAATAAAGTGTGTTTTCGCAACACTCATAGCAGCTGCTCAATCTCCAACTTTTTACTTTCGTGATGCCAAAAATATTTGCTGAATCCAAAAAGCTAGCAAATTGAACTTGAATTAAGACTTTCAGCATTCAAACAGGTGATAAGCGCTGACATCAAATTCCACAGCGATACGAAGCTTCCACCTTCGGGATTACGATCATATTTTTGTAAAATATGAAAAAAAAAATCCTCCACTTTAAGTAAAATATAAACCATAAACATGCTGAATAAATCATTTTCCCACTCTTTTATAAATGCCCCCATGGGCAGTTATGTCTTGGCAGGCCTCACGCCATGTTGTCTTTTTGAAGGCGAACCTGCGCCGTCGGGCCTCGGACGGCCGTTTCATCTGTTTGTTCCGCGCCTGACGAGATCCGACTGGCCCGGTCCCAATTGAGTCCTGCATCTCAGCAGCCAGCCATCATCCTCCATAAAACAAGAGCATCCCAGATGGCGTCAGATGTTAGCTTGCATTGCGGCAATGCACCTCCTCAGAGGCGAAGTGGGTATTGGAGTAAGATACTGTGATCTGAAACGTCCAAAAGACTGAGGGGAAGTTTAAGGGATTCTTATTAGTGCTGAAGTTGCCGACACATACAGTACGTGCATTGTCTTCATTGGAGATAATGTGCCAGTTAGCTGTTTGTTCCTATTTTTATACCTAGAAAACTCTTCGTTAGAGACTGCCAAACATTTTGTGTACACCATCCAAAGAACAGGCAGTGGGATTCCAAATCTTTTAATAGGCTGTTGGTCCGTGTGGTCAATTTCTTACCAGTAGTCCGTCAAATGTTTGCCAAAATTACTTTTCTCTCTTATTCTGTTTAATAAGAAATGTTTTGGTCTTATATAATCAGACATCAGGTTTTCGTATAGATCAGAATTCAGTCAAGAAGCATCGGGACTGTTTAAAATTCTGACATTTAGCTATAGATCATTATAAATGAAGTGGTCAATTTTGATGACACCCCGCAATTGTAGAATGGTTGTTCTTTGGTCAGTTGTGGCAGCAGTTCAACAAAGTTTAGATTTTTTAAATTATTTTTTTCTCTCCACAATGCCAGTTTTGGTAGCAACAAATTTGATATCATGGTCTCCATCCGCCAGCATTCAGTGTCGAATCTAAACACGTATCCAGACTACATTTTAAGTCACTTGGTGTGGTCACTTTCCCAATAGCCCCCTTTGTTTCTTTTACGTTTGGTCCTTTAACATTATGAAACAGTCATTTCAAGTACTTGAGAGTTATTTGTTTTACAAAGATTAGAGACTTTCACAGTCACTTAAATTTCCATCTGTCAACATTCAGTTTTGAACTTTAATCGTAGACTAGTTGCTTTTGTTTGCTGTAGCAGTAGGTTACGAATGTTCGCAAATTTTGCTCCCTCCGTTGTATCTGTTCCTTTATTTGATAAGCCAGTTTCATACAGGCTGCTGGCATCTACGTACTGGCGTTTTGAACCGTTAAACGCGTCTAGCAACTAAACAGGAGAAACAACAACACCCAAAAAAATCACCCCAATAGCTTTAAATTGGGATGACTTTCTTTTGAAAGGATATCAAGTTTGGCTTCTTGAGAGGCACCCTTCTCCTGAATAATTTAGTAGGGAGATTGAGCACATGCAGGGATAAAGACTTAAGTCAAATTGTGTGCTTATTGCGGGGATGCTAATTGATGGGAGGAAAGTAGTTTAAAACTTGCAACAAGTCTTGGTTCTGATGATTAGCTCAAGATAACTTTAAGGTGGTAGTGAAATGGGAATCCTACAATCTACTAAAATAATCCGTTCTTAACGTAGCGCGAAGCAATGTTCTGCGATGTGCTTTGATTGTAAGGCGGTGCGCTGCGCTTGTAAATATGACCTGTGACCCCTTACCAGTTTAGCGGAAGCAGGACGACGAGTGGGCTCATGTTTATTCAGTGGTTGTTGCAGCCCCCGGGACAAATCAACGCTCGGGAGTGGCTGTCGCCCCCGGTGACTACAGTGAGCACCTCAGGGTGGAGAGCTATATTGGGACAATTGCGCATAATGTGCGTTAGCTCAAATGTAAACAAAAATACACACTGGGGAAAACCAAATCAAAACACCTTTATCAGAGACGGCCTGGCTGCTTGCCACAGCGTTTCTTCTGCTTAACTGCGGCTGAAGTTGTCACCGTTAATGCGAGTTTGTGTTCAATCATCATGTCATCTTCTGAGAGGCGACTGATTGACACATTGAAAAGGCAGCCCGACTGGGGGCTAAACTCACCGAAGAGCGTCAGATCTCAGGCAGGCAGGCGCTCGCTGCTGAGTGTTAGACGAAACCGTCTGGTCCAGTCAACGCGCTGACAGTGATCGCCAAAGAAGACTCGTCTCACTTTTTTTCTTTCCGGTGTTTGTTTGAGTTGTCTTCCCGCGGTCCACGAGATCAACTACTATTCGTCAAGTGCTTTTCTTGCCGGCGATTTCCCTAAAGGAGCGGAATTTGCGAGAAAGCGCTTCAAGTGATATTGACATGTTGTCAAGCTCGTGCCTCGATCCCGCAGAGGACGTCAACCGAGCCGTTGACGGGCCGGAGCTGTGATTGTGATTCTTCTTCCACCACTTTCCTTTTGCCAGTCGAGCGATTCCTGCTGGTTTCTTGGAAATGAGTGGTTTACCCTATTTTTAAACCCCAATTCTCTCTCGTTCAAGTCACCTTTTAGGAAAAAAACGCTCGCTGTGTGAGCCCCCCTTGGAGATCGCCCTTTCTTAGAGGGTTGCAGGCTGTCGGTTGCCTGATTCGCCAAGCCTATTTGGAGTCATGTGATACTGTTTTGCTGTGTGAGGGGAAGAAACTTCAAAAAATGTATGGCCTCAGGATGTGGATGCCCAGTCAGACTCCTGCAAGCTTCAGTGGCTGAGGTCATCAAGCAGCAGTTTGACATGTTTCTGGGCTTATTGCAAGCCTTAAATGCCCTCCTTCACCACACACAACCCACACATCGACTTATTCCGTCTTGAAAAGACGTGTGCACAGATGACTTGCCACGGACCATAAAAAGACCATAAGGGCAATGAGCCACTAAGAAATGATGGCTGGGTGATGGAGGGCTGGCCGGCAGGGAGATGGGTGGAGTTCTGTTTTTGTTTTCTCTCGGTTGACATCTCAAGCAAGTGTGGAAATGAAAGTGCGATGCGAAGAACATGGAAACATAAGGAAAAAAAATCAATCTCATGGACCACATGGGAACCTCACTTTGAGTTGGCTCCAGCTGTGGCCTCTAAGCAGCAGGTGGTCCAAAGAGATTACAAATAAGTATCGCAACCATGCTGCATCGCACAAACCTGGGAAATGTCAGACCTGTGAAAGTGCAAGTGATGGCAAAGATGGCGATTATAAACTATGTTTAGAATATTTCCTGTCCAACAATTCGTTGCCAGGCTACTCGCCACAACAGTAGCACCACGCTACTCTCCGCAATGTCCTAACCAATGCAGAATCAACTACAGAGACAAGTTAAACAATTAGATAATGTTACAGTGGCTTACAATATTATTAGATGTACTTTTAGGAATAAAACCCCTTTCAACTCACAGGCTCCAACTGGGATATTTTCTAGCTTTCTTGAAGACATTATTGCACACCATTTCTGCATGTAAGCTTGATGACAGCAAAAACTCTTCCCTGATCTTACATGCTAACACTTCAGTTGTTAATCCACATCATAAAAGTATTATTGTTCTGTGTAACCCCGCCCTCGCCCCCTCCGCGCAGTATAGCTGCGAGTGCACCTCCGAGCTGTCATATGTGATGATCACCGGATGGCAGATGAGAGCTGCCACGGCGGCATGCTCCGAGAGCCCTCGGGGCAAGACGGATGACTGCAACGTGGCACCTCTTCACTCGGATTTGTCTCCGCTAACTGCGCTGCTCCTGCCATTAGCGTGCGTAGCTCTTAGGGAGGCCACAAAGAAGCAGCAGATGAACCAACGAAGAAGAAACACAAGTGCGCGTGTCTTATCTTTGTTCATATAAATGACCAGTCGCCTCAGGGAAACGCTTTTAATCAGATTATATTGTGAAAACCTCTGGATGGATACACGGAGTAGAAGTCGAGGAGTTCCCTGTCTTTGTGATGCTAGCGCCGGTGTCTTTTTTTCAGTTCCGACGCTCAGCATCGCCAGGAAGCTACAATAGGTCAAACAATATGTCCTACGGCAGTAATGAGCCCGCTAGCAAGTTAAAGTAGACAACAACAGTGTACATTCCTTGAAAATGTGTTTTACTAACAGACATTTTGAATGATATTTTTCCTTCGGATAGTTGTTTTATTGTAGTTTATTGTTGACATATTTAATACTTAAAAAAAAAAATTGTTTGGTAAAAAAAAATAATTTAAAAAAATGTATAAGCTAAGAATAGACAAGAATGTGACGTTTCTGGGATCAGGAGAATCCGTAAATGTGCCACATCTTTGTTCAAGTTGCAGCGGTTAAAGCTGAGGGGGAAAAGTTGTATCTTATAGTCCAAACTTTATGGTAATGTGTTTTTTCCAGGGACTATTAGATAGTCCATTAGTCACAGTGCATCACTTTTTGTGCAAAATACTGCTAAATTCCTGAGATGTTCTCTGAGACAAAAGCGCATCTACCGACAAACTGCTTATTTCCCACTGAACGTTGTTTTATTTCCCTCGCTCTCTTCTGAGTAGCTTCTGCTCATTCAATTAAGTGCTGTCGACAGGCGAAAGTCATTTACGGGAAACACACTCAATCAACGCGAGCAGCCACTCACCGGGAATCGCAGTGATGCGCATGATCTTCCCGATTCCTTGTTTCGGCTTGGACAGCTCGTGATGCATCTTTTGGACTTTTTGATTGGTCTTTCACTGAGGTTCGCTCATTTTTTTATTTATTTTTTATTTTTTTTTCCATCCCCACCCCCCGTGGCCTCAGCAGGGTGCGGAGTGATGCGCGGAAACATGTCATCCCCCAATAAAAGCTGACCCTGATGCTTTTTAATGCATCATCAAGGCAATGGGGCTGTCCAAGTCGCGTACAAGTTCACCAAATAAACACTGACAATGAAATTAATAATGCATATTGTTTGCGAAGGCCTCAGCTGGGTGATTTGACTGATGTATGCAAAGATGGTAATTTATTGAAAGTAAATTCATGTAATTGTGCAGTGGAACTTGATGAAGCAAAAGAAGGTGTCAGCACGGCTTCCATCATCATCAGAAGAGAGGAATCATTAAAGAGCAAAAACAAATCCGGCTTCAAACGACAGCGCACAACAAACACTTTATTTTATGGATGTGTTTCATTTGGACCAAAGTTCACCACAGCCGTTATGGTAAATATGTCAGATTTGCTCTTAGTTGTTTGCCGATGTGATCATTTGGGTTTATTTATTTTCCGCTCGGTCCGCGGGGATGTAAACACTCACTTCGCGCGTATCAAAGTCGTCAGTGTAGATTTAATTTGAGGAGAACGAGCAAAAATGTAGTTGTCATCATCAAGTCATGCGGACGCCTCGCTTGGTAAAAATAGTTTACTGCGACTCTGCTGTTTTTTTATGATAATTGTGGTGTCAGCGAAAGTGACGTATTGTGTAAGTGATGGCTGACTGGTGTCAGGCAGTGACAAAGTGATATACACAACGGGATTGAGGCAGAGTGTTTCAAGGTGGATTATATGCACTTTTTTTTGCACACTACGAGTCTGAACTTTTGTCCACATTATGGTAGTTTTAATCCCAAAGTCTTTCCATTTCTTTGTGAAAAAAAAGATGGACCCTTCATTTCGCGCCCTCTGAGACCTCTTAGCAAAATTATGAAAGTCTTCATGCTGTCAATGGTTGGATCTATCATTGTCAGCAGCTTCTCAAAGGTTTCCAAACAATTGTAATTTGTTCAGCCGCATCTTACATTATTTACGTGCGTAAAGTGTCTCGAGGCACATAAGATCGCTAGTTTATAAATAACGTAGCATAGCCAAAGTAGAATGTAATTTCCTATAGAAAATACGTACCTTGTCATTAACCAACCAGCTCATCATCAACCCAGGGAGAACATAGGCTTCATGTGACTGCCTACCCAAGATACTCACTTTGCTACGTTTACATGGACAACATTTATTTAATCCAATCAGAGCTCAGATTAAAATTATGATTGTATGCACTGTTTTCATGGACACTAAAAATATTGATCCGATAAGGACTTGCGTGTTCATGCATCACACCTTTGAGAAGGACAAATGATTTTGACATGTGCAGATTGACCAAATATACCGGAAGTAGTAGTTGTAGAAGAAGAAGCAGCCGTAGCGACGCCCATCCTTTTCTACTTGAATTGTTAGCATTATTTCATGTATTTTTCTCGTTTGCGCAGTTATGTCGACTTTACACTAACGAACAGAGCCGCAAATGTACCAAATGCGGCCGCAATGTCTTTGACTCTCTCTGCTTCTACTAGCTTCCGGGAATAACAGAAACGCCTAAACAGACATCACAGATGGGCGGTAAAGACGGTGTGTTCCAAAATGTCAGAATAAGTGTCTTCATGCGCGCCGATCGGATTAACAATTGACATAAACACTACCTTTCTTGTTCTGAAAAAAAATATTGATCGGAATGGGCTTGATTGGGTCAGAATATTCTGAATGGGGTGTTGTACATGAAGCAGTAAATTTATCCATGTAAACGTAGCCACTGTCTCGCTGCTAGTTACTCATTTTGACCACTGACAGATGGTCCTCACCGATGGGATTGATTCATACAGTACAATATGTGCTTGGCTTTTAGAAGAATCCACCTCGCTGTACAACGATTCGGAGCAGCATGTTGCTTAAGACCAAATTAATTCTGTGTAAGCTGCCACTGTCTCCCGTGAAGTATGTCTTGTTTTACAGTACACAATGTGTCACTGTTTAGCGACTGTTTCCGAAGTGTGAATCCAGATTCATTACGTTTTCCCCTGACTGATGAAAAATTGGACCAGCAAAAAAAACGACATTTTTTTTCTCCCGTGTCTTTTGGCGTGTTAATGTGATTTTAAACTGCCAAACATGGTGTCACGCTTTTCTGACAGGGCCTTGGGAGAGAGTTTATCTCATCATTAATTAAGTATCATATTTCCCTACATGCTGCCTGTGCTTAATTAGGAATGGGATGGAGCGGGGGGGGGGGGGGGTCATTTGGGAGTGCTTATTAACTGGAACAAATTTGTTAAAGGAAATAGACGGATAAAAGCGAGAGCTGACAACAGTCGCCCCTGGGTTGGGTCGTCCCTCACAAGGTTTTGCCTTTCGTGATTGATAACACCAGTCGCAACTCCGTCCCAACACAGGGGGATGTGACTGACTACATGGGAGGGGAAGGGGAGGAAATTCTGCGAGGAAGGACGAGGGTGGCAGGTGGGGGCCTGGGAGGAAATGATTGCAGACATATGCTAGCGCTCAAGCCAGATAGAGTTGGACAGAGGCTGGGAAGGGAGGGATGAAGGTACAAAAACAAAGAAGGGAATGGAGGAGGGAGGTGTTGAAGATCCATTTAAGCAACATCACGATGTTTATGTATGCATTGGTATTTTCTTGAGGTTGGGTATGATCCAACTAAAGCACGTCTTTGGTGAGATGTGTTTGGTAGTGCTTTTGATTTTAGTGATGTTTTTTAGGGGGGAAAGTAAGTAGCCAACTTGGGGTGACTGGATGCTTTTGAGTGTGGGGTATTGTGGCCAATATTCAAAGTGGCAGCTAAAACAACAAAAACAAACCAACAAAAACAATGACTATATTAGGGTGTCTAAAAAATATGTATATCGTTTGAAACATGAATATCTGAGTATGTAACATGTAACTATGTACAAATAAAATAGGCTTAATGTTGAATCATGAAGAAAAAAAAAAACAAAATTCCAACAACATATTCATAACGGATAAAGATTTTAAAACACATTTCACAAATTTACTCATTTTTTTAGCCTTGGGGAATTTTGACAACAGAATGTCACAACTGCTATGAAGAGACCTGGGAACTGTTTTAAATGTGAAATAATGTGCATGTCTACTTGCCTATTTAATTTCAATATGAAGTGTTTCCGGATTAAGTTTGGATAAAAACGTAATTGTTCAAGCCTTAACCAACACAAGGCAATTAGCCATTGTCAAATTGTTCCATCATAAACTGAAGATTTCATATACAATACTTAACTCTGGCGATGAACTTAAACGTGCATCAAGTATCGCCACAGGAAAGCATGTCAGTTATCACTGCACTTCTTGTTTATTATTTGATATTGATATAAAATTTGATGTGCATAGGTTTGTGATCATTGAGGGACTGGCAAAGTTTTAGTCATTGTTTCAGTTCAGCTCTATGGTAGTCACTCGTGTTCTGCCACCCGGAAGTGTCCCGGTGCCATTGTCTACAAACATTCCGAAATGTTTTATTGTCTACTGGCATCGGGGCCAGGTGGGTCAGTTAGGCACCCGATCCATCAGATGGAGCCAAGGTAAAAAAAAAAAAAAAAATTGCCGTGTGTGGTTTTTAATGGACATTACTGACACCTACGGGAACTGCGTGCAACGCCATCATTTTATTTAATCCAGTGAGTCACATGGCCTTGGTGGAGGTCTGATCTCATTTCTTCAACGAACATCATGTTTCCCGCCCTTTTAAAGTGCCGCTAAATCAGTCGGTGTGTTGCTCATGTCATCGATATTCCAAAGTCTGGAGAAAAACAAACTTTATTAGCCACGTCGTCGCCTCATCGGGATGAAAACTTCTGAGAGCCATTACACGTTTGAAGGCGGGGGCCCCGACGCGGCTGCGCTTGATTGACAGGGTTGGCCTTGCCTTAATAGACGATAATTGGGCAATTTTGAAGGGTCTCTGAAAAATGACCAAATAATAACACGCGACTTGACTCGAGACTTGTTTTCTCAGGTAATTGTGCAAAAAGCATCTGGCGCACCATTAGTTCCATTTTCACATTAGAATAATAATCCGTTGCGGCTAATAGAGTCGCTCAACATGTCTGCCTAGCGCTTGGGTGGTGCTGTGAAGGCGGTTGGTGTTAGATAATGTATGGGGGGAATACACCGATGTAGCCTCCTCCTTTTTGTATCGCGCTGACATTTTCTTGTCTTGGATTTTCGAATGAGCCCGTTGCCATTTGCACATCTAATGAATCAGTATTATGATCAATGAAACACTTGAGCAGCTCACTCTTAATAAAGTCCACAACAAAACGGGCCGTCAGCGCCTCTCGCCTATCTTCTGATTTTAAATGTCACAACATTAACACAATTAACACCTTATCGGAAATTAAAATATGATGCAAGACAAAAAAAGTGCATACATGATGAATGTTTTTATAATAACAATTACAGATGCTAATTGGGCTGCGGGCATTTTTTCATCGCAAAAATGCTACTACCTTTTTTTTTAATATGCGAGACAATAACAATCCCCAAGGGTAGTCGCCTTATTGTTCGCCTCTTCCCAATGAGAGATTACACCAATATCGCGTCTCAAATTAAAGGCTAATTAAGACATGTTGTTTCTGAGTTTATTGCCGTCCATAAAACTTTGATTAGGCAAACATTAGCCACATTAAGGCTTTAATGGCCGTTGCCCCTGTGATTACCATACGCAATTTTTATGTACTGTGCCAACTTGTGTGTGGGGGGGAAATGAATAATTTAAAACGTACAAATGGGAAACGTAGCTTTAGAAAGCAATGCGCAAGGGTTTGTTTTTCAAAGGTGAAATTGAAATGTCGTTAAGAACTTTGAGGACGTTAAAGTCCCCTTATTATTGATCCGAAATAATTTGGACGGACGCGCATTTCATCGACCATAGGGAAATATTATTGTTACTTTTTAAATGGGGATCCGAGGATCTCAGAATGTTCTGAACTCCTATTGTGAAACGCCACAGAACAGCCAATGGAATTTAGCATAGATGTTACGGTAATTATAAACAACTACTTTAACACACACGGAGAAGCAACACAAAGCGTACAACAGTACTGACACTAGGCGTATGTTCTCTCTGCCCCTGTATGTGCGAATGACGACTTTAACTAGAGTTTAGTTGCGTACCTTCTCTGTCTCTTCTTCTCGCTTCTCAATTACATGGCATCCCTTCGAGGAGACCTCTGTGTTGCCTGGTATGTTGCGGAACAAATTCTGCGTCAAAATAATGTTGTTAAAACTGTCCCGAGCATGACCAAAAAAAAAAAAAAAAACAACAACAACAAAAAACGTGTTATCCCGCTGTGTGTTCACTTTTGAGACTTTGCTGAACAAAGCAGGACAGCTGAGCACAAAAGCGACTGCACAACAGCGGTAAAATCATCATTTTTATCCCATATTTGCGCACCGTTATTAATGGCACTCGCTCTTCCAGATCACCTGAAAAATGAGTCCAAGGACGAAGATTTGTGTCGGGAGAGGCGTGAATGTCCTTTTTTTTTTTCCTTTTCTTTTTTTTTTTTGAGAAACGACGTGACTCCCAACAAGGAAGATTAATGGAACTCAGATGGCTTTTAATTAGTGCAGCTGTGCTCATTAATTATCTGTCCGCAACACAAATATTTTTATATTTGCCCACTGTTGATTTATTTGATTTTGTTTGCCGCCGGATTTAGATGAATGAGGCTTTGTTTCAAATTTTGCCAACACTGTACGCAAAAGCCAGACATTGTCCTCGCTTGCTCCTCGGCGTATTTTTTCGAGTAGGATGTTATTGATGATCCATGCCGGTCCCTCTTTTGAGTTTTATTTATTTATTTGTTTTGGGAAAAAATTATACCACAACATTGCGTCCTCAGGTCCTTTGAAAGGTGTTATCTAAATACATTTTTAAAAGTTACCGTTACTGCTATCAACAGTGAATCAGCAGTTTTGGGTTCTGCTCTAAGTAATGGCAGTGTTTTGACATCGGCTAGACAAGGCGACTTGGCTAACTTCTCATTCAAAACAAAAAGTTGAGGCGGTCAAGAAACAAATCCAGGAAGTTTGAGTGATCGTTTATTACTCTTCTGTGAAATAAAAAAAAAATGTTCTGTATGATTTGAATGTATTTTTGCATTGACATAAATACATGTGAGGCAGTGGTAAATGTTTTTATTTTCATTTAATTGTTTTCAAGAAAATAATTTATAAAATGTCAAATGTAGTTTTGTATTACAGTTTTAAAATAAAATGATAATGATAATAATGATAGTATGAAGCGGTATAGATAATGGATGGATGGTTTGAATAAAAAATACGTATTTATACAATTTATTGATATGACTCTTGCTTTAACATCAAATAATACTTCCTGAACAATGGATTGCCATTGTGAAAACTTACACAGATTACAAGATATAGTGAACATATAGTGAACTATGAACATGATTTTGTAGCATTACTTATAGATGCTAGAAAATATTCTACTTATCTCTATCTGTCATTACTTTCCGCCTCAAACCCGCCATCACCAACGCTTTCTCCCCTCTCCAACTCGGCCCATTTCTTTGAAAGTCCCGTACGAGTCGGAACGCGACAGTGAGGACAAAAATTAAAATTTCATTATTTACTGCAATCTGGGCTTTTTATTTCTCGGGGAAGGCGAGGCAATTAGCAATGTGAGCCTCACGGCCCAGGGATATTTATTGCTCCGGCCTCTCCTTGCTTTCTTATCCTGTCGCTTTCATCCTGTTTAGCTGTGTTGCGATGCTCATTAGAGTCACGTTGGACAATTTAGTTCAGCATGTGAATTTGAGATTGGACACGGAGGCGATAAATCACTCATTTTTGGGTTGGATTGGGTTTCAGTACATTTAAAGGAGCAGGAGTAGTTTTTAGGGATGGCAATTGGACAACAATTCCATGATTGTCAATTTTTTTAATCATTTTTAATCGGGGCCAGCCGATTTAATCGGCCGATATTGGCTCTTTTGAAATCATCCAAAAAATCTGATGGGTTGTTTTTTGCCCATTTTTTTTTTTTTTTTTTCCCCCACACATCTCCAAGTGCCCACCTCACAGTGGGGATCTATGATCAGCCTGGTCAACTTAACCAGGTCTTCTTGGAGTTTCTTCAAAACATACTTCACGTGCGTCATTTTCCTGCATGGACTCCAGCGAGTCAGTTTCTGCTTACAGTGTGTGATAAAGACTGTGTCCCTCACCTGCGCTGAATTTAAAGGGAATCAAAGGACACGCTTCCACTAGCCTGGAAGCAAGTCAGCCCCGTTCACTCCCACGACAGCGCAAATGCTGCTTTATAACTGCGCCTAATATATATGATAAATACTAATAGAAAACTCCACCTATAAGTACAGGTAAACTGCGCTTTGCATTAGACTTTTGTTGGGCACAGAAATAGGGCCCTTTAAATTAGTTGAGTGGTTGATGAAAATGGATGGATGTTTATGCTTGACAGCTGGGTGCTGTTTTTTTGTATTTGAGAGAACAAACTTCCTCGAAAAGGAGGAACCGTTTTCAAGTTCCTAGACAATATATGCAGATGAACCCAATCAAAGCGGACCCGGCGGCAGATCTGAAGGAACGACGCGATGTGGTAAAACAACATTAAAGCTCATCTTAGCGTTCCAAGGCGCTAACATATTGATCACAGAGGAGGCGATGTTTTGCGCTGAGTAAAAAAAAAAAAAACTGCGGGGTGACGGGCGTCGACGACACAGAGACGCGCTCGCGCTGGCGTTCATTAAAATTGCATGGCTTTTCACAAAAGGCGTACAGTTAACTGGAGGGAGCAAGAGGCGAAAACAAGTGTTTGCTCATAATAGCTCTTTTGCATTCCTCCCACTGGTCCGAAAACACATTTTTTCCCCATTTGTTGTCACATAAGCCTCCTGGGCAGGTGGAGTATCAGCAAAAAAAAAAAGACAACATTCCTGTCAAGCTTGTAGGTTTGCTTAGTAGGTAATACAGAGTGATTTCATTATACCATCGCCGTTTCCCACACTTTGACTAATAAGTACTTTTCAAACCTTCCCTTCCCGTTTGCTGGCGGCGGTGCTCCGGTTCTTCTGCGATTTAACCTTAACACGCTATCATTACTGTCACTCCCCGTGAGGAACTTAACACAGAAGCTCACTTTCTTGCGACGTTGAGCCCGAGCCACTGCGTCAAGGCGGCACACAGTTCCTCTCAATTACATGTTGTGCTGGTAAATCAGGCTCCAAACTTTTGGCAAACAAAAAACAGCATATTATTGGAAGGGCCTCCATGACTGCTCTTTTACAAAGAAATCCCGCGCAATAGTCGTAAAAAGACGATACAAGAGGTTGGAGTAAGTCGCATGCGTGCAAGTCATAAATCTCAAGTCTTAACCTTCAAGTTTCAAGCAAGTCCCAGGTTACTGTGGGATAACTCAAGCAGGTTTAGTCGAGTCCTTGTTACTTGGATGTAGCAAGTACAGACGTACAGTCTGGCTGAGTCAACAACATAGATTCGCCGCAGTGAAGACTTTCATTTAGTTTATAGTCACGTCGAGTTCTATCAATATCAAGTCAAGTTGAGCCTTGGATAAGTTTTGGTAAGCAAGTCCCATTCCTGTAACTGGCGACTTAAGTCTGATTTTAGTCAAGTCGTATGATCTGAGTCATCTATTCATGAAGTGGGAATTGCCACCATTGTGATACATATTTAAAAAGCGGTATGGTATCCGCAATGCCAGCCACTGAAGTGTCATATTATAAAACAATTGTGGGAAGGCACAGTTGCTTTCAAGATGACAGTTTAGTAGTGCATTACGTAATCCTCTTCCACATTGTGACATCGTCCTGCCTTTGTTCATACTCCGATACAACACCCAATGGGGGAAAATTGACGGTTTGACTTTGTTCTCTGATTACTGGCAAAGTGTGAGGAAATGTCTTGGTCATCCATTTGTACGAGGGCTCTTGTAGTTTTGTACAATCAAATCATGTTTTAAGACAAAACTCAGGTTAAAATAATATGTTTGTCTTATAATTCCAGTTAAACTATTAATATAGGCGAGTATAAACATTTTTACTACAGATCTCAGTTCCGATCTCTCATGAGTAGCGTGGCATTACTGTACTTTGCTTTAGCGTTATCCTGCTACAATACAAGCCTGGACCAAAAACCTCCCATTATCTGTACATTCTGGATTTGCAACAGCACCACACCCTCCCCCACCCCAGCATGTGTCATTGCCCGTCGAGTATGACCTCCCCCGTCCCGCCCTGTGGTGACACCGCCTGCCCTTGTTAAGTGGCCGCGGCTCCCCTTGCCCGATTTACAGGTGAAATCTATTCTCGCGCACAGGCCTCCAGGGCCTGGACGGACTGTAACAGAATTTTTCCCCGACCACGACGCCGAGGATAAATGGCCGAGGTGGCGGGACTGGACAGAAAAATCAATGGCTGTTTATACAGACGTGACAGTGGCGGCGCCCAAGCAATTCTCCCGCTCGCCCCTCCAGACGAGCCTTTCGAGACTCTTCCCCCACTCCTGTAAGAATTGCGGCACCCCCCCGTAGGATGCCACCGAGGGCCGAGACTATCTGGCCGTTTTGCTCTCAATTTGTTCACAAAGCATGTTGAGGTCAAGCTAGTGCTTTTTGATGGGCCAACTGTCAACGCTACAGTACGTATGCCAAACATGAAATGCAGACACCTTGGGGGTTGGGCCAGCGGGGGTCATGTGTTCCAGACGGACGTTCTTTCTCAGCTAGCAGGTCGCAACCTTAAAATGTAAAGCCACCGTGTGCTGACAGGGTCTCACGAAAGACACATTCCTATTAAAACATAAACTTGCTTGTTGGGCTCCTGATGATTCCCCACTTTTGTGTCCTTGACACGCCACATACTATACTTTTGTCTGCTAAGATAACAGACTAGTCCGTATTCTATACTCATCTATTGATTTTTCCCTTTCAAAAGTAGAAATCCACCTTTTGTTCACACATTGTTTATACATGTATGCATACTATACTGTACATATACACAGTTTATAGAACAAAAGTATGTTTTTCCATTTTTTTTTAGTCAAAACCCAAAGAAAACCACTTTCCAACATTAAAAAAGACAAATTACTGTTTACAAATGTGCTATTTGTTCAATGAAAATCATAAATTTTTTGTAGTCTGACATATTATCGCCCCTTCCCCAAAAATTGGTGATAAATTTGGATTTTCTTTTAGATTGCATTGACAATATAAACAATTTTAGTTAAAGATGAGTGCAAATGTAAACTCCACCATATTTCTAACTTGTTCATCTTTCTAGTCGATAATGAATTAAGATTTTGGCCTACTAAAAAATATGCGTGACTTTCAAATACTCTTTTTTTAATAGAGTAACAAGAAAGTCAGGCTAGTAGAAATATTAACTTGCCAATCCAGGTGAAACTTACATTCAGATAGCATGCTAGCAATAGCAAGTTTCTAGAAAGCACGGATGTACAGAAACTACTGAATTTGGCATGATAATATTTGCCAGTTCGCTAAAAGCACAAAGATATGAGTAGAATTAGCCTGTAGTTAGCATGCTATCATTAGACAGTTAGCATTCAGCACAAAGATATCAGGCTAAAGGGAATCTAACACCTGTTTAGACTTAAATACAGTGATACATTAACTAATGAGGTTCCACTGTATTCAAATATGTGCTTCTACAAAACCCATTTTTAGTCGAATTCTTGTTTTTTTCTTTATTCTTAATGGTTTGCAGCATCCTTTGTTCTGTATTCACTCACTTTTGCTACCAATTTACTGAGTTTGTGAGGCAGTCGAGGGGCGGCTGTGTCGCACTTGCAACTCACGTTGATTTATGTCCACTGTCCAAATAAAAACATAAATCAAAGCACCTGCCTCGCAAGTCACTCTCGCACCCCGTCCCCGCTGTTGTCTCAGCCGCCCCCCCATCCCCCACCCCCCACTTCATTGATGGACACGCAATTGATTCCCCTCATTGCGTCAATTTGTCGCCTAATCTGGTGATATGCTGATAAATTTTTACCGCTTTGTCAATTAATTTTCCTCCGAGGCTCGGGCCTGGCAGCGACGGACACATCAATATGCAGCCAGTGGAAGTACGGCTGACAAAATTAAGTGATAAAATTTATTGCCCCCCTATGCGATGGTGTGAAAACATAACTAATGAGGGAGGCAATTAGAGTTGTATGTGGTCTGCTTCAGGGGGTGGAAAAAAGACCTCTGTGGTAATTAGACAGGAGGGAGAGAAGAGATCTAGTGGGAAAATGGTCATCTGAAACAGAGGAGCTTCATAAAAATAGTTTGTTCCATCTTTCCGTCATAGTTGTAAAGGGCAAACAAATGGAAAAGGCCTATCAAACACGACTTTGTCACTTGCGCGCATTTCCCATTTTTGACAAATGCCTTAAAGACGCTCTAGCCGCTCATCACTTTCCCCTTTTGCATGTTGAAGTACTGACATAAAATCGTCAGTACGTCCTCGCCTAATTAGTTTACCGCTGACTTTGACGCATGTGGGTTTTTTTTTTTTTCGTCATGCGCTGGAATAAATTAAACATAGATGCTTGTGTCATCATTTTATTTATTTTTTTCCAGAAGGGAAGAAGGTTGTTAGTGGCGTTATTCCCCAAATACAATCTTGACGTTCACATCAAAAACGTACAACGTTATCTTGCTTTATTTTAGCACCCGCCGCCGTATGGCCCGATAGAAGTTGCCGAGCTCGTTTTGTTTGACACGTCGCACTCGCACTGTCGTTCGTCAGACAGACCGCCACTTTGGTTCGCACTTAAGCTGTTTGTGTTCGGTCTAATGGAAGCCGCCGTCCCGGTGGGGATGCCGATCACTGTCTGGTGGGCTCTGCGGTCAGTGATCAAATGTGCCGGAATGCCGCATAAAATAAATAACCATGTCGCCACAAACATTGCAAGACAAATAATTTGTAGTCTAAAAAAGCTCCTCATCACATATGACAACTTGCCTGGTGTCTAAGAAGGATGAACAACGCGTGACGTTTGCCTTGTTTTTTTTTCTTTGTTTTTTATGTTAACCCATTAAGGCCTAAAGCGCCTTTCTCAACAGCTCCCCAAAACCTAAGGTCGCCTTTGGAATTACCCTTGAAAACCTGACGTTTTCCCAGAAATTCAACACTTCAAAAATTCAAATTGATTAATGATAAATCCCTCTGCCCCTGTAGCAGACAGAAACATAATTTCAAAAGAATTAAAGAGCTTAGACATGTGGCTTTCACACAACCAGAATTTATTATTATTTACTGTTTCAATCGAAGATGTAAAAATAACATGTCAGTGCAAGAGAAGCACTATTCTAATTTTTAAAAAAACGAGTGGTAGTTACCATCCTCTATTTTGTTACAAAGACATCAATATCGTAATTGTCTACAAACCATATCATATCACATTCGACTGTTTCCACTGGTCGTGCACGTCGTCTATATATCACTGCCGTTACTTACTTTAATCAGAGCTCCCGGTGATCGACGGCGTCTGCCATTAGCCTACCTACGGCTCGAAAAAAAATTCCACGACCTCCGCGGTCTCACGACACCGTCACGTGTATACTCTGATGCATTAAGTTGGCTAAGAGATGGAGAATTGGATTAAAAAAGGACGATAGCGTATCCGCTCCCCCGGTTTGAAAGGTAGAAAGACGCCACAGCGCTCCCAGCTCTAGTGGTAGAAACGCGGTTATGTGCTCCCGGGCTTAATGAGTTAAATCACCTAAAACTTATCTACAATACCTAGGACTATCATAAAGTCCGCTTGCTTAATCATACCATATATCATGAAACATTTAAGACAAGCTCGGAAATTAACATCAATGTTAGGGTGATTTATGAACCTTCCAACTAGAGCTTACGACAATATTTAAGGTATTCATTCTCTCAGATCTGTGGGAAAAACGAATATTAAAATATTATACTGTCTTGCACTGAAGGGGTGGCTTCGTCTTGGAGTTGATTACGCTGCATTGCCCGCAATTGGCCATGGCGCTTCCTGGTATTTTGCGCACAACATGCAACTAGACTGAAGGCTTGTAACTCTAAATTCTGACTTACCTGTACACTGTCACAACCCATTTAAAAAAAATATGAATACAAGATACAGCGAGGGCACAAATGATGAACTGTGTTATAGCCAGGGTTCACTGTATAACAGTCACATTGTTTAGTATTTTTAAAAAATAAAGCCCCCATAAATAGGCCTCCCCAATCTACTTCTGAATGGATCAACTCCCCCGGACACTATTTAGGAAATCAGGGCGAACTTGAATTAGAAAAATTGTCCTATGAAGTCCTATGAGTACGAACACAAGTCAAGTTCATCTTCCTTTTGTACCTTTTAATCCCATATCAAATTTGTAATATCGACATCAATTAATAATGAAATTACAATGGAGTCATCATCCTTCATTTGAACACTTTAAACATGGCCGCACTGTGTAACACACGAGGGCTTTGCCACTTGTGGAAACTTCATTTTTTATGTGTCGGAGCACCCTTGGGAGCCATTGAAAACAAATGGTGTGTTTTGAAGAAAACTCCTTTTTACGACTCCAACAACCCGGGGAAGCGACTTTTCTCAAGAGTGGAATCGCCATTAGCGCCTTCATTAGGAATGCGGCTAGCCATCGACGCCACTTTTTTTTTTTTTTTTTTAGCCGGCATTAACGTCTTATCTCTTAATTCTCGGCTGCATTCTTCGTGTCCGGCGTAATGAGATCCCTTCATTAGACAAGCGTGCCGATTCTCGGAGGGGTGCTCCTGCAGGGTGAGGGATCCTTACCAACGTTGGTACTGTTTGAGGAAATGAAGCTAAAGTCTTTTTGTGCTTGTTTAATAAAACAAGAAGTGCCTTAATATGATCATTTGTTTAAAGTAGTGTACAAAGTGTACTAGGGTGTTTTTCACGTTGCGTTTGTGTGTGTGTGTGTGTGAGTGGAAGTTAGCACATTGTAGCACAGGTGACAGCATGTTTGTAGTTGCTTTGAAATATGACTTGCACTGATGGTGAACTTGCGATGTATTTATTTATTTATATATTTGGCAAGTGGTGCAATAGCACTGTTATATGCACACCCATTTTTGAAATATCACGTTCACTGAATTGCATTACTATAAAGTATATTACAATATAACAAAAATGAATATAGTGAAATAACCCCAAAAATGATTACCACTAAAGTAAACTACATTAAGTAGCAAAGTTTAAGCAAGGGGAATATCAGAAAATATGATAACTTAAGTGCAAATCACCCAAAAATAAAAATTAAATAAAAATAAGGATGATGAAATAAAATAAAAATAGGTACCGTACATTAAAAATGAATACAATAAATACAAGCCTCAATTACAAATAACTAAAATAACTAAATAAAACTGTTCAAACAAATAAAATGAAAATAAAACATTTATCAAAGCGGAAGTCAACCTAAACATATTTTTTTCAAGAATATGTTCTATGCATAGGCGGCACGGTGGTCGACTGGTTAGCACGTCCGCCTCACAGTTCAGAGGTCGTGGGTTCGATCCCGGCTCCGGCCTCCCTGTGTGGAGTTTGTATGTTCTCCCCATGCCTGCGTGGGTTTTCTCCGGGCACTCCGGTTTCCTCCCACATTCCAAAAACATGCATGGTAAGTTGATTGGATACTCTAAATTGCCCCTAGGTGTGATTGTGAGTGCGGATGTTTGTCTCTGTGTGCCCTGCGATTGGCTGGCAACCAGTTCAGGGTGTCCCCCGCCTACTGCCCAAAGACAGCTGGGATAGGCTCCAGCACGCCCCGCGACCCTTGTGAGGAGAAGCGGTACAGATAATGGATGGATGGATGGATGTTCTATGCAGGCCCACTAGTTGAAACACAGCATTCTAATTAATTTTGTGTTTGTGCAATATGAGTTAAGCAGCAAAAGCCACACGATTTTAGGCATCTCAGGTGGCACCCTCTTTTCTCACTACCGTCGAAAGAAAATTACATCACGGACGCTCAGGGCTCAGATAGCAACCAATCATGGCTCACCTTCAGAAAACAGGTGAGCTGTGATTGGTCGTTTTTAGAGATGGCTAAAAGCAGATGGATTAGCTCTTATGCCTTGTTTCAACTAGTAGGCCCGATTAAAATATGGTCTTGTGTTTGGGTTGACTTCCCCTTTAACTACAATAATACAAGCAGATAATAAACACAGTAAATGAAAAAATAAAAATAAATGAGCAATAAATTAAATAACTGCATTTGAAAATGGAACTAGAATACTAACAACTAAATTAGAATCACTGCAATAAAACATAACACATTCTCAAGTAACTGCACAAAACACATAAATCGAAATAAACAAACTAAGAATAATATATTGAAATATAAAAAAAAAAAAACACAAATCATACATTTGAATTTTGAATTTCTTACAATGAAAATACAAAAATAAATACATTCAATTATAACAAAAATGAAAACATTACTTTCCATAATAAAAAATAGGAAAAATGAATGCCTAAAGTAAAAATATATTGCATACATAGCTACCCAGAATATAAAACATTTACTGCATGTGTAATTAAACATGGTAATTAAATGACCGAAAACTACTATTGTCTGTTACAAATGAATCAATCAAAATATAGATAACGAAGAAGACAAAATGAATTTAATACAACTACTGCATGTGTATTAATGGGTCCTGCTATTTTGGCTAGCAACAGAACAAATGGGCTTAACTCTTTCATGTCCACTTGTGAAATATAGCATCTACAAACTGACATGATTACACTTACTACCTTTTTTGTTTCCTAATGAGGAAAAGGGAAATGTTTGTCTTAAATCAAACACGCATAAATGACAATCGGGTAATTTCATTCATCAGCGTACCAAAATCTGGATTTTCGTCTATTTTATGTCGTTGTCGCCTTACTTCTGGAATCTGGTGACGAGCAGCAAGTCAACGTTCCGCGAGGATTAAGCAGAAGCTGCCATTAAGAGTAGGTGTCTGTTTTAAATATGAATCACCTCCTCTTCTAGTTCAAGTTGTTCGCTAAATAATTCAGCGCCGGGGGATGCATTATCGACTTGATGTAAATGTGATATGAGTGGAAATTGGGACGTGTGACCGAGACGATAATTGAGACAAGAATGGGGGTGGGCAAAGATGGCACAATGGCAACAAATAGTCATGAAAAGCTAAATAAATGATTGGGTAAAAACTGCGAGCGACATGCCGGAAGAAGCTCCAACGGTGTGCGAGAGTCGGACGAGAAGTGAAAAGCAGCAGCTGGCCAAGCGGCGGCACGGCCAGACATCTTATTACGAGCGCTTGTGTCGCCCTTAATGAGACAACAATCGGCTCCCACCTGGTCCGGATGCCGCCTCGGAGACGAATGTTGTATTCCACCTCCAGGAAGACTCTCACCTTATTTTCCGCCAAACACTACGAATTGAAATTCTTCTGCAGGAGGCTATTACAACTTATTTGGAGTGATTGTCTGTGACAAAGCAAGAACATGACTTTCACCTGAATGGCATGTCCAGCATGTGTCCACACAGCTGGGAGATGACCGCAAAAATAACCGTCAGAAAGTGCAACCTAACACTCACACACACACATATATATATATATATATATATATATATATATATATATATATATATATATATATATATATATATATATATATATATATATATATATATATATATATATATATATGGGGGAATAAATAAAAAAAAAATATTTGTGTAATGCAATATTTTCGGGGGCTTCTGTCCGTCACAGTTTATCACCTACAGTGAAAATTACAGAGCAAGCAAATCACTTATTTTGACCGCTGTATGTGTGTAAGAGTCAATTTCCAGGTGCATGGGTGTGAGCCACCGACTGTAATTTGCTGGCGATTGTCCAGTTCAGTCACCTTTGGCCGTGTTGCTCGGTGTGCTGCGGTCTTCAAGAATGTGATTGAGTGCGGCAGCGTCTTCATCTGGGGTGAACGGGTGCTAGTCGTGCGCTTGTCATCCTCATCTTGCGGGATTATCCGGAAAAGCGATGCGACCCCCTTCAACCTCCTCCCCTCAGTCGCATTTCCAACTTATTGGAGTGGCCGTTCACAGTGCTGCCCGGTGTCATTTAATGAGATCAAACGCTTGTAGTGTCAGTGGCAGCTGACAAGATGGCGTCGCACAAGAGTGCAAACTGTTCATGCGGCGGGCGGCCTCCGTCTACAAGACGTCGAGACCTAAATGAAGTCGTACAAAAAAGCACTGCGTGTGATAATACGGCACATTTTTACGACTCTGACAAGTATGTAATTATGCGCCATGCTGCCTTTCAGATTGTATCACAGTCAATAAGAGAGCGTGCTAATTTCATTCCCCTTTTGACATATTTACACGGAAAGATTCCGTTTTGGTGGAGGAATTAAGAGGCCTTGACGGATGGCTCTTAACCATCTGTGACCCGCCGCCCGTCACTCTCCACCGAGACGGACTTTGATCTCGAAGGACGGGACGTCTCGGGGAAACATAAGGCCGTTTGCGTGCGCAACATGGACAAAAGTATTGGGACACCTGACTCTCAGTTTTGACTACCCTCATCAGCATATTCCTCACATTTTCCTCAAATTGTGGGTCATCCATCTAAAACAATAATGTGCCGTGGAAAGTTATCCGCTTTCACATAATTAGTCCCAAAATTATTTACTGCAAGTATCTTTGTTCATTTATCCATGCCAACCACATATACAGTAGTGACAGGCAGAATAATTTCATTTTTTTCCAAATGTAAAATATGTGCAAGGGCTCAATGAAGGTTGGAAAACGGTAGGTGCATCATCCAGTTAAGACCAACGCCTCCCTCAAATATATATATATATATATATATATATATATATATATATATATATATATATATATATATATATATGTATATATATATATATATATATATATGTACTGTGCTGAGAAAATATCAATGACATCATTGATTAATCGAATACAACCGACTTTCATCATATTATCGGCAACCATAAAGGGGAATCTTTTAGTCGTTCATCCCTTACCACGGAATATAAAAGCTGAAGACAAGGACGTGGTCACTCCACAGTGCTACGTATGTCGCTATGTTGTGTACGTCCATCTTTGTGTTCAAGGTCATAGCCGTTTTTTTCATCTAGTTTTAAACATGCCTTCCAGGCCACCCACGCCGCAGGGGTCAGCGGCAGTGACAAGGTCCACTTATGAGACGTGGGAATTGGCGTCCGGAAGCGGGGAAATGCGTTCCCATCTCGCCGCGTGGCGCGTCCCTCGGCGCTGTCATAAAAGCAGCAGTAATTACCCGGAAAATTGACAGTGAAATTGAAAAAGTTTGAGGCTGTCCATCCTCCCGTCTCCTGTTTTGTGACAGTCGAGGGCCCAACGTTCAAATGGACCACAGTATAAGAGGTAATTCCTTGGAATGGTATTATAACTCGATAAATTGAGAAAAAACAGTATTGAAAGACAGTGCTGATTTCCTTAAGTTACAGTTAGTTATTTCTGTTGTGCTATTGGACACAATTCATAGCTACCAAGATTAGGTATCATATTGATGGTGAATTAATTATTAAATTGCATGACATGAACTTTTTTTTTTTTTTTACTTTGTGGATTATTTCTAGTTGCTGTTTATTTCTGCTGTGCAAGGTTGCAGTTATCAGCAGTAACTGGCAGCTATGACCATATTAATTAAATTCAAATACATTTTATTGCGGGTAATGTTTTATACCCACCTGTGATAGGTAAAAATCAGGGATATCGAATATCATCGCCCCTAGATGTTTCAAACATGAGCCTCTTCCCACCCTCTTGCTCACACAGATCACGAAATAAGAGGCAAAGTGTGCTTCCTTCAAGCTGTTTTTGTACATCCCAGTGGACGATGTAGACATTGGTAGAATGGTACATTGTTGGAAGTAATGGACACATTTTGTTGTTCTTCATGTCAATTTCACTGAAATCAAGTCTTAATATTTCCCCCTCCTCCCCAGCCCAGTCATTCCTAGCTAGCCCGCTATTAACGCACGGTGACATTTGCAAATGTACATCACAACGTACACAGCCAAGTACGCGCGGCGCTTGCAGCGTTTGACTGCAAGACGAGGCATTAGTACATTATCATGCGGCTTGTCAATAGTCATGAAAGCGTGCGACGCTCAAGAACAGCCATGCGCGAGGACGCCGCAGCGCCACGCCGCGCAGCGCCGCGCCGCTCCCGATCGCTAACGCCAATCTCCATAATCAGGATGAAACCGCACCGCGGCGCTCGCCGATGAGTGATTGATTGAATATGAAATAATGAGGGTTTTCCGCCGCTCTGCCGGTCATCTAAAATTCCGCATACAAATCAAATGGAAATTTTATGCAATGAGATGGATTAATGCGACTCTGGCAGCGTTTTAAGGTCCTAATGCACGGCAATAAGCAACATAGGTTGTCTGCGCCAGCACGGACGCTTGTTTGCTGTTGATAGGCCATTTTAGTGCATTACTGTCAAAATAATGCATGTCTGTCTGCATCCATTCCACCAGCTTAACGTGGAACGATTACAATACGGCACTTTTCAAACTATTTTAGTGCTAAAGTGCCACTAAAGTCAATGCCAAAAGTTGTTGAATTAAATATTAATTTATGGAAGCTGGGGAGGGGGGGGGAACGTCAGCCTTTTTATGCAATCTCCCTGAAAATTAAATCCTATTGTTTAATCTAATGTATTATTTACCTGTAGAAGTAAGGCTTTTGCATTTTAGTAATGCATTCATACATTTAATACATTCTTAAAAGTATATATACATACATACATGCATACAAATATTAACAATGTCATATTTTTTGTTACCCCGACTAATGCAGTTGACTTTTTTAATTTTCCTTATTTTGTTTAAACAATGTTACCCTTGAATTTTGATGCGAATCCATACACGTAGCTCAGAAAAAAAAGTATGTTAAAATGTGGGGGGAAAATATGATTGTAATTTAATATTGTAAATATGTAACACTTTTTAATTTGTGTTAAATTCTGTTTTATATTCTCGTTTATTTTAGGATAATTTTCTGCTTGGTATTAATATACTGTAATAAAATATTGTTCCAATATGCATCATTACTTTTTAAAATTATTTTAAATATACTACTTTACTGTAACTACTGGTGATTATCATAAGTATGATGATTTATATATATATATATATATATATATATATATATATATATATATATATATATAGCCATACTTTTATGGGAAGTACAGCATTTTTTTTAGAATGAAGAAAAGGGTAAGTGCTCCTACAAACAATTTTTGTATATTTTCATATACATACAAGTCAATATTTCGTATTTTCTGACATTGTGGAAGCATCACGTATTATGGCCACTCTGATTAGTATTGAAGCATTGTTGAGTGGTTGCACATGTCCGCCTGCTTGGTTAATCACGTTGATGTTAAGTGGTATTTACAGATTGTGGCCAGCAAAATAGCATATTAGAAGCCCAATTAACATTTTTGTTGCCCGGGGCAACCGGCAAGTAGATCGCATCTGTTTTTTTTTTTTTTTTCAAGCAAGCCCGTGCACTGCACTGGTGTCCCGTGCAGCAAATTTAACTTTAGGACAAAGGGGACACATCCCGTGATTAGCATGCTCATTAATTTGTCGGCTTTCATTTAAATCTCATTTTAAATGCCTCAAACCGCGGGCGCTTAAGCGGAATAATATTGTTGTGATTTCAAAACGGAGCGTCACGCTGCTTCACCAGAGGGCGTGGCCGACGTTCACTAGCTAATCGACATGGTGACCATTTTGTGAAACAAAGACAATAATTAATGTGATTCATTTTTTTTTGGAAGAGGTTTGAAATTATTGAATGGAATTTTGGAAAATTTGATTTTTTTACGTCAAACATCAAAGCTCATTGCTTGTCTTCATTGTAATCCACCAACGATTAATAATTGAGTGTTACAGCTTTTGGTTGATTACAGTCAACATTTTATGAAAAAAATAAAGATACGTAAAAGAAGACAAAGATAAGCTGTTCTTTCACATATGGGCAATATTATGACAAATTATATGACGATGCTACTATTCTTGTTGGGCAAATGCAATCTGTGTTTTGCCAAATAACTAAGGCACTGAATGGACTATATGACAACTATCAATGTCATGAATGGGGTAAGAAGTCTAATGTTTTTCTTGGCAAGTTGGTCATTCTGAAAGTACGCCTTGGTACCATATCGAATATTCCGTGCCTTTACTTTACATTTTCCGTTAAGTTTCTCCATCAGTGAAATACACCAGAAATATGTGAATTTAAGACACAGTCTGTCTCTATACAGTCCAACCTGTCGCCTCTGAGCTCGAAGTTAATGTTCTTTTAAAAGTTGGGAACGAGTTGGTCAATTGTGGCTCACAAATGAGTTGTAATAGCATAGATTAGCAGGACAGATAGTGACACATTTAACTGCACGAGCGCCATCATCTTAGAAGCAAACGACGTTTGATGGCCATCAAAGCGTCCCACCCCGGATCAAATCTGCTCCCGAACAGGAGAGCTTCCCATCCCGGCTGCCGATTGATTGACAGGTAGACGTTGACCGGCTTTTTTCATTTCCTCTCCCTCCGCTTCATATGAGACCTCCACCTGCCATGAAAGCGCAACTTGTCCCGCGTTGGCAGCCCCCAAATGATAGAGAATGTGATTAGCTTTTCACGCCGCCGGATTTCCGAATACTGCTGATGGTTGACGTTTTCTCTCTTGGCGGCCTGATAAAATAGTGATGACAATTGTCTTCAAAGGGATTTTGTCAGCATTAGTCCGACTGATAAAATAAATATGGTGTGACACCGGGGATACTGTTTGTTTCGCAGTGAAATAGCTTGGATTTAATTGTCGCACGTATTTTTTTTCTTGTTGACACACAGGTCAGTTTTATTTGTATTGCGTTTAAAGTTTTAAATTTAAGAGTTTCATTGCAGTGTTGCTGCCGTGCACCGCCCACACGGAATGACAAAAAAACCAAGTTTTGTAAATGTAGAGATGGTTCAAATTTACTAGCAATTGGACAAAATCTTCAGGACAAATTTGTCTCTGTCCCTACATGTTCCCCAGAAATCAAAATATAGAATGTGAGTTGAACCTAGGAAAGCCTCAGACTTACCCTGACGTAGAAACAAAGCAATTTCAAAATGATCTTCGAAAGGAATTCAATTGGATACATTGTGGTCCCCTATAACCACAAGTTTGTGTTTTATGTAGTTTCTTATGCTACTACTAGAGTCAACAAGTTAAGAAAACTATATTTATATAATTTGTACACACATATATATATATATATATATATATATATATAACACCCAGGTCTTACTGATCCCATCTATTTGACTTTTTGCACACACACAGCCGTACATCACAGCTGTTAACGTAGCCTCTAGTTGGCAAACACCATCCGCCGTACTACTGCTATCTCGTCAACTTTTTTTTATTTTTATTGCTGTCTTTTACAGGACGACATACATTAAACCCACTGTAGCCGCTATAAATAGTTTGTTGTAAAGTTGTGTTTGCGAAGCAGCCTGTAAACACGAGCACGACCGCGGCCAGGCCAAACTCATTTCCATTGAGTATTAAGGTGATAAACATAAATCGTACCAAGAGTGTTTTGGGGGTTTGAATGCAAGGTGCTACAATGGATGAGTGAAGCTGAGGTTCAACATAGAGAAAGTTTACCATAAACGGCACACTGAAAGAACTAACATGAATAACTGTGGCAGACATTTATCTTTCAAAAATGTTTTTCAGTGTTTAGATGTGATCTTAACCTTACAGTACAACTTCGCCCGTCCGAGCTCGATTTGTAAAGTATTTTAGAAGTTCTCAATGATTTAAATCTTAGTTTATAGTGTTCAAATGTGTGTGCGCGTGTGCGGGGGTGTGTGTGCGTGTGCAAAATGATGTCTGTGATTTCTGTGAGTGAAAAACACCACTTTGGAATGCTCAATTTTAGGCTCCATTTATCAAGCGATTTTCCCCGCATGCCACTCTCTACCCCAAAGAGCGCGTTGTGATGCTAATTGACGCTTATTGATTGTTTTAAATCCGGGCATCCACTTAGGATGGCCGTCAAGGAATGCCGACGTTTGATTTGCTCTTTCATGCCGTTAAGCGGCGTGCGCAAACGACAGCCGCGCATCTCTCATTCCTTTTACTCATCGCGTTTGATTATGTTTGGCTAAAGCGCCTGCACCATTAGCGCCGCTGGAATCATAAGTTATGAATGAGGTGCTTGGCACAAGAAATCAACGCTCGGGGCATCAGCAATGACATGGCGAGATGCGCGCTAGTCTCTCTTCTGCGTGACTCGGTACGCAAAAACCCGACCTTCTTTACATACGCGTGCAGCTAATCGGAGTTGAAGTCAATTGGGCCCATCTCGCCATCAGATGGTTTGTTGCTTTCAAGTCCGGATGCGAGGCTTAAACACATAAAAGCGAGCCGAGTTCATGCTCTGTCACCATGGCTCTAATGGGATTTGCAGATCATTATGTGAGGCTTTAGGGAAGAAAATCCAACAGTCAAGTTTTGTCACTTGATGGTTTTTCTTTTTACATTTATCTCGCTATTAGCGGCACGTCTTTGGCTTCATTTGAGTCCTTCAACCTCCTCCTAACGTGAATTCATCAGTCCGGATGAGGGACGGACGTACAGTAGTTGTCGATGGAACAATTATGACCTCGTTCTCATAATTGATGATTAGCACACCAGAGACATGTTTATCATTATCATTATTAGGGATGGATTATGTAAATGTACCTTTCTTAACAAGTTTAGACCACCTGTCACAGAGGGGGGAAAAAAGGAAAATACCTGTGTGTATAGAGCTTCAGTTTTCACGGGCACTCATTTGGGTTTTCAGCTAAAAACAACTGGATTGACACACGAGTGGCCCAGAAAACAAGAGCCCTAACACCATCGAAATCGGCGCCATTTTTGTCACTGCTCAGTCGTTTTCGATCGATGTGAGCCAACAAGAAAATCTACCGGAGAAATCACAGCGAACGCTAATTGCATTTTCTGCATGAAGTATGATCTAAAGCAGACATTTCCCACTGCTCGCCTGGCTAGGAGTCACCTGCGAAAGCCCCGTCAATCACCGTGACTGGCACTTCTCAAGTCAGCCAGCCTAATTTCTGTCTCTTTTTGATTGGTTTGTCAGCTTTTATCTGGGGACCCCATTTGCTTGGGTTTTTCTTTACCCTGAAAAGGACGCGTCAGTCAAGTTGACTGACAGGACTCACGCCCTGTGTGGGTAAGGGCAATGAAATGATTCCCAGCAGTTTCCCTCGCTGCAATGCAGAGTTGTCATAGCAGCAATATGATGCACACTTGATTGTCTGTATAAGTTTCTTTAGTTACTTGATAAATGTCTCACGATCGTAACCCTTACATACAATCCAGCTGAAATTTGACGCGTTTTGACCGCATTCAAAATGCCCAAAATGTAATTCGTTCACCCTGAAATGGAATGAATTTTCCTAAAGTGACCCAAAATAGACAAACGAGAAAGCCATTCTTTTCTACTGGTGTCATAAATTGTGTCTACTTCATTTTGATGTCGATAAATGACACCTTCAGACAGATTTGGGCATGTTTGGCGACACTGTATAGCTCGAGCTAGCTCCTGCAAGGAAGCATTCGGCTCCTAAATTCCGAGTGACTCATAATGGAACGTTTCTGCTTACGGTCGTGACTCAGCCGCGCATCACAGTCACGATAGACTTTCCCCCCACTAATCCCCCCCCCCCCCCCCCCCCCCGAGGCGCTGCTGGAAGATCACCAAGTCGCCCAGCTGCTCTGACAAAACAGGAAACTTTCATGGCAATGGTTTAAACTGACAGGGCCGCGATGACCTTTTAGATTACAAAGCGAGTTCAAAGACGAGAAGAAAACTGCATAACCACAACTGGCTGCGTCTTACATGTGACAATAATCACATATCACATATCCTTCATATGTCGGAGCTGTGATTATAATTTGGTAAAAACATAAAAGAAATCTGCCCCAAAAATACATCGAGAAATGTTTTATGGCATGATGAACTTTTTGGCCGTAATTCAAAAATGTATGTTTAGCGCAAAGCAATTCTGGCTCTGGTCTGACATCAGCCTGTGGGCGAGCACCAGTCTCTCGTGCCAGGAAGCGACTTTTAAAGGGGAGTGATAACACGCATGTACTATATGTGCACTATAAAGGTCACCCACTGCAGTTGTCCATATGGGATCTGACAAGAGCTTTGGACCAAGTGTCTCCCTTCCCCCGTAAGCAAGAGCGGAGTTTAAACAGATGTTGTCGAGGAACAACCGGTTGGGTGTCAAGAGTCACCCAAGGCCACTTTATATGAAGAAAGCTGCCCTGTGGTCTCATTAATGTAAATAGAGAGGTCAGCGTGAGGGTAATCTTTCCCCCAGAGCAAGAATAGCATGCCCACCGTAACACTGATGTCTTTGTTTTGAATTGTGTATCATAAGTGGCTGAGAGATTTGAATATGATGCAGAATGTATTGCTAAACTATTTTTTTAATCACTTTAAATCGGTTCAGCTGCAGTGGCAAATCTGGCTTCACTTGGTCTGCAACGCATGCAGATGTTTGTCTTGGGAATTGTTTGGCCAGTTAACCTTTGCAAGCACACTTCGCCTCTTATTTGGAGAACTGTGCTAGGGAGCGTCAAAATAGGAGCTGAGCAATCATTAATTATGAAGGGGTTTTCTTTAAATGACAATTGTAGTCATGGACTTGAGTACCAAATGTCTATATGTCAATATCAGTGTGGCGGTGTGTGTGTGTGTGTGTGTGTGTGTGTGTGTGGCGCTATCAGTGCACTAGTTGTGCGCTCTTATCGGCGCACTTGTGCAAGGACGTTCTTCCACTCGACCCACCCACCCGGCGCTCCACAGGGGAGGTTTTTATCTCTACCGGTGTTCCACATTATTGATGGCGGCGTCCGTATTGACAGGCGCCGCCACGTCAGGAAAGGCAAAATAGGAGTTTGATATGACATACTGTGGCTCTCAGCAGGTCCCATAAATAACGTTGACACGTTTTTGTATGCATGGGAAGGCCTCTGATTCAGCCTCCCATAAAAAATAAACTTCTATTATGGAATGTATTTGTCAAGTGGCGCCGTGATGGATGGACTCGTGTTTAGCGCTTGGCAGGTGGATGCGACCCGCCGCTAGCGCAGCCGCGCAGGGGTGGATTCGCTAAGCAATCTGGGGGCGGGTGGAAAGAGGAGGTTGTCGATGCAATTATTCAACATGAAGGGGGGAATCATCTCCGCACCTGCTTTCTCTTCACCGTCATGCATTATGGTGACAGCATACTTTCTTGCTGATCAGAAACATGAGACGCAGAGGACAAAAGCGACACAAGATTGTCTTTGGTTCAAACTCGCCAGGCTGCAAGGTGGACTTTTCAAACACAAATGCACACTGATTCCGACGATGAAAACGCAGCCAAATTTGAGTCTCAACATATGAGCGTACTGTGCAAAAGTCTCAGGTGACCGTTAGATTTGATGTTTGAGTACTGGATCGGTTGTACTACAAATATTGGCTGGGGGAACTGCTTATTGGGAGGAGACAGTGATTCAGAGTGAGACCGTTACAGCGTTTTATGCAGGGAAGACTGCTGGGAGGCTGCTGTTTTGGTTAGCAAGATTATCAAAATGTCATTTGCGGCGCTGGTGTGTGGCGCGTGTTCCCATTGCGATGTTGCCGCTCCATCACGGGGAGCATTTGCCCTTAAGCGAATATGGGGATGAAAGTGGCGCCAATCCAGTTCACCTGTGCTTCCTTCATCTCGGCATACTCGGGGACTCTCACATACTGCAAATCAACTTTCCTCGTATCTGCTCTTATAATAAATGGGAATTTGTATGGGCAAATAAATGAGCTTTCCATCATCCCAAACGAACAAACGATGGTCTGAAGTGAGCCCAAAGATGGAGAACTCCTCCTTATTCACTCATTAAGGCGGCAAATACATCAAAAGATCTTTACAATGATCCTCTTTCTCATGCGCTGCCGCTCGGCCGGCCCAATTAGGGGGACAAAGGAGGCGGTAATTACAGATTTTAAAGAAGTAGAATGCTGTATGTAATCGCATGGATCAAAACACAATTAAAATTTCAGCTCAACCTGTTATCGCCGGCTGATGAGCCTGACACCCCCCTATCCCCCCTTCTCTGATCTTAATACTTGAAATCATATGGCGGGCGGGTTGTTTGCCCGACGGACAGATGAAAACACCTCTCGCGCCCAACAGTAAATTAATCGCACCGCTTATTTCGCCACCCCGCAGACGTTTAATGCGAGCCTTTAGAGACGCCGCTCAAATCCTCTTGCTTTGTAATTGGCTGTCGACTTCAATAATTGATTGGAACAAATGTGAAATGGATGAGAAGGTCTAAGTGTTCTCCATCACACGCTTTCTCGGTTCAGCAAGTTCACGGGCGACTGCTCGGAGAAGGGAAGCAGTCGCGCGGATGCGTTGCTTTCTTGGGATCTGATTGCAGCAAAGTCGACGTCATTTGGCATTGCCTGTTTTCACGCGTAGCCAGATAAATGTGCACAGGCGGGATTTTTTGGGGGGGTAGCTTCATAACGTTTAATATCGAAGCGGCAAATTGATCAAACAATCTTATTTCGTCAAATGAAAGTCTGTTAGCTTAATCTTCACGAAATTCGAACCGATGAACCACAATATACAAGGTAATCAATTTTTATATTTGAGGGGATGGGAGAATCGACCTGAATGTTCTGAACTCCTGTTTACAATACAGTCTCACATTGAGCAGAATAATACTTAGTGGGGGTCAACGTGGTCTTTTGACAGCAAACCCGTTGAGTGAGCTCGCAGTGCTGCTACTTGTTGCCATTTTGCAGTTCCCAATTAATTGCCAATTAGTTGTTGACAATCAGTTAAGCGATTGTTATGCCCATTACACTCCAACATACCAAAGCAGCCACTTTTTATGCTCCTGCCCGTGCTGCTGCGCCTCCTCCCTTGTATCTCATCCCTGCTCGCTCCCCTTATTTCCGGCGTATCGCAGCCTCCTTGTCATCACAATGAATTGGATTTGTCCCCTTCAGTGCAAACAACAATAGACGAGCGTCGGGGACCTTCACAGAAAACAAATCGCCGCCTCCCGCCGCCGCCGGGGGAATGGTTGTATACGTGTCTGCGCACATGTGCGCTCGTGTCGCTGATGTGGCTGAGGGCAGCGATGAGGAAGAGGCCCGTGCCACCGAGGCACCCTGGGTCGTTTATTAACATGTCACCCTCGCCTATCTGCGCGGCGAGCCAGACATCCAGACGAATGATGTTCATAATAATAAGGAGCCCCATGGTGACACTATGAGGTCTGCGCTGCTGTCCGTACCGGGCGCCTTTCTTTTATTAGCACTCTATGCAACTCGGTGAGGGCTTTAGGATGCACTATTGTGAGTTTGGACTGGGATACCATTACTTAGTAGGGATATGATGGTGAGTCATCCAACTTCACCAACATGCAGTGAGGGAAAAAATGTCCACAACAAAGTCATCTTTGAAAGACCCCTACAGATGGGCAAAATGAAACTAGAATGGCGACTTGAAACCACAATCGCAGACTTCCTGTGTCTTATCTTACTTGGCTTTCTGTGGGTTTTTGTTGGTCTACTCGGAATTGACATGGCTTTTAAATTTCATGTTGCTAAGTCAAAGTCGAATTCCAACAGACTGTCAAAGCCAAGGCTATTATTTTTCATCTGTCAGTCAGTCAATCAGTCTTTTTTGGGGGCGGGCGGGGGATACAGCTGTGTCTCATCCCAGAACGTTTCCATGCATAGAAATAATTCATAACGGGTGTTGCGCGCGGGTCACCATGATTTAAGCTAATTCATTCATATAGGTTGTAACATTTTAAATGAGATGCGCTCATGTGCGAGAGAGGTCCTTTCAATTGTGACTATGAATTAATGATCTCGCGCTGCGGGTGTTATGAATTATGGTGGAGGTGGGTGGGGGGAACATTGGCAGGTGCCGATCACGCAATCCGCCACGGGTTTGGTTTGCACGCTTTTTTTTCGAGAGACAAGTGAAGGCAACATCTAAATAATCTCAGGTCTTGTCGAAAAATAGAGCGTCTGAAGCGGGAATAAATGGTAGAATGTGCGACAAGGTTTGAATAGTATTTACATCCTGGTAAATAGCGTTTTGTGAAAGTTCACTGCTAATTCACACTTAATAGCCCAGATGACGTGGTAGTAATTCAGCTTGGTAGCCTGCAGTGGGCAACTGTGACTAAAGGCTATTATCACAGTGGATTGATCGTATAAGGAGGTGAAAAGGCACAAAAGGACCACACTCATTTGGAAATATACTTCTTTTTGGGTTTGATATGTGACCATTTCAGGCAGAAAGAAATGAATTGCGCTCCACTATTATTTAATTTCAATACTCATGCAAACGTCGTGCGTAATGACCTTTCATTTGGTCATTTGTCATTTCCCCGTCCCACTAAAACCATTGAAAATCCATCTGTAATTATCCTTTCTGTCGGGTCAAACTGTCACCGTCATAAAAACTTTTAGTCACTCTCCAAGCAATGTTTTAGTGACGTTTTTATTTTAACATTTTTGCCACAGAAGTACACAAAAAATAAAATAGATAAATACAAATAAAAATAAAAGAAAATGAAAGTACTTAATGGATCTAATGGAAACTGAGGCAGTTTTCACAGCGGCTTTATTAACTGTTAAATGTTGTTTTTAGTACCATGTTAACATTGTTAACAAAAACCATGCATGTTCATAACTGCGGAATAAAACTAAAATAAAGTAAAACTACTAACCCTTTTAAAATGTCTGACGGACTAATAATGGAGAGGGAACTTTTATTCACCATACAAGTATTTTTAGTAATGTTTTAACATTTTTGGCATACATTTATACTGTATATGTCAAAAAGTTGAAAACTGTCATTAAAATAAAGTAATATTAATTGCATTTTAAAGTCTCAGAGAGAGCAAGCAATGAGCTTTTTCTGTCAAAAATAAAAATGTAACTATTTTCTCATCATAAAAGCTTCATTAACTGTTTTCTTCTGGTAACATTTGAACACCTTTACCACTCAGCACAATTTTTTTGTACTCAAGGATTTGAGGACAAAAGCCACTGAAGTAGGTACCGTAGAAATAGCTCATTTGAGAAGCTTTTTATTTGCCTACGCCAACTCACCGGACAGAGCATGGCAAAGTTTGATCATTTCGGGATTGGCCATAAAAAGAGGTTGTTAGGTCTGTTCATCTCTGCTTGCAACTTCAATTTTATTCATTGTTTTTTGATGGCATGCTAAATAATTAGACATACTTGCAAAGAAACAACAGATCAAAGTCTTTTGCAAGGACTTTTCGTCACGCCGTTTCTTCTTCTTCTAATGCGCTGTTTTGTCCCGGCGCTTATGCTTCGCTTTCAGCCGACTGGCGTTAAATCTATTAGGTAAATAAAGGAGTCCCGCGATGCCGCGTTTCCTCGAGGCACCCAGAGTGAATTTAGCGTTCGATTAGCCGCCGCCATTTGCGCCAAACCTTTGCTTATTAGAAAAGATGCCGTTGTAAGCCTTCACCCAAAGCAATAAACTGTATGCGCGTGCAAATGGTGATTATGATAAGTACGCTAATCTCCTCGGCTCATCGGCGCTCGCTTTAGCTGCGGAAATGTGTTCCCTCCCGCATGCTGATAGCGTGGAAATACACTGCCAAGTTGGAATATTAATGTTTTTCAGAGGTGGCAAAAGTGCTCAGACTTAAGTAGAGGTAGGTAGAGTGGACAAAAATTGGAGTCAAGTTAGACTACTTTTACTTTAGAACATTGACTCAAGTAAAAGTAAAAAAAAACATTTTTTATTAAATTTTACTCTCACTTGTATACAATTTGATAACTTGGCATATTTTTTTGTTTTTTAATCCACACTCAAATTTGCCTTTTTTCTTAACGTACATTATGCGTGTGCAAAGAAGAGGGGGAAAAATAGAGCTAGCTAGCATTAGCGCCACTTATATTCTCCCAATGCAAAGTGTTACCATAGCTTTGCTAATGTAAACCGAGAAACAAAAAAATATTTTGTTTGTGTCACACATTTGCTACTTTCCATACAAATGCGGGTTTGATGGTGATAATAACAGCAAGTCTGCCCAGCAACAGCCACACACCATGATAGCCATCAAAGTTTTATGGCGTCTTTCACTCACTAACTTGATTTTTAATAAGCTGTCCGTCAATGCTAATGAGGCGGTGAAGTAACCGGCGATGCATTTAGTTATTTTTCCTGACCTTTTATGCAGTAATTCACTCCCCTGCCGTCAATCTGTCGTGTCAAGCGTGCAAGGACGCCGGCGCTGCTGTAAATATTGTTTAAGGACTCAATGCTGTCACCTGTAAACACCCATTACATTACTTCATAGCGCTGCAGTAAACAAGTCCTCATCTGGTTTCTAAGGCTGGTTTCACACTGCATGGTTCAAGAGACAGAATTCTGATTTATGGTTCCATCTTCAGATCAGAATCAGGCCTCCTCCAAATAAGGATGGATGGAAAATGGAGCTGGCCTCACGATGAAAACATTTTATATTTATGGGTCCAAATTTGAACATATTCAAATGTATATTGATTTCAGAACCAATTTCAAAAAGACACTGATTCAAATTGGCCGTAATATAGGTGTTAGCTTGTGTAACTGTGATTGCCTGTCCTCAATCAGCGAAAAAGAACCACAGTGAATCCCTGTTTATAGTGGGGGCTACATTCCAGACCCACTTGCAATATGTGAAAATCTAAAATAAAGACAAAATAATTTGTGTACTTGTATACCTCCCTAAAACTTAAAATACAAACCCACTCATTTAAAGTATTCTTGAGATCAAGTTCTCTCTCTCACTCTTGAGAAATGGAAGACTATCGTATGACATTGAAGCCGAGGGTGCTTGCTTCAAGCTGTTTGTCACTCTCAGTTGACGTTAACGATAAAAAAGCTGACATAAGACAGGAGAATTAAACAGTGCAAGTGTAAAACACCAATATGATCGTCCAGACTAACCCTAACGTCTAACCTTACCTGAAGAATTGATGAAAAAATGTTTTTTCTAACCAGCTTTGATATATGATAGATTGTACTTTCTGTAATTTGTCATTTCTCCTTTTCCCGTGCGTTCGTCTGTGTCTTTTCCCGGACACTACGTGCCCATTATTAAACTTTATCCTAAACTAACCCTAACTCTCTCTGTTCTGTGGGAACAAAGACTATTAGGAGAGCTCAGTATAGGACCTTATCTGCCTTTTCTGACTGCTCTCGAATATGTTGAATCTCTTGTAGTAGACGTCAATGCTGTCCTGGTATAACAGTGTAAACACATCCGTGTTGCGTCGCTTGAAATGTACTTGGAAATAGAAATATAACAAATCTTGTGTATAAACATTAAATCAGAATTGGGAACTGGCAGAGGAAATCCAGCCTAAGAGTCTTGTTGTTTTGGATTTGGGACCGTCGAGCACTCCCACAAAGGCCATAAAGCGGTCCAGTCATTGCCTCTGACGCCTTTTACCAAGGTCAAATCGTGGCCACCGCTCTGTCACAAACAATGTAGGACTGTATGAAAGGAAAGACAACAGCACGCCCAAAATAGATGCGCTTAATTATACTCTGTAATTCAATTTAGATTAATAATTAATGCCTCCTTTCTCCGACTAAATATCTATAATTAATCAACAAGTCCTAGCAAGAAAGCGGGCTAATTGGTTTGAAAACAGCAACCTGAATGCTTAATTTGTGACATCGCTAATTGCGGGCGTAATCAAAGCGCCGCCCTGTGGGATTTGAGGAAGAGATTGTTAAATGGAGGTTAGCGTGATCCTTTCAAAGCATCGTTGTGACGGCTCCATTTAGGGAGCGGACGAGTACGACCGGCGACACGCAGCGTAAATGGCAACAGACGCACTGCATTAGTGCGTCTTGATGATAAACGCTGACGAGTGAATCAGCCAAGGAGTTTTTCCCCCACTTAAGGCCAACTTGGAACTCAGTCTCTTGAGCCAGTGCTCTCACTCGATTGTTTTAAACACTTAGCATGCTGAAACGTTAGCTTTATCTAAAGTGGCTCAACCTGTGATGTTGCCATTAAACTCCACCCATTTGCTTGACGTGAGCTTTGCTTGAGTCCCGATCATTGTTTGCGTGCAATTTGGTTGATAAATGATTATTGCATATGTCAAATCCAATAGGGGCATGAATGAATGGGCCCACATTTCTGACTTTCAACAATTAGCAGAAAGAGTGTGAAACTTTGCCCGAAACGTCCGTTACTGTAAATTGGTCGATTTGACAAATAGTACCTTGAAAAATGGACAAAAATTTTGTGTACTATCTGATGGGCATATGTATGTTGAAGTTTACTATAAAACTGACACATGTTACAAAAGACAATTCGATTCTTTTATGTTTAAGCACCAAAATGTTCAAGCAAATCATCTAACTTTGTCAAAGCAAAGTCAGCCAGCTCAATGATAACATAATGCAAAATGCCATAAGCAAGTTAAGCAAAATTAGCATCAATTTTATCTAAACTTTCAAACAGCTGCGTCTTTAACACACGGAGCAGCAATACAAAAAAAAGAAAAAAAAAGAAATGCAACAACACTCACCGATATCTTCTCTCAGCTATTGACTATCACTGTTGCTTGATTGGGGACCTTTTCTGCCTCTTTTCTTTGCATGTAATGCAAGTGAATGTGCGAAGTATTCAAAATCCGCAATATTAAATTGGCGCAAAGAACGAACGGCGGGGTATGGCGGGGTAACACTGTAACCGTGTTGTCCTTCTGATTACCTTCTCCACTTGAAGTCTTGAAGTACTTTACCTTCCTGTCGTCCGTCATTCATGCCTTTGAGCGCTCCTGGAACGCCACACGAGGGTTAAGGAGTTAATTTCTATAATTGATTTGAAGTGTCTTATGACAGCTCCACAGTCGCCGGCGTACACGCAGCAGCCACCGGTGATTGATCGGCGTGATCGATGGCCCAGGCGGGTGCACACGGAGGGCGTCGCGGAAGGAGAAGGTTCAAGCCGGGTGCTAATGACAAAAGGGACGTATGCCGCTCTCCTGCAGACGCCATTAGCAGTCGTCCTTAATGCTTACTCAGCTCTAGCTGTGTTATCATTTTGAGCTTTGGACTCTAACTTTTAGAGGTGGAATTGGCACACGGGCAAGGGACGAGGAAAGTGGAACCATGACCATTCGGAATGTGTCCAAAATGTCCGTCGGACTTCGAAGAATGAATATGATTAGTCCTTGGGATGTGAAGAGACTCGCCTCATGGGCTCGGGCACTTCTTGTCTAGTAATGTTTTTTATTTTTATTTTATTTTTTTGAATCAAATCAGTTCTGTAAGTTTTAAATTATATTCAAATGTACTAGGATCATAGTTTGTGGTATATACACGGTATAAGAACCTTGACTTATCGATTTCATTTGTTCCGTATGATTCTTTTATCCAGGTCCTCTTCCCATGTATTTATTGACAAACACAAACAATACATTGTATTTCAATAAACAATGTATTAAGATTTTTTAAGCATTCAATTAAGCAATCATTTTTTTGTATTATAGGGTAGTTTAACACTACAAGGCAAATGAAGCGTGAATTAAACTAAAAGACAGTTTTTTTCTACTTCAGTTAGAAGTTACTAAACACTTTGACGTATTTCTTGAACGTCTTTACTGTACATTAGTTGATAGACAGCATGAAGGGATTGGATGCGTTTACGGTGGGATGTAACATCGCCACGACTTCCTTGTTTCCTCGTCACTGCCACCTTGGGCGGGGATCAGATTAGCCGCTCACCAACTTGGCAGGCCCGGGCGCCGGGGCATCGGCGACGCGTGTCCGCTCTGATATTTCCCCTCTATCTCCCGCCGGCCGATAATGCGAAGCCCCCCTAATGAAGCTATTGTGCGGCTGTCCAAAGCCATTGTCTTCCCGCCACGACGTTCCCTTTCTTTCCCGCTCGACACATGCTCCCCTCGGTGATGAGCGCACCTGTAATGGCCACGTCGCTCCTCGTCTGTCCTCCCCGTTTTATCCGGCCGCTCCACCGCCGCCGCCTTATCGTTCTTCTCAATTCCGGACAGTTTTCCGCTATCTACATAGGCAATTTATTTTTGTTGTTTTCTTCCTTCCTCCGCCGTGCTGTTTGGCTTTATCTTCATAGCGGAGATTGTTACAGTTTAGAGAGCTGACGGGAGATGAGCTAAATCAAACCAGTGCACTTGGAGGCAACACTTAATAGGGCAATTTCTTGTCGGACAAACTTCAAAATAGTTGTCATTGAGACAAACATCCTTGACTTTCTTTCTCCAAAGCTCTGCATACATAGGACATATCTCGACAAAGTTTTGAATTTGGGACAATTTCAAGTCTTGTCAGGCATTAATATTCATTTCTGGGGCGGAATGGGCAGCTCCCAATCAGTCATTTGAGCGTCTCAACTCGGTGGATATTCGGTGGGCTGCAACTTCAGCCTACACTGCACTCAAATGCCATCTTAGTTTTGCAGTTCGAGTTCAGAATGACAATATACGCTAATGTTATGGCCTTCAGTGGAGGTAGAGAAGGTAGGTTATGTTATAAATAAAAACATACAAGAGATTCGTTCCCAATCTGCCTATGGGAGGGGAAAATCCGATAGAGACGATATCGTCGCTGTCCTGTGAAAAACACTTATCTCCGATTTTGGAAACTTTTTTAATTTCCACATTAATGCGATGTCTTTAACGCCGAAACACATTTCATGTAAAAATAAGAAAATGAAAAAAAACGGAGATACGTGTTTTTCACAGGTCAGCGACGATATAAAAAAAAACATTTGTATATAGTTTTACCCCTCCCACAAACTTTAAACATACTTAGAATCATTAAAACACATACTTGTGAAAACAAACATATTGAAACACTTAGTCGTCCTTAGCACTTTTTCTCACTGTCTTTTGCACAGTTCTCCAAATAAAAAGTCAAGTGTGCGTGCTTCAAACTGTTTGTCACTCCAATTTTAAGTTGTAAAACTGACCCATAGAACAAAAGGGAATTGTTCTTTCATCCTTTATGAAACACTAAAATGTTCAACCAAGCCATGTAATTTCAGCTAACGAAAGGTCGATAGCAGAATGCTAACGTGTGAAACTCCATAGACAGCATAATTAGTTTGTCCTCCAATATCTCCAAATTGTTTTTTATGCAAATAAAATGGATTTGCTTAAAAAAACAACTCAACTAAAACAATGCTCTTAACAAGCATGATTTCCTTGCATTCGGCATGTTGATGTTAACATGAGTTGTATCATACTGGAATAAAACAATCACACCAGAGCATGTGTGTGATCTGAGGCGCCGGTGTCGCGCTGCCTATATTGAAAATGGCAAAGAAAGCGAAAATGGGAATCCGTGCCTGACGCGCTCGTCACGGCTCGAACCCACTCCGACGTTTAAATGTCACATTCTGCTGCAGATGTTACACTTTATTTGCACTTGGAAATTCTCTAAATGGAAGGGTGTGTGTGTGCGTGTGTCTGCCTTCTTTCATTTCCAATTTGACTGTGCAAACACTACGCTTCTCCCAGAATATCACTTTTCTTGGATTTGAGCGTAAATTTCTCCTTTCATGCCAAAATCTCCCCAGCAAGTGAGAGTGACGTGCTCGCAGACAGTGTGCGACAAGTGCACCTATTTTTTTTTTTTTTTTGATGCTCCGCAGCCTTTGATGTGCTGGGAGAGGCTGACTCGCGTCGCGGCCTCTCCCACCAAATTAGCAATGGCACGCGCGATATTTACGATCCGTATTCTTCTGCGCTTGTTTGTTTCCAGCAGGCGTTACCAAAATGTGGTGCATGTGTATGAGTTACAAGTAAAATGACGGTGTAATATAAAAATCATGCATTTATGTAATTGCACAGTCTGATGCATACATTTTGGGGGGAGAATCTTTGACCGCAACATATGTTCCATGATTATCACATCACAGCAAAACTTTTATACCCTAAATTTTGTCATTTTCATGTTTTTGTCACAAATTGGTACTCTTCTGTCCCCAATGATCGTCTGTTATTTTTACACATTATAGACCAATTTAAAGTGTTCGGTCAACTGTGTGAGAAATGTTGTAAAACTCTTTCTCCCTCACTCTGCGGGGTCCGTGCAGCATTATGTTACCGCAAGATTGAACGTTTGTATGTTATTTTAGACTGACGAGAACATAATTGAGTTAGATAAATTTGAGTAGGCCGTAAAATTGATTGCTGTAATGCTTCGTTTGGTGCAGAAGGAAATGGTCAGCCACGAAGTTACCGTACGTGTGTGCAGTCATTTCTTCTTAAGAATAACTGCCAGCCGGTTTCAGACCCTCCTTTACCCTACCAGGTAAATTTGTATTTATTTATTTATTTTTTAATTAATGTGTCTGGGATTGAATGGCTGGCTTCTTAAAAGACAACAATGTCATTAGCATTGAATGAGTTACTACTTGGTCGGCTCATTGTTTTATTTATAGCATCACTATTGGCATTAAGATCTTTGAAAAAGAGTTTGGGAGATTATGACACACAATTTCCTGGTGACTTGTCCTACCATTTTAGTTAACCACATCTTAATAAATAACATATTTTCGTGTATTAAATTAGTGATTAAACATGATTTTGGGGTGGTATAGTGTTGATTTTGGTGCGTAGCAATGTACGGTAGACTTTTGAACGATGTCGTGTTTGGTATCTTAACCAAGGTGACATTTTAAAAATTTTCTGAGAAGTAGTTCGTTTTGGGGATGTGAGAATTCCACCCAGCAGCGATAACATAAAAAACATTGTGCTTTTGTACTGGTCATTTTCCAATGTAAAACGCATATCTCCAAGTTTTGTTTTTTGTTTTTTTTGGACTAAAACAACTTTCTTTTTTGTCAGGTTAAAAAACACAATTTGGAGACACATTTTTAATTCGACAGCAACAATTCACATAGTTGAAAACAGCACAACACCACAAGTACAAAACAAGCGTTTGTGGTGTGTTCTATTTGTCAGGTGTGCCTCCCGGAGATGAAGCCACGAGAGAAACTCGCACTATCGGGGAACAGCTGTCCAGCTCTAATCTTTTTATGAGCGATATGCTCTTTTTAATGAAAGCCCCTCGCAGCACTCGGCAATCAGCTCGCCATATCGCAGCTTATATTTCATCCCACTATTGTGATGTCATCACCGGGCGCGGGCATCATACATAATTCCCCCCGCGTTATGACAAACTGTGGCCCGGGGGTCGGCGCTATATATGAAACGCCTTTTGGGCTTGTCGTCAAGTCCGATGCCATTTGTGGCTGGAATAATCACCCGGCAGCTTGTTGCAGGATTCGCCGGCATCAAACAACACATAGCACATGGATATCTGAATAAACAGTGAGTAGGTTTTGATAGCATTTTATACGACTGCATTAAGTTTAAGTGAGTAGAATAACAATGCAGCAGGTACCTTGTTTTGTTAGTTTTATTATTCAGACCACATTTTATTCCTTCCACGTTTCTAAGCAGGTACAAACTGGAAAATATTCCAAATTCCACATTTTCCAAAAAGAAACTGTTCAGCTCCTCCAGGACAACTTGAAAATTATCTTTCCCATTCACCAAATTCTCCAACTTTTAATTATTCCACATTTTCCCTTGTTGACATTCCCGAATGGATGGGGGAATTTGACATGTTGACCTCCCCCGCGTATTCCTTGACCAATTCAAACCATTCAAATGTTCCGGTCATTCAGGACCTCTATGGCTTTGTATGAAATTTCCCAAATTTATTTCCCAACTACAATTCAAAATTTTCACAGTAAAATGCCCAAATGAAAACCTAATTTACATATTCCCCCCCTTCCACATTTCTCCACCAATGTGAACCATTCCAACCTCAAAATGTTCAGCTCATTCAGGACATCTTACGAACCGTTTATCACATTGACCCGATTCACACATTTTAAAATACTGAACTCCACTTTTCCCATAACTGAATCCTAAATTCATGGAGCAATTTTGCATATTTGTTCCTCATATCATTTACATTCCGTTGTTTTCAGTCTAGTGTCAGCTCTTCAATTTGTACAGAATTAGCTTTTTTTGTTGTTGTTGTTGTTGCGGAAAATATTTTTAGGAAACATGGTTCTAGGCCATGAATTTAAAACAATCAAACGTAATTTTGTACCTTCTTGTGTTGCACCATAACGTATTCATGTACCATTGGGCAAACACACCATTGGTGAATTGAAGTGTGTGTCGAGACCATTGTAAAGCGAAGAGATCCGTGATTATCGGTTATAAATTGTCTGTTATTATGCTAGCAAAAATGAACGCACAGTGTTTCACGGGAACAAAAAGCAAAAAAATGATATCAAACTGCTAATTTACATTCACCTGCATCATTAGATTTTCAGACTAGCTCGCTAGCTAACGAGCCTCGACTTCTGCCTTCTCTCGTGTCTTTTTGTGCTTTCTGTAATGAAGCCTGACTCTGTGTTCAGATGTATTTTGTGCCTTTTCCAAAGCTGCCTCGCTTGTGTTCATTTCCAGGATGAATTGAACAGGAATATTTCCAGCCATACTTTTGAACATTTTGGCTACTTACTGAGACGCCTCCACCGCATTTTGCTTCCAAAGGCATCTGCCAGAATATTTATTTATTTTTTTGCACTTCAGTATCATTTGGATACTTTTGATTTCCCGTTTAAGCCCGTTTGTTATTTGCATAGGAAGCTAACTGCGGTGATTAATTCCGTCGGACGGTTCCAGGATGATAGTGCCTCCATGTGGATGGGCTGTCGTTCTTGCAGATGCTTGTGTGCTCATCTTGCAAAAAAAGCCTTTTGTTCCCCTCAGGAGACTCTCAAATTGTCAGTGCCAAGCAACAACTTTATGTTCCCAAGAGAGGAGCTGAAATACCCTGGGAATCAGGCGTCATTTAGCCCACCAGAGCCTTTTTCCATGACTGGCAATCACATTTTACCTTTTATGTTCCCAGTATGTGCTCCTTTTCCCTCAATTGTACAATCATTCAATCTTGTTCGCTTGTCTTTGATTTTACGTTGAATCTCAGTTGAGCTTTATCCGACCCCAGATAATAGCGTCTCTCTTCTTTTTTTGGTGCCTTTTATGTCCCTGTATGCACTCCATCCTTGACTTTACGTTCTTGTTCACTCCTCTTCTAATGTCAGGTTTAGTCTCTTTCAGCGTTCCTCGGACCCACAAGAGATTTTAGTTTTAATGTTCTTATATGCACTCCTCCTTGCAATGGTACCGTCGTTCAATCTTTTTAGATAATGTTTGATTTAACGGTGAATGTTTTTTTTTTCTTTCTCATATACCCTCTAAACTCTCCATTCCAGCACTGTTCTGGAGGGGTTTTTGTTTTGTATCTTCCTGTATGCGCTTCTTCCTCTATCAATCGCAAAGTCTTGTTCTCTCCTCTTTGATTTCAGGTTAAATCTCATTCAGTCATGTTCCGGCCACTCTAATCTCACCTGTCCAATATCAATTTGTAGAGGGTTTCTGTCTTTTATGTTCCTGTGCTCCGTGCTCTCAAATGAACAGTTTTGTTCACTCCATTTCGGTATCAAGTTGAAACTCATTCAGTCTTTCTCCAACCATTCTAACCTCACCAGTCCTGTATCTGTTTTAAATGTTTTGCCTCTTCTATTCCGGTATGTGCTCCTTTCTCCCAACCCTCCAATTGTGTTTGTTCCTCTTTGATTTTAGGTTAAAACTTAAGTCAATCTCTGATCTCCTCTAATATCAGTAGTCCGGGGTCTCTTTTGAAGGATTTCTGGCTTTAATTTTTGTGTATGGACTCCATCCTCTCTCAACTGTGCAATTTTGTTTGCTACGCTTTGATTTCTGAATCTCATCCAGTCATTCTCAAAACACTTTTTACCTCACTAGTCCAGTGTCATGTCTTCGAATGTCTGCCTGAGTTGAGTTTTATATTCCTGTATGCACTCCTACCACTTTCAAAGGTACAACATTTCAGTCTTTTTGGTTCCGCTTTGATTTGACGGCCATCGCTGTCAACCAAAACATACACTATGCGTCCAACCTCATCTCACATTAGTTTGGACAAAAAGTGCTAGTGTAATACTTCTACCGAAACGTGTCGAAATACAAGAGTAAGCGAGCGCCGCCGTTGCTATCAGGATGCGATGACTCAATCTTTTGACAAGGCTGGCAGCGGGCTGAGGGAGAACGCCGGCAGACGAGATGCTGCCACTGCTCGTTAATTTATTGGCAGGCCGCGGTGCGTTTTCGCAGTGATGAACGACACGCGTCTCAAAGGTTAAGGGCTGGATTGGCGTCGCATTAGCTGACGCTTCCCGAAAAAAAACAGATGAGACATTGAAGCCAATCTTTCGTCATGATACTAAACTTTAATTTAGCAGCCATACAAAAAAAAAAAAAAGGACTTACTTGATGTACTGGTCCATAAATGTCAGCATTCATCTTGGGGGACACTATACCAAACAAGTTATATCAGGTGGGCAGTGGCGTCGCAGTTTCTATGGTAACCGTGGCAACACAAGTCACATGTTCCCCTAATAAAATCCTGCTAATCATGATCAGTCTGTGAACACCACATTGCATTGTGTCTGCATATGCAGGAACGCCGTAAGATGTCATTATCTGCTACAGTTATTTAATCGTGATTTATTTTACTGAGCAGCCAGGGCAAATATGTCTCCACCATCACAAAGGAAAAAGATATTGACTGGTGTGACTCAGGTGACCCTCAAGTCGGGTTTGATGGGTTTTCATATTTCTGCTGGCCTGTTACAATATTTTGGTCTGTGGTCACCACAACAGCCATGTCCGGTTTCAGATTCTGTGGTCACCCTTACAACAATTGGCCTTATCACCACAATCCTAAAAAAAAAAAATGAGGATCGTCTTGACTAACCTGAGTCTAGGGGGGCAATTGAGCCAAGGGCAGGGTTCGTACCTCCGTCAGCCTGGTCATTCATATTTAAGATGGTTCTGTCATTACCCTCACTGGCGTCACAAAAACCAGCAATAGTCTCGACTGACGCGGGTCTGGCGATGGCTGTGTTAGTATTGCTGCTGGCCCGTTTCGGTTCCAGTTTGACACATTGGCTGCTATTGTATACGCATTGTAATTATCATACCTCAATGTTCGATATCAGTTTCCAAGCAACCATTCAACAAATAAGAACAGAAATGCCACCGAAAGAGGAAAAACAATAATATAGTGTGCTCACTGTATTCTAGATTCAAGGTCGCAGCTTGGACACGAGAGCGTCCTCCATTGCTTATCTCAGCTGAATCCTTGCATCGGAGACGACAGAGAGAAAATGGCTGCGTGCTATGTATGTACAGTGAGGCACACACAGATACACACTCATCTCCCGGTGAGGAGATAGAGATAACCCCAGAAAGCACACACACACACACATCATAAGTAGTTCACTTTATCAGCAGCAAAAGAGAGCTGGCAAGCCATCTCTTCGCCATTGTTAATCGCTCTCTCTCGTCGTCATCCGTCTTTTTTTTACCCTCCCTTTCCTCGCTCACTCTTTTCTTTGAAGCCCACAATTTAATAACCTCAAGTGCTGTCATAGGAGGCGTTGAAAAATGGCTTCTATAAAACATAACGGCCTTAATCAGAGTGTGCCGAGGATTCTCCCCGCCGTCGCTGATTTTCCCCCTCCAACACACACGCACACACACCCTCTCCCCCACGATGATCCCCGCCTTTAATGAATTAATGTTGAAATATGCAGGGCCTCAGTAGTCATTAGATGCGCGCCGCTAGATGTGATTTAAGATGGCGGCCTTTTATAAGCGGCGATATGGAGCGGGTTGGGCCTGGACGGACAACCATCGTCTTGACCGACCCGAGTCTAGGTGGCGCTCGAGCCGAGCAAGGGTCATGGCCGGCCCTTTGTTTTCTTTCTGCTTATTTTCTGGTCTTCTCCAGATGTGATTTAAGCGGCAAGGTGAAGCTGGTGAGGCCCTGCTGGTCAGTGTTGGTCTTGACTTACAGGAGCCGAGGGTGCAGCCTGCCGGCCAATTGTTTTCAAGTCTAAGTGGAGTTTGAGCCATGTGTTAATGACATGTCTGCTGGGTCACTGTCATGTTTCAGTTTGTTTTTGGATACAAAATAGAGCGAGATGGACCCGGCCGGGCAGTGAAGTTTGGACTGATCTGAGTCGCGGCGCATATTCCTGATTAATTTTGCGTATGCGCGAGACGTGATTGAAGATGATAGCCTATTACAAGTCATCAGACCTGGCCTGGTCATTCTTTTAGAGTTTAGGCCATGCTCACGCTGAGGGTGTTTGCTTGTTTCGTATGTCTCCTGGTCTGTTGTAATTTTTCTGAATGTTTTTGGGGTAAATGCAGAACTTCCTTCAAGATGGTGGTACATTTCAAGTGGCAAAACGGATCGGTCCTTGCCCTGTCGAATAGCGATCCTATTGACTGATCTCAGGCTTGGCAATGTTTGAGGCAAGGGTGATGGCTTTGCAGTCATTGATTGTTTTTGTGTATACTCGAGACAGGTTTTAAGATTTAAAATGGAGTCGATCGGGCCTGCCAAGAATTGGCGCTAAAGCCGAAGGTGTTTTCTCTGTAAGTATTTACTTGCTGTTGTCTTTCTGATTGTTTTTTTTTTTTTTTTTGCTACACTCATGCATCAAGCTGAAACACGGGCTGATAAGTTAAGGAGATTTGTCCTGTATCCGCCGCCTCTGAGCAGCCTGGTTTGGATGGGCGTTCATCATCACGCACTCCTGCCGCGCCCTTTGACCTGCGGTAGCGTGGCCCCAGCAATTGAATCTCGACTGTGATGGCAGCATTGCGTTTAAGCGATGACTTCAACAGGGAGCATTTTTCTTCCAGGTATCAGCAGATTTTAAGATATTTTGAAGGCAGTGTGCGGTTTCCCGTAGCTTCTATTCATTTTGAGACCCTTTGTGAATGCTTACCTCCTATTAGGAAATAATCCAATCTCCTAGTATGAGCCAACATTTTGGTTGGTTTGAGGAACAGACACCTACAATACTGTATGCACTAACCGTCTGACTTCTTGTGCAGCCTCATTAGGTGGCAAACTAGTCGGCCCTGCAATAATTGGTGTTGACCGTTCATAGCTTTAAGCATAAGCATGGTCTGTTGTGGATAGAACTTCTGCATAAGGTGTGCGTTCTCATTGACTTCTCGGGCAGCCTCTTTAGGCAGTGGTCTTATCGGAGCTGAATTAATAAGAGTTTGTCACACATACTGTAGGTCTTAGCACTGAACTTGCTTGTCATAGTTAGAACCACTTCAGATATAATTTGTGTATGAACTTAGTGTGCAGCCTGTTTAGGCAACAATATAGTTGTGCCTGAATTAATGCATTGGCCACCTCAGTCATCTTTTTAAGCATTAGCATTACCTGTCGTAATTTGAACTGTTACAAAACATGTACTTCCTTTTGACCATTTCTCTTATTTTGCATCCTGTTTAGGCAGTAAAGTGGTATTAATGTGTTGCTTCTGCGCATTATGCTTCTAGACATAGCAACTGCACATGATCATTATTTTGAACTTTTCGAAATTTGAACGATCAAACATGCTCAAATAAATTAGTAACGTCCATAAGCAAAAGCAGTGGAATATGTTGGCAGCAACGAAATCAAATAGGCAGTTTAACTTGCCAAACAAAATGGAAAAAATGTATGTAGCTCGAGCACAGGCATCACCATCAAACATTTTTCTGACATTTTGTTAAAAAGGCCCATCAAAGTGTTCCTATAACTTCCACCCAACATTTTTTTTGACAATGTTTCATTACTGTCGAGCGGCTCTGTAATCTATTTCCTTTGAGACGCCCCTGTGAAGTCGTGATCACACAATTTACCGGCGCTCTCGTCGCAGCGGCTACGATGGCGGCTGAAATTAATTAATAAATAAACACCGTATTTCTGCTGTTCATCAACGGGCGGTAAAAATAGCTCTCATTATCACAGGTAAATTACCACTTTCGTTTTTGTGTCGAAAAATTAATTGTATCCCTTAACAGCTACTCCCTGGAGGATGTTAAAGAAGAGAACGGGGAATGTAAAACAAAACAAAACAGACTGTGCCGACCACCAAGAGTGCTAAGTGATGCTTTCAAAGCCTTGCGTCAGTGTTGGTGTCTTTCTACGGCGGCGTACGAGTGTCCCGCAGCGATGGGCTGCAGGTAGAACCCCTCCACCCCCCCCCCAAATTACAAATGTGCGGATGTCAAGTGTTGATCCAGGCGCCCCGGCAGGGAACTTCTCTTCATCTTCACTTAACCAGGCGGGCTGACCGCAGAAGGAGCGGCGCAGTTGTTTTTAGTGAGACGGCTGTGTGATGTGTGGCATTTCTACCCACTTAGTCATCTGTCTGCTACGCATGTCAACTTCAAAAAAACACGAGTGTGTAGTGAAAGTCAACAAGCGAGGCAGGAAATACAACACAGTGCACGGGAACAAAGACAAACTATATCGCAGTGCAAGATTTGATACTCATTCATCTGTCCATTTTTTTCTAATGAGTAATACCAAAATCTGAACATTTTAAGTAGTAAAGCAATTTTATTCAATCACTAAGGTTAGCGTTAAATTCATTGAAAAATAAACAATGTTTTATTATCCACCCAAAAAAATAAACGCTTCCCTCATACAAACATCTTTAAGTTCTAAGGTAGTAGCTCTTCAATGAACTAAAGTGTGGTATTTACCAACACTTGATATCTGAAATCTTTCTATGTGCACGTGTGTGAAAGACTGACCACCACGATATAGGGCCAACTAATGGCGTGGAGGATTTGAAATCAGGCAGGCATGGACCTGATCCCGATACCTGGTATCGGTATTCACCCATCCCTAACTAGAATTTTATTGGTAATTGTACAAAAAGGAACTCAGTTATCAATTTGTTTGTTGTCCGTAAGAGACACTTTTTTTCCTTCCAAATTCTCATGACATGCCCTCACATCAAATTTGCCTACTTTGCCGTGACACGGATGACATGGAGAGTTAATGTATCACTCCGTGCCCGTGGCCAACCCACTGATGAATACCACTGCATTAGCTGCGCCATTAGCACGTTTAAGCCGCCCGTAATGCCCGAGTGCAAGTGACACCTCTGGGTCCCCGCTCCACTTAAGCTCCGCGTCAAACTGACTGGCCTGACACGCCAGGTGACGGCAATGCCACTGCGGCCGTGAGCGGAGACCCCTATGATAGGAGTGGTTTTGTCGGGCTGCCATCGCCTGGAAGATGAGGCAGGTTGTCGCCAAGTACGGAGCCCACGTCCATGCATGCTAGCTAGCACATACAGTATGCAGGAAAGCTTACTAGGCCAACTTTCCATTTAAATGTACTTTTCTTGGAAAGCAGATGCACAGTAACCACAATCCTTCTACAAATAAGGGTTCCAATTAATCATTTAACTTATTCCGTTTTTTCAGTTTTTTATTTTTGCGGCGGCGGTCACTCAGAGGGTTGTGTGTGTCTATGTTCACAAACAGCTACTTACAAAAAGATAGCCATTTTATCACAACCAACCACTTGTCGGGGGGGTTCCTGGGTCAAATGGAGGCAGAGGTAGGTGGTACCATTATGATTGAGCGCACAGATGTTTATGCGTGGCTAAAAAGAAAAGAAAAAAATTCTGTTAAGTATATATCATTAATCTAATAGCTTTATTGCTTTTTATCTTAATCTCACGATACCAATAACTAATTCAAATTTGCTTGCTAAAAATGTGCTTTTGCATTGGTTAGATTGAGCATTGAACATTCCAAAAATGTTAAACAACTGAGGCAGTTATTTTAGTAGCTGATGACAAACAGTATGTTATTTTTCTACCTCCCAAAAAAGAATAGAAGAATACATGACTGACGGTCATCTCGTTACTCCTTTTGATATGCAAATTCATCCCGCCTCTACCGTTAGAACTCTGATCTGCCAATATACTGGGAAGGCAGTGTGAAAGAAACCGTAGACTGACCCATGATCGCTTGGACAGTGATGCAATGTAGGTCCCGACAGACCGAACAGAAACCCAAACCACCGCTCAGTGCTAGAAAACATGCTGACTGAGGTAATCCTAAATCCTATGGCAGTTCGGGGTACACTTGGCAATTATGTTTAATTGGCATTGGGATTATGAGGGGCTCTTTGGAAAAAATGTCTTGGCTGTAAGGGCTCCCTGGACCCAAAACATTTGAGAAACCCTGCCTTAACTTGCCATGCTGACTCTGAACTAGACTACTTGAGGAAAGTCACTTTCCACATCGTCCGATGATCACAGGCGACCTGAAGTGCTTCTTAGCCTCGTCTCAATGTACTTCGTACTCCCACTTGACGGTAAATGTGGCCATTTGATGAGCTAAGTTTGGCCACATGAGCCCTAATGGCTGCATTAAAAGAGGAGAGCGGGCAGAATGATGGCTCCACATCCATCACTTTAATCGCCCGGTTCATTATTGAGTGGACGGCCGCCACCTGCTCATACATGAAGGCTGTCAATGGCGATGAGACGTCGCCAGGTCTGGTTTGAGGGAGCGGCTTTATTCCTCAGATCAAGCAGAAGCCTCGTTTTTTTTGTTTTTTTTTTTCCTAAGAGAAAATTAATTGCATCCCCGTTGGTCCGATTTATCATTGGAGATGAGATCAGTATTGTCTTGTTCGAGTTGCGTCATTATGACGAAAAGCCCAAGGAAGAGTTTTCATGAGAGGTTGAAGGGTGCAGCCATTTTACGATCTGTTATGTTTCATCGCGGTTCTAGTTGGATCTGAAATGGGATCATTTTCAAGAAGAAGCATTGGCTTTTACCGCAGAACAAAAAGAGCTTAGTACTAAAAAGGTATGCAGTCCTCTCCAAAAGTACTGGAACTGCAAAGTCAATTCCTTTGGTTTTTGTTGATTCCGGAATACATTTGGGTTCCAGATCAAAAGATGAACATGAGACAAATTGAGATTCAGAAGTCCATCTTTTATTTAATATTTCATTTTCTTGACAATAACCAAAATCACTTGACGAGCTTTTGCATCAATAGCTATGGCATTGTATCGCCAAGAATGGGGCTTTTAGGCATTCCGTTTTCTTGTGTGTCAGTCATTTGATTCACTTCCAGTGGTACTAGAAATTAAAATGAACAAGTCATTGAAGAAAACATGACAGGCTCATAATCCATAGCTGTGTGGGTGTGCACATATAATCTTGTTTTTCCACTTTAAAATGGTCATTCACTTCCTGTTTTGATTTCTACAGCAACCCATATAGGCAGCAGTGAGAGCTACTGGTCAAAATTCAGTTTCAAGTCACAACATAATCTCATTGATACAAACTTGAACATTTGTCACAATCAAATGTCTTTTTAGCCCTAGCCTCCTGTTGTTGTTCAATATCCGGATGAAGTATGGAAAAGGTACTGCACCAGTAGCAAGTACTGATATGACGCACACACACTCACACTTGATAAGAGAGAATAAGATGTCAGCCGCCCCTGTTTTCGCGTCCTCTACATTCTTCGCATTAGCACAGAGGGAACAATGCGTCTCGTGTGGCAGGTGGCCATAGTTCATAATGTGCTGATGCTGACCAAGTGTCACTTTGATCCATGGCGTCGGCGGAGCAAGGGGGGGGGGGGACGCCGCCACCGCGAGCGATGCATGCTAAAGTGAGTGTTCCTGCGGGGGAAGCCGGCAGACGCGATACAGATGAGGGCCGCCGCGTTGGGCCTGTTGACTGGGAAGGAAGCGCGGCGGGGATGAAGCGAGCAGATGTCACACTTATTTGCCTTCAAGGACCTTTAGCTCTGGCGACTCTGTCGCAGTAATGTTCAAAGGCCTATCTAGTGAGGAGAGCTGTGGAAATAATCTGTTATTAAAACATACTCAAATAGTGTCTGTAGTCCTTAATCCTGTGTAGGAAACTACAAGGGAATGGTGCATCCTAAGCGTTTTTTTTTTTTGACAGAGCAAGATTTGGAAGAGCTCAAGAGACCGGACCGGGTATGTAAAAGTGAATGTTCTATGTACTGGATCAACGGCCTTCAACCACTGTTCTACAACCTCCTGTCATAAGCAAGAATCATTTCAAATAATGATGGGCACAAGTTCTTGAAACCTTATTACGATAGCAAGAATCCTTTTGATTTTGAATGATACCTGACCGTGTGGCCAGAAAGATTCTCGGCCCATCGGACTTAAACTTACTACTGTCTCCAAGCCCCTGATTATGATTTTAAACAATACCTGATGCGATTATCTACGATTGATATTTTCCAAGTTTAGTAAGAGCAGCATAATGTTATGTGCGTGTTGCCGGCGCATATAAACTCAAGTTGGCAAGGACGTGTACATAGTTATTTAAACACACACACACACACACACACACACCTTGAGGCAGGTTGTGCAGTCGACGGTGAACGTGATCAAAGCACAGCTGAACACACACACAAACACACACACACACACATTCGTCCAATTTCCATATTCAACAAACTGTCACGTACACAAACACGCTCCTTTGCGTTTGTTTGTTTGAAAGGCACACGCATTGTGACACGGTGACAACATATTCATGTCACCTAAACAATGCATGTGATAGAACAGCATGTCGGCGGCTGCGCCGGGATGTTCGCTCAGTGAAGTTAACAGCGTTTAAAGGCGGCAAAACGCCGTCGTTTGTCAGCGAGACGTCGCTTGGCATCATTGTTTGTATTGGAGGAAGACGCGTGAAACGTGACGGCGGACGAGCGTGGAGACATCAGCAGAATGCTGCGGGAGTGTCGGCACTCCGCAATTCCACATTTTAGCTCTTCCTCCATCTCGATTTATTACACAGGGAAGAGGAGAAAGCACCCCCAGCGCCAGGCGATCTGTCATCTCAACATTATCGGCCAAACACAGCGCCTTCCATACGGCGCTACAAGGGCCGGGCCAAATTGCTATTTTTATGGGACATGATAAAGGAAATGCTTCCTTATGTTCACTTTTTTTTTTTTTTTTTTTTACCTCCCCTGATGTTGGCGCTGTTATTCACTATGCTGGAAGCCATTTGGCATTGTGTGACGCTCGCTGGGGGAGGGGACCAAGTGGACAAATATATGTATTTTGTGTTAAATAAAGACCTCCCTCAAGTAGACATGTCAGGAAATGCATTTATTTATTTACAGCGTTTATGAACTGAGATAAATAGTGGTTCTGTTTCATATAAGTTAACGTTTGCCGTTCTGCCTAAAGCATATTGCTAGCCAGAAGCTGAGCTGCCCTCTTTGTTTATTTATGGGCTAGTTTTGCTTGTTCCTTACAAAATGTGTTTTGTGTGGAAACCTGTGTGGAAACCTGTGCGTTTTTGCGCTGGCTGCAAAAAGGCAATTTGCTCGTCGAAAGAATTTTGATAATAACAATTCCGAGAGGGCCCCTCAAATGTTGGTTATCATTCTCTAATAATAATAATATTAATAATAATAATTATGGAATGTGGAGGAAATTAAAGATGTCTGATCATATTGCAGAATGTGACCAATACAAATTAAGAGAAGTGCAAATATGCTAACATCAACTTCCCTGTTAGTTGTAATTAAGCATTTGAACCAGGGCCGGAGCCATGGGTGTGTTGTTTTTTATTTTAATGAATATTAAGAATGGCACACTTGTGGGTGTCTAAAGAAGATCTGAACTTCATAATATTCACTTTGTCATTTTATTTGAATATATGATGTATCGGGACAGGTGCATTGTGCTCAATGAGAGAAATATTCAGGCCCACCCATTAGCCACCTTCAGGTCCCGCCACTAATTTGAACTCTAGAAGTGAGAAAGTTGTACTCGGTAAAAAGTAGCAAGAAATGCTAAATGAAATGCAAAAAGCCAAAGCTATTACCAAGTTCCATCTGCAAAAGACAAGTCGGTGTTGACTTCATCTGTCTGTTTTTTATTCCCCCTCCTTCTTCTCTTCCTCTTTGTCTTGTCGTTTCCTCTCCTTCAAGCCTTCCCTCAGCGTGCCTGTCAGGCAAACTGACAGGCCCTCAAACTGCCGGCATGAAGGCGAGCATTAATTAAGTCATTGCCGGACTGTAATTTCCTTGAGAAGTTAAAAAAAAAAAAAAAAAAAAAAGAACTCACACGCGAAAAGGTTACCAAGACCTTTTCTGTGTCAGAATTACCATGTGTCATGAATATTAATGCGCTTAATGAAGACAACCTTTGCTTCATCAAGAATGTTCCAGTAGCAGGTGCCAAGCTGATAAACTCACTCACTGATGGCTGTTTTATTTTGTTTTATTTTAACTTTCATTTCATGTCAGACCCTCAGAGTCTGTTATTCAAATCAGGCAATTGCATGTCTTGAATATGCTTGGTTTTTCCTGCAGTTTTGCACATCCTTGGCCTGATCTCTCTGACCTGTTAACTGCTGCGGTCATCAGAATCCAGAAGAATTATTATACATTCTTCTATGGGTGGCAATTTTCAAATGGTTCCTTTTTGCCAGGTCAGATCTTTGATCAGAAGTGCGATCGAGAAAAATTTGGTGAAAAAAAACTAACAGAAATTGACGTTTCACTCTGTAATCCAACAAAATTACTGCGTCTGAAATGTAACAAGCTCAAGCATCAACCTTTGCCTTGAATGCAGTCTTCAGCCATGGTGAGATATTACCATGTCAATTATACACTGAGATGGCATGATTCCTCTTTTTGAAAAAAAGAAAGAAAAAAACCCCCCGCAATTTCACACAGCCTACTACGATCAGATAAATGGTCAAGATATTATAGCCTCTTTCACAGAAAGATCGCACTAAATGGCTGTTTTAAAGCCCTAACACAATCGCCAACATGTCATTATTTGTCTTTTACACTTTGTAACACAGAGATCTTTTAAGATAGGAGCCCTCCATCTGCATGTCTGACCTCGAACTGAGCAAAATTGTGGCCATCGCTAATGCTAATGCTAATGCTGCTAGATGCAGAGTAGGCCAAGAAACATGACCAGTACTACCAAACATCCTGAAATTGTGGACCCTCCAAGATAATTTAAGTCAGCAGTCTGTGAGCATTTTGACTACTCGGTTGAGAACAGAAATGAAAATCGCGTCGTTGACAAAACCCAGACTATTTGTCGAGTGTTCAACTTCACATCCCTGTCCCGTCACTGCGGAATATCTTTACACGCAGGCACCATCCCACCATTGTGCCTGTCTGTAACAATGCAAAATTCCCAGGTCCTGTTCAGCACCTCATTCTGTGTCACTTCCCTTTATACATAACAGCTGAACTTAAAAAATGTGTCCAAATCCCATTTCATCGAGGCAGTGTGAAACTAAAGTAACCCGCAGTGTCATCCGCCAAACTTTTGACTTCTCGCATGGCGCCTCAGCTGTCCCTGCGCTCTTCCTCCTTCCTCTTCTCCCTCCTCTGGCTACCTATTATTCCTGTTGCGTAATAGAGATACTGAAACATTGACAGAAGTCATTTACCGCGAGATTATTGCATCCAGACGCACGCTCGCACTGGAGACGCGCTCAAAGAATGTAATTTGAGGAGGCTCTCCAGTTGTCCTTTTCCATGTATCCATCCTTCCCTGATGCCGGATCCTTATGAGAGTGAGCATCTACTTCCTGAAATGGGACCACTCCCCTTATTAGGCTGTACAATCACACCAAATCAGGAATTCCCAAATTGTGGCCCCAACAAAAAGCAGGTTACCTTTCATCTATTTCCAACGTCTTAAACGGGATTTCCTGCAATGACTGCAACCAAAATAAAGTTATGGAGTACACTGAACGGTGAGTAGCACCTTTAGGGTGTCATTGTCCCCCATTACCTCAAGAAGGGGCCCCCTTGTTGAAGGGGAACAAGCACAAAGCTCCCATTAAATACAACAAGTACATTTAGTGTCATGATAAAATTGTATCTTCAATAATATGTCCATCAGTCCATTCAAATTGTACTTGATGTGTAACTAGTCATGGCACAGAAAACGACTGAGGACCGCTGACCTAGATGACACTCGCAGCCACCCCAGGGGTGCACAAGTGCCCGCCACAGGGTGCGTGAGCTGAAGCGTAATGCATTCTATATATGGGTTGAGGGAAGTGGTGCGCCTTGTCTGTTAAGACGTTGAAAGGGTGTAAGTGGCTTGAAAATGTTGGTTCAAGACCATCTATACGACACTTAAAGCCAACCCAGGGGTGCGCGACTACTCTCCATGGGTGCCCAAAATACTTTCATGGCTTTAAGATAATAATGACACGTCATAACGTGTGCGGCAAAAGGGGGTGCGCCAACTCTGTCTTTGAGATGTTAAAAGATCACCAAAAAACAAAAGACCAATTTGATGCCACTCGCAGCCACCCGTGCCAGTTGTCCTCCAGGCTTTTTTTTTTTTCATAAAGTTGGTGAGTGAAGTGGGGAGTGCACAAACTCTGTCGGGATGTTTAAAAGGGGTGCGGGCCTTCAAATGTTTCAGTAAATCTGCACCCAGTCCTACCAAAGAACCACCTCGATGTCTTGTCTTATCTATCATTCCGGCTGCATTGTGGGGAAGTTGGTCCATCCTCTTGAGACAAAGGACCACACACACATTCACACACACGCCGATGAGAGCTGTGAGGTGCGCTGTCATGCACCTCTCATTAATTCCGAGCTGTCAGCGCGCTCCCCCCTACCGTATCGGCCCCCGGAAAGGTGACAGCTTTCCGATGACTGACAAAGGCTCTTTAGGTGATACAGAGGATCCCCCCGCAGCAAACGCCGGCTTGTGTAAAGTGCCCCTCAAATGTCACTTTTGCCGCACGGTGAGGCGCATGCCCACGGAAAAAAAAAAGGGGAAAAAAAAAAAAACAGAGGACCGCTCTCAAGTCGTCAAGCATGTGTGACATCCCAAGGCTGCGAGTGTCACCGAGGCATCAGCTCTTAAAGCTTTTAACATCCGAGAGAGGTGGTGTTGTTTGACAGTGCTATTGGTAGATGCTATTGTTACGTGTCATTTTTTTTCCCTCCACACTCCCCAAGTGCTTTTGATCCACTTGTTTTTTTTGTTTTTTTTTTTAGTAAGAGATGTATAAAACTGAGGCAAACTTTCCCTCCGTGTCCGTTCAGCTGTCACGGCGACAGCGAGCCATTTTTCGGTGTCAGTGTTGCCAGGCGGGACTGGGTCAGGTAGAAAGAAAATGTTGTATTGTTTGGCTCATGTTGACATCCTCTCGCTTGTCCATGACAATTTTGTTACCTGAGCTGCTCATAACATATACTTGGGAAGGGTTTTTACTCAAAGAAAAGCACCCTCCTTCTGCTGAATGACCACAAGCCGTAACCGTATTCGTTCCAAGTGGTTGTTTGAACTTCACTTTTGTTCTCATTTTGCCCAGTTTTAAATTAATGGTCCATATAAGAAACAAGAGAATATACCAATTCTAGATAGGGAAGTGAACTTGAGTCATAATGCAAGCTGTGTTTTAATGTAATGGATGGTGTTCTTCCTTGGCCAACCCAACACAAAATTTTGGAAATCTGTCTTCTAGTTTTGCCATACTCGTGCTGACTGTCAAAAAAGGACCACTTTTACCAAAATGTCACACGTTCCTGTTTGGACAACGTGCCGTATCCAGGTCCAACTGTATAGCCTTTACATGCCGACAACCGGAGTTGTGAATTCATTTGGGTGTGTGTAAATGTTTGCCTGACAAAAAAGCCCACTTTTTTAAAATGGTTTTCTCCTCAAATAAAGACTGTCTTGTTTAACTTTTGTGTGAAAAGGTGCTGTCTGGCCGTCAACACCCGGCGCACCTCCAACACTTAAGGTAAAGTCTTCAACTGCAGTACGCATATTTAACTTCTTCTTTGTTGCCGGGTGATGATAGAAATCCTCTTTTAGTGTCGAAACACTCTGGCAGATTGAAAATGGAGCACAATGGCGGAATTAATTCGCCGACTTACTCCAAAAGTTCACGGCGCTTGAACACCTTAATATGCGTGGCCTTCACCTTTACGGGCTCATAAAAACGCACTCAGTTGTGCCTAATTCTTTTATAATATGTAATTTATTAAGAGCAACGTATGTTAATCGGAACCTACGTGGGTGCAGGTTTAAAAAAAAAAAAAAAGTGCGGCCACGGAAAGGTCAATAATATTGTTTAATGCGGCTTTAATGATTTGCATTTTTTTTCAACACGTATTTTACATGGTTATTTGCAGCCAATAAAACCATGCTGCCTCTTGTTAATCTCTTGTGAAATATAGTTATATTCAATGCAGGCAGGCACTGACTTAATGAAGATTCAAATATGGCGTTCAGCTTTCTGAAGTTCTGTCTTGAAGTTCCAGAACACTGCAAGTGCATTTCTACTTGCCACCAATGTACATCTACACAAGTGAATAAGATCCAGTAAAAAAAAGGTTTTAAAAAAAATCATATTTCCTTTTTAGACCTCATGTGCTGGACATAGTGATGATGTCATCAGCCAGGGACAGCACTCATCATGCCCCGCCCCCGATAAGCAGGAGCCCGATAGGTGAAACATTTCTGACCTGTCCTCTTGACTTTGTTGTTTTTTTCCATGTCAGTTATGTTGCCAACAACTTTGTTCGAATATGTCATGACAACGCACAAACACACATCTCTTTGTGTTGCCCAGTGTGTGTTTGTACATGTGTGTATACGCTTGTCAACACCTGCATGTGTGTGTTCAAAGCAAAGACAACAGTAAAAATAAATTGCCCGTTGGACACGTTGCTGATTCTCGCTGGGAGCCAAGTTGCGTTCAAGTGCACCACATGCTCATCATCTAAAAAAACGTTTTGCCAGAACAATCTCGCATTTAATAACAACATTACCCCAAAAGCTTGTTTTGCTCTTCAAATAGCCACAGTCACTCTGCGTGAAATTGTATGCTAATAGTCATCAGTAATCAAAGGAGTCATTGATTAAGACTCACCGAGAGTGAGTAGTAAAAAGATGATGTGATCACTTAGAGCCTTGTTCAGATTGAAAGCGTCATCAGCGAGCGTCTCCTTGAGTGCACATGACACCTCACTCGTTTCGCTGGTGGCTACATGACTGATGTGTGATGTGATGACTCCGTTTCGCTCTCTCTCTCTCTCTCTTTTGACACGTTTGAAGGCTCGGCCGTTTGTGAAGTTTAGTGACGGGCGTGCCAGCGAGCGCTTTAGCGAGATAAGTCGTTTGACACGCACACATCACAGACCGCCCGCCCGCCACTTCTTGTGTGTCCACGCCGGGCGCTTTTTTCACTTTTCAGCTGTCACAACTGACGCTGACACATGCTGAAAAGCTGTCAAAACTAAAAATACTGTTAAATTGATCTGGGGCCGCTTCATTTAAAAAAGAAAATTAATTTGCTATTTAAGCAGCAAAAAGAATTCCCCCCTTTTTAGCACAGCGGCGTTGATTAGAGCAATTAGATGTATCCTCCAGGGTGAAGGCCGCATTGAAGCCACAGTCATTGAATGCAACACGACAGCTGTTATGGCTGACAGGAAACTTTGTGGCTTTGTGACTTGCTCACACGCGCATACACATTTAGCATAACAGTTTGCTAACACGGGAATATTACATACCATTTTATTCATTTTATGTTGAAAAGATCGGCTTCAGCGTACACATGTGTGTTCCTGTGCATCTACTCTATGTACGTACTTAGTTTGTACTTTCCCACAGATTTAGGTGCGTATTTATGAGCACACTAGTGCACACAAACAAAAACTGCAAACGTTCACACCGGTGGCGCGCACGCATATGCGCACAGAGTAGAGCAGACAGTGAGTGTGCTGGTCCAGTTTTTGTGTTATGTAGGATTGCACTAATTGGACCACGTCTGTTCTCTAAACATAAAAAGACTGTTAAACGTTGGCCAATTAAAGCCGCTCCAGTGTGTTTAACTGACACAAATAGTGACAAAACACTCAGATTGGGAAGAAAATCATATCCCATACTGTACATATGCTACTGTATATAGATTTCTTTTTTTTTTTCAGATTGAGAACTTTTCTTTAATTGGTGTCCATGAACGTGAAAGCATGATTGGACACAATTATTTTTTTTATGCATTGAACAGGACATGCGAGTTTTAAAATGTAGCAAATAGGAATTCTCATTAAGAAGCCTATCTAGTGTGCGTTTGCCTTTCCTAGCCTTTCTCCTGTGTGACACGTTCACATGCACGCACACGCACACTGCATGCGATCCCTGTGGCCAAACATCCCCCTCCACTTCGCCCCCGTATGTGTGACCACTTGTCATGGGATGTTTATGGTCCATTGTTTGCGGTGCTGATGATCACTGTCACTGGCTGCGTCCATTACCAACAACTCCTCTGATGGATGAGACCCCCCCTCCCCATCCCCCGGCCCAACACTCACATCAATGGATGAACCCCACCCCCGCCCCCCATCCCCCGTCCCAACTCACATCAGCGACCTTGACCACCAGGGCGGCCTATGAGTTGATATCCTTTCAAGCAGTGATTCCCATCCAATTTCATTGAATTGGTCCCAAAATTATTGAGCACAAAATAGTCTTTGTTCATCATGTGTGCAACATGTAGTGACAGGCTGAACAATTAGATTTACCACCACGCATCGTCATTTCAGTATACTGTATATGATTTTTGCATATTTTGGGGGGTTTGTTTTTATTTTGTGGGCATAAGAAAACGGTTTAAATATGTGACTATAACAAATTACAATTCTGCTTTCAGTGTTTTGCACCCCCCTGGATGGAACTGACTCTCTGGGAAACCCTGGTCCGTCCACCATATTTAATGCTCCAAATCATCCATTACATTATTTTTAAAGCCTAGCACCTCATCCTACCACAGTTGGTGCACCACTTGTCCCACATGTGAAAATGTTGTTCTATAGAGGAAGTCCTTCGTTCAATTTTTTTGGTGTGAACATAAACTTATTTTATCTATTATACATTTGATATTGCAAATCAATGGACCGTGCACCTGTAAGTTTTTGCACCCCCTCAAACCTGCGATACTGTACCACATTGCCATAACACTTTCAATCTTAAGCACCCCCATTAAGTCACTCTCAGTTTAATATTCTGCATTCTAGCACCAACATTATGACAGTTAGCGCACCCCCCCCCCCCCTCCCAGTAAATAGCATTATGGGTATCGTTCTTTTTTTTAAATGGTTATTTTTAGCTAAAAATGTTTTTATAGTGTAAATGCTAAAACAAATATTTAAAAAACACTTATGAGCCGTTACAATTTGCAAGTCTTTGGTCTCTCACTTCTTATGTAGCACATTTAGACCGTATTTAACATTCTAGCCATCCATTCCAAAACTTTTAATAGTGACCCACCTCCTCCCTTAACATACTGACAGGGTTGGTGTACCCCATCTCAGCTTTGTGCACCCTTGAAATACAGTAGATTCCTGGTCTATACACACTAATGGTCCATATATAGACTGTGGTTAACTCTCTATGCCATCCATTCCCAAACTTTTTTAAGTCACGCATGCCCTTCAAGGTCTTGAAAAAACCTGCCGCACCCTCGTCCCACCCACACGTACATCAAATGAAAATTGTCACTTGAAGCATGTAGTGTAAATGCAATTTTAGATGGAGAACTGAAGTGCTAGTTAAAGGAGATGTCTTATCAGCGGAGACTCGCAGTAGAACCCCGAGCGCCGCCCCCTTCGACAGGCGGGGGTGCGCCCGGTGAATCTTTAAGCAGCCGCGGCCAATCATAATTGTATTTCATAACTGTCACCAGACGGGAGGTGACGAGAAAGCTATTTGTGTCACTCCGCCGTCTCCATCTCGCTTCTCAATAAAAGTCCAATCAGCAGGCAGATTGTTAGCACTGCGCCTCCGAGATTATTAAAAAATCCAAATGGGGGAATTTACGGGTGACAATTAACGGGCGGAGGCTTGATTAATATAGTTGGCTCGGCGGCGGGGCGGAAGGCGGGAGGAGGATCCAACATGCGACCGCTTGTCATGGGGGACAGCCGTGTCATTCTCTTTGATTAATGGCGCATCATGACCCAGCACCGATCCCGCCTTCTTCTTCTTCTTTTTCTTCTTCTTCTTCAATTTCCCCCATTCGCACCTCCACTCATGTAAAATTAGACCCATTGGATGCATAGTTATTTTGCCATCGGATTTGGGAAGGACTGAGGAGACAGACTGAGAAACTGAATTTTCTCCGTCGTGGCGCGTCACCTAGCTAACCTTGTCACCATGTTGAGTCAGCTGTGATTAATTAGTGCAGTGAGACTGAGCAATTAGGTCAGGGATGTTTGTGTGTGCGTGTGTCAAACTTTTGGGCAAAATGTTAATTACGCCTGCGGCTGACAATTATTTGGGTGATCAGTTAATTTGCCATTTAATCAGTGCAACGGCAGGCGTCTGAGAAATGTCACAAAAGTCCTGACAGATGTTGGATGTAATCAGCCAGCTTCGGAAGATTTTTTTTTTTTTTTTGCAATCATAGTTTATAATAAATAAATAAATATATAAACCAGGCACTATTTCCAAGGTATCATAGATCCTCTATGTTGCAATGCATTTCAAAAGAGTACATCCCAGAGAGATAATCCATTCCAGTCAAACTCTGGCCGTCATAAAAGCTTTATTCATTGTACAGGCAATTCTCTTGACATTCATGGCTGTCATGCAAGTGTAGAAATAAGGTAAACGTTGACATAAAGCAAAAAGATAACTGTCTTAGCTCTGCCTTTATGCATTCATTTTTAAAGTAGAGTTGCATCACAGATGTGTGTCACATGTTTATTTGATTTATAACTTTTAACATTTATTTCTTATTTATGACACAAGTAGTAGTATTTTTTTCAATCATATTTCTTTGTAGAATTTATATTTAAATTTTTTTATATTTATATTGATATTTTCATATTTATTTCATTTTAGTTTTTCCTGCAAAATGTAGAATAAAAAAATTTGGGGGTATATTTTTTTATTTTACGTCAATAATATTACACGGGTATATTGCAGTAAAATGTTCTTTCATTGTATTCCTTTTTTTGGGGAGGGGGCATATTTTGTTTTCCCCAAGTGTGCTTCAAGTGAAGTTAATTTTTTTTTTTTTTTTTTCAAGAATATGTTCTATGTAAGCCCACTAGTTGAAACAGGGCATTCTGATAAATATTGCGTTTGTGGAATAAGTGTTAATCCACTCGTTTTTAGCCATTTCTGGGGGCGGTCATTTTGTCTTCTCTCGACTAAAAATAACATCGCAACTGCTTACAACAACCAATCATGGCTCAGATTCTGAAAACAGGCCAGCCGTGATTGGTCGTTGTGAGCAGATGTCATTTTCAGTCGACAGAAGACAAAATGGCCGCCCCCAGAAATGGCTAAAAATGAGTGCATTTTGCTGCTTAACTTATATTCCACAAACGTAAAATTAATCAGAATGCCGTGTTTCAACTAGTGGGCCTGCTGGGAACATATCCTTGGAAAAAATTTGTTTGCGTTGACTTCCTTCCGCTTGAACAAAATATGGTTGTGTCAAAGAATTATTAGTTAGTACTTTTGATTAAATACACAAAAATAATAAAACACTGGCAGAGACAAGCTATTACATTTTCTTGTTTTATAAATCACTGTTACTAATAAAACACATTCACCTTGATAACAGGTGACAAGCTTCACAAACATCTTTTGGTCGAATTTCGAGATATACGAAATGGCGGGCATTTGAATTTAGAGGTTTCCCACTTGCCTTTTTTAGATGTTTATTTTTCGTAATTTACATATCTTTGCTGTCCTGTGAAAAACTCTTATGTCCAATTTTTTTTTTAATTTTAAATTTTTATTTTTTTTATTTTTACGTGACTGGTGATTCAGCGTTACAGGCATCACTGTGAAAATTGGACATATGTGTTTTTCACATGACAGCGACGATATGTTACCTATAAAATGAAGTTATACTTAAAAAGACAACTCCAACTCTGACAGTCGTAACACAGATTTGATTTGCTCATTTTTAACACTTATTTTTGGTGCTTTTGGTGCTTAAAAGAAGCTTACCACTGTTATTTGTAAAAAGTACAAAAATTAAACACTTTACCTAAACATTAAACTTCCTACATTAGCATCATTTTGACGACATCATTGTACATGGCGTCATTTTTGTGCGACTTTCGAGTTTTACATTTCACGAAAACTATGGTCGCATTCTAAATTCACAGGTCTGAATTTGAATTGATCCACTTCTTGTGTCATTATGGACCTTCATGGCTTAACTTCAAAGAAATGTTTTCAAGAGATGTTAAACAAGTGAACATCTCGTGTGTGTGCACATAGAAACTCGTCTGCATCGTCGTGTGGCGGCAGGGCGTCGACTTCCCGAGTTTAAGGATGAGAGACCCTCACACAAATCCTTGATCCCGTAACGAGCATATTTAACAATGATGGCTATATATTTCCCCCCTTTTTTCTCTCTTCTCGCAATTAAAGAGTCACCGTGTGTAATTTAATTCTTCTTTTCAAGTGCAGGCTCCCCCGAGACGTGGCCTGTAGCTGCGCCATCATCGCTCTTGGTGATTATCATTAATGAATGTCGCCTAGGACCATCCCTCAATGTGACTTGCAGAGGAAACACGAGCCCTAATTAAAGGTTCCTATTCATAAATATATGCCTGCAACCATGCGCATGCTCCCTTTAATGTCAGGAAAGAGCAGCTTTGAGACCACTTTTTAAAATTATTATTATTATTATTGTTATTATTGTTGTTATTATTATTATGGGCACAGCCACCAGTCAGGGATCTGTGTAATTTGAGATTTGTAGATTTTGGAATTGCAAGGGATTAATGTGCTAATTCGACAGTTAATAGCGACGGTAAATCAGAATGTCAAGCATGCTGGGAGTTTGTGTTTTATTCTAGTGTCTAAATTTCCAAAGTAATAATAAGAGAAGAATTTCTAATAAGAGTTTTAACAAATGCCTTATGTCCTTTAAAGGCCACGGTACACGTGGCCGTCATGGGCTGGGCTAATAACTTGAGTGAATTAGCCTGTATTTTTTCAGATGACTCGGAGCTCACAAACTCAGAACAAGTTTGACTTGTACCACTGGGCACATTATTGAATGCCTTTTGTCCCGTAAAGGCCGCTATACATGTACATGTGAATGCCACAGGCTAGGCTAATAACTGGCACGAACTCGCCTTTTTGAGCTCAGGAATTTATAACAAGTTCCACTTCCACCATGTATTATTAATCCAGATACTGTTAAAACTATGGTCGAAAGTCAGTGCACCACAGTTTTTACAGGTGCTGTTATATAAAAGACTGTAGTACCTTAAAGGTACTTGAGTCCATACAACCGGACAAAGTCCCAAGTTTGACTTCTAGAGCGGATCGTGTAATGAAATGCCTCTGGTCCCTCAAATGTTACTGTACATGTGGGCTACATGGGCTGAGCTAATAACCCTTGTGAACTAGTTTTTGTTTTTGACCGACACATTCCAATAATGACAACGAGGAATGCATCAAAACGTTTGACCTGGACAACAAAGTGCATTGTCTAATGCCTTTTGTCCTTTAAAGACCACCATAACTACGCAAACTCTATTGACTTTATTTGTAATGGCATCACGATTATAGCTCACGTTTGGCATGACTGCAGTGTGTCCGGTCATGTTTAATGCGTCTTGTCAACAACGGAGCTATTTCCGTGTTTGCTCAAACAGCACGCCTGCCTGTTGGTTGCATCAGTGATTGGCTGAATGTGCATGGCTGGGTGATGAAAGCTATTATGAATTAAAGAGATGTTAAAATTAAATGAATAACACACATACTAGAGCTGTGGACTTTTATTCTTTTTTTGATTTAAATAAATAAAAAATAAAATATAATATAATATCATGTAAATAAAGTGGTTTTGGGACTTTTTAACCAGTCATTGCATAAATATAATTGTGGTCACGTTGTCTTACACCAGACCAGATCATCCAGCATACATAGTAGGTGGATCTTTATTTATTTTTATTTTGAAGCATGTGTCCCGTACTGCTCCCACTTAGCAACTGAGAAATGCTAATTGGGACGCATGTGTCAAAGCAAACAAAAAGGCAAAAGAGGCGGCAACGCGAGTGTACCAAGTAAGGCGCCGTTTATTTTCAAACGGGAAATGTGTCGCTTGATGATGCAGTCGAGGGAACTCAAAATCTGTTGGGGTTTTTTGCATTATTTGTGTACCAGAAGAGTAAAAAAAAAGCTACATCAGCTGGCCATAACATTAGGTACACTTGTAGAAGACTTATATACAGTCTATGTGGCCTTGTAGTGCTAGAATATGTATGTATGTATGTATGTATTAACATAGTTTGTTTTCTAATGTAATTGCAGTTGTAGTGGCGTACTGTATCTAATACTGTGGTTCGCCTGTTAGGTACAGTACATATATGAGAGAAACTACAAGACAATGAATACATACTGTACTTCCTGGAATCTGATCTCATTAGGCCATGAAGGGTTCTCTCGTGATTGCTTTACCATTTTAGGCCATGTTTAGAGTTACTGAAATATTTTTAGATATAAAAATGAGCAAAAAGCATAAATGTCTTTTACCATTACAAAACTTTTATAAACTTCAGTAACTTTTGGTTTTCCTTTTTTCCCCCCCAATTGTATATCATACTTATTTTTCATTTTATTAATTTTTTTTTCAGTTTTTGCAATGTCCCCCACCAAATAAATATTTAAAATGTTTATATTATTTTTATTCATTTAAAATAATTCTTATTGCTCCCAGGTATAGCTTCTCCTCCCTTATGAGTGAAGTGTGTGACATCCTTTTGACTCAAAGTTTGTTACCAAATGTGCAGTTTGTATCTTGAACTGAGATAGAGCCATCTTTGTTTATTAAATAAAAAATGTAAAAGATGCACTTAAATTGGTCTTCCTTCTTGTATTTGGCCCCACAAATAAACACAGCGTCAGAGAAACCACACAGAAAATGTTAAAAAATATTTGTAAGAGTAAAAACATCTTTGAGTCTCCTACAATCCACAAAATAAGGGAACCCAATCACATTTCTTTAAAATAACTTCACATATGCTATTTTATTCTTCTGCATAAACGTGACCACACCATCAATGCCATCTTTTCATCTTTAAAAATAAATTGCCCAAAAGTGACAAAAAAAAAAAAGATGTGGGGATTACGAGGGTTTAATTGCATTGTCAAAAGTAGTGAAACCTGTCTTTTTTTTCTTCAAGGCGGCACACGTGAAAGTAGTCACATTATTTTAATAACGTCCACTTATCTGATAGATGTGTGCAGATAGAACAGAGCTTGTGTCAAAGTTAGTCTTTATTAATATATCTTGAAGACATATAGCGTGCATATCCTTCTCGTCAGCCTGTCGACGTGAGAGCAGCAGTCATTGATTGGAGATTAGCGACGTTATTTTTGAAAGGCGGTTCAGAAAAGTTTCGAGTGGAGAAAAGAAGTACACGGCTCTTAAATGTGTGCCATGCAAACTGATTTATTCATGAGCATTGAGAGGTAGGCATTAACATTTTTGTCATCATCATTTGGCCCATTAACTTTGCCGTGACTATTAGTGATAAATACTTAATAATACAAAAAAGTATCCTCCGAGAAGCCACCTACTTATACCACCACACCCCAAAAGCCAAACAATAGTTTAAATACTGTGTCATAAATTACATGATAAGCGCAAATATATTGGTAAAATAATGCTACACAATAAAATGGAAAAATAGTATAACATAATATAATGAAATACAAATGAATGAGAGAAATACAATCAAATATATAAAATCATGAACTAATGCAAATAAAAAGTAATACAAATGTTTTAAATATTGAAATATTAATTAAAAATGTATACTATTTAACAAACAAACAAACTAAAAACTGAAATAGTTGAAATATGATTAAAATATACTATAAAATAATACTTTGTAAAATAAAAAATACCATAAAACATTGAAGTAATGAACATACAGTTAACATATTCAATAGTTTAAATGCATATTCTTTTTCAAATAAAAACTAAAATACATATTTCTTCACACACTGTCTCTCACCTGGTTTTCTGTAAATATATCCATTTCGTAGTCAGAAAAAGAGGCAAAGGGGGAGTATTGACACTTCTCCTGATTTATTGTTTCTGTAAGTACAGTATGCACTCACTGGTCACAACATTCGGTACATCTGAGCTGTCAGTTTTGCCTTTTCAAAGACTATGATGCTTTTCGACCGATTTTCTGCACTAATTGTAGTGGATTAAACACATGCTGGCTCCACTGTAATTTGCATGCAAGCACCTACGTATAATGCAAACTTGCTCATTACACCAAAGGAGAAGCCTTTCTGTTACTTTTTAAACAATATACACACACACTGGCATACACACTCACATGAATGCAGGCACATTGAGAGCTTTCTCTCGGGACCCCATGACCCCCCCTGCTGGCACTACTGAGACTCAACCCGTACACATTCAAATCCTTCCTATTTTACTTTAGCATGCATTTCATATTTCATATTTATGTAACTTGACCTCAACGTGTGCCGAAATGTAGCTGTACTGAATGCAATTATCTGCATCATACTGCGGTGTCCCTAATATTTTGGTGTCCTGATGCTAGGACTAGTGCATGAAACTTACTGACGTTTTTTTGGGGGTTTTTTTAATGCCGTAATAAGTCAAATGTATTATCTGTATAAGTAGGTGTATATTTTGTGCACATTGTAATGAGTTGTAAGTACAATATACATATATATATATCAAAGCTCTAAATGATGCCAAAATCAGGATTTGGTGCCTTGTTAAAATTCTAATACAGTATAGATACCGGTATATTTCAAACTTTAATGAGTTGTAAACAAAAAAATGGATCATGATAGCTCAAAATTGGGATTTCAACTGCACTAAGCACCTCATTAAAACTATAACAAAACATTTTAAACAGTGTAGAAAACACACAAAATTAATCTATCAAAACTCAGTCAGATTGTTATTAGCCTTATGGAAAGAAAACTCAGGATTTAAATAATTTGCAGTCTCATTAAAAACTGTGAAGTGCATATTTTAAAATGCAATCATAAGAACATTAAAGCTCTTAGTTGAAAGTCAAACTCATGCCTTAAATTGTATTGGGGAAAATGTATTTTAAAGTATACATTAAAAAAATTGAAGTGAAAATGAGAGTGAGAATCATTAAGTTGTAAATAGGCAATCTAATAAAAATGTTCTAAAAATGATGCTTCAAGATATTTTTAAATCATACACTCTAAACAAACAGTTTATTCATTAAAGCTATGACAGACTCATGATTTAAATTGTGTTAAAATCTTAAAAAGTGCAATTTTGTAAGAGAATAGGTTCAAAACAATGTATCGGAGTTGCTTTTTGCATCATGACTTAAATTGCATAAGGCGCCACGTTAAATAAAAAGTCTCTTCTTTAAGGTGTCATCCTATATGAGATAAAGACCCCCCACCCCAGCCCCCCTTTTGTAGTGACGTCACCGCTCTCCGTCAATTAGCGTTGCAGGCTGCGGTGACAGGCGCGGATGGACACGTGTTGTGTTCCGAGGGCGGTCCTTTCCTTTCGCTGGCGCTCATTAGCGAGCCTTCTGTGGCGTGTAGCCATGGCGAGCACTCACCACCAAGTTTCCCCGTTCGGCCGCCGTGTAATGATAGTCCCCGCGCATTGAAGCCATCCTCCTAAATGTTCATCCCCCGTCGAGGCATTAGCGATGTAACCCCGGCACTGTTTGCTCGCTTTTATAAACACTTTGCTAACGCTTGGGAGCGGCTGGCTAACGTAGCCCCCCCACCCCTCCTTGTGGTGGTGGATCGGGGGAGCCCCTCCTCTCCGTGCAAAGCCGCTGAAGAAAGGTGGAACCAATTCATCCGCCACCTCTTTTGTGCCACTCCAAAAAAAAAAAAAAAAAAAAAGTTAAAAGTATCTCTTACTTTGAGACTTGTGAGTAAAAGTCCATGGTGGGGAAGCATTATAAAGTCCCCCAGGAAATAGAGTCCAACAAATGTTTCCTGCATCTAATGAGCATTTTTGGATTCAACTTTTGAGGTTTTTAATCACAGTTCCTGGGTCCAAATGAATATTCTGTCAGGCCGTTTATGTACCACATGCCCTATGTTGCACACCTCAAAACCACAGCAGACTCGCTGACGATTCATTTAGGACTCTCAAAATAGACCTTTTTTTTGTGATTAGTGTTTAAAAATAATTTAAAATACAAACTTATGTTTCTGTCTAATGTAGGGAGTAACAGTAAAAAAAAATAAATAAATAAATAAATACTCACTCCATTGATGTACAGATACATAAGGAAAAAATTGACTTTAGTACATAAATTCACCAACTTAACAGTCCTGCCATTGCTTGGTAATTTTTTTTTCTTTGTGTTGCGAGCCGAAATCTAAAATAGATGTGAGCTTCAGACCCACGGCTGTTTGAGTGAAGTAAAAAGAATGTGTGTGTTGTAGTTGCAGTTCAGTGCCTGAGTACTGTTACCGATAGTGGTAGCAGTGTATTTTATTTACTGTCTGAGCCCACAATATAGAATTTTCAGACTGAGTGTTATTTGCGGTAATGGTCGCACCTAGCAGTGCAGCGTGAGTATGTAGCGCGTGCCGGGGCTCCCCTAAGAGTCTGCAGCGTTAGATGAGTCAAGTTGTTGAACAGCTGTATAGTAGCAAAAGTCCATCGGGAGTTTGTTTGGTGTCAGTGCACCCTTGATGGTTGTTTTGGCTGCTGTTGTGCTGCTAGAATGGAGAGCCACTAGCACCATGAGCTCGTGGCAATGGCGATTCCATAAAAATGTAGTGTAGCTACAGTGACTGATACATTTGAAGGGTAATCAAATTGAAACCACATTACAGTGGAAAGTAACTGGTAAATTACCAAGAATTAAAATGAAATGTATCTTGTTTAAAAGGTGTTACGCATAGAACCTTTTCATGAAAGTTTTTCTCTTAAGAAAAACAATGAAAAATTCTAATTTGATTCTTTTATCTCAGCCGCCAAAAGTACACTTGTCAATATTTTCCTGTGTTTGGTGCAACCCTGTTAATGATCCTCAGGCATCTGAAAAAAAAAACATATTGAAGACTAACATTGTTTTGGTATCAATGTAATTGCCCAGTTACTGTTATACTTATTGTTTTGGATTTTTTGTAATTATGACTTTATTACTGCATTAGCATAAGTTAGTGAACAGTGACAGAGTTGAAAATCCGTGTTGTGTTTTTTGCTCAAGTGTACATGCTGACTCTGTGTATAAAGTATTGTGGTCTTTATAATACTTAGATATAAATGCCTTTTTCTGATCTTGTGAGTAACAGGCTGGAGTGACACACTACATTAGAAACAAGAAAAAAAACAGAGACAAAAGAAGAGAGGAATTACCTTAAGTCTGCCCTTGGTCAGAGCAATTAGCCAGATGATGTCATTTCTGCTGAATCATGTTGCTCACTTTTTTTCCTCTTCCTCTACGATAGCTAAAAAAATGTTTTGGTTACAGGGTTGCGTGTATTTCCACAACATAATTACAACGATTTTAAAATGTGTGCGCAAATAAATATTTAACAATTACATGGATGACATAAACAAAATAATATCCCCAACATGATTTAAAACTTATTCATTGTGTTGTGTTCTAGTTGGTCATCAAGGTGAAGGGATAACCAGAAGTCATTTTAGGGGGTGCTCAAGAGCTATTTGGAAATTGTAATATTTAGGAATCAGTTTGTCCCAGAGCAGCCATAAGCGCATGCATCTGTATTTTGTGCATTGATTATTTAAATTTCCATTGTGTTGGGGTGACAGAAAATGTCCTCCAATTCTGTAATGACGCATGTGCTTCATAATATAAGAATATATCAGATTTGTATGCTTTTTGCACTTTGGCCCCTGATAGGGAAAACAAATCTCCACAATGGTGCCACTACCACATCGACTCGGGTTTGTGTTTTGTGTGCGTGAATGGGTGGGTGGGTGTTGATGTCAAAGTGACGCCGACTGGTAAACACTCGGCGGCCGATTGACGGACAGGTGGGCTCCGACTTGTCAGGGTGACGCGCCTTGAAGGGGTGGAGTAAAAAAGCAGCGGAGAGGCCGGCCCCGGCTGCGCTGCGTTGCGTGTGTCCGTCCATCAGTGCGAGCCGCGCCGTCATCCTCCTCATCCACGCCGCGGAGGAGCTCTGTTTCCTCTTCTTCGTCTTGTTGTGTGACGCTTTGTTTGTTTTGAATTCGCCAACAATCATATTGACGGAGAGCGCGCACGCGCGCGCCTGTGAGTCTCGCGGGCTCGCGCACGCCTAATGACTGACGCGCCGAGCGAGCGCTGGCACTAAACGTGTCACTCTCTCTTTTTTTCCTCCCCGCTTCCACAGAGTGTCACGGAAGCTCTCACGGCCCGCAGCACGGAAGCCCCCCGCCCCCCCCCCGCCGCCGCCCCCTCCACGAGAGTTCCGAACTGCTCCGCCGTACTTCTGGGGCCGCTAAGGTAGGAAATAGTCCCGTCAAAAAGAGGGTCTTGGAACGGAGGGGGCCCCCCTTGTTTGCCTACCCCGAGCCACCTCCGGTACATCCACACGGAGCCTTCCGGCAACTTCGCGGACCTTCTCTCCCCCCCCCTCCCCCGTTTTTTTGCGGAAATACTCTCCACGAGTAATGAGTTAAACGATCAATTGTTCTTTGAAAATACCCACGCAACGCGAAGGAAGGATCTACGCGAAGACTCCCCGGACTCGCAGCCGCTTTTTCCCCCCCTTTGGTTGAGCAGTTCGGGGTCTGTATGAAAAGTCCAGCAGCGGCAGCATGCCGAGGAGGAAGCAGCAAGCACCGCGGCGTTCATCAGGTACGTCCCAGTGCAGTAAACACACTCTCACTCACTAGACACATTTTAAATGACGTAAATTAAACATATTAGAAATTCGGTTTTTGCAAAGTGGAGCACAGAGCTTACAATTGTACTTTTAATGGGAATTTAGTGCTGTGGGGGATTTGTTAGGGAACAACAATACTTTGGACTATAATGGTAAATGACATATTTTACTATGTTTTATTTACTCTAGGAACATACCGTTATGTTTCAGACATGAAATTAATTAACTAATAATATTTTGTATATGTGGTAACCAAAAGAACTACTGATGTACCCTCACTTATTAATTAGGTTGTTTCCTCTTATTTTAATGTTGCAATCATCAAGCAAGTTCTTCCAACTTTTTTCCACAGTGTTTAATGTGTCAAAGCATTTGAAGTAAGGATAAAATAGCACCCCAAAAAAAACCCCCAAAGTGTTATTTTCAGCTCGCTCTAGCATTGCCATCCTCGATTTGATGCTTGATTGATCGCCTGTCACACCACCGCCTTTCATCTATTCATTGGCGATAAACATCAACCGAATGGTTGGCTACGCATGCGCCCAGCAGCTGGACTGAATGGGTCACTCCTTTTTTTGGGGGGGGACCCCACCTGACAAATTGAAAGAAAAGTTCTAAAACCGGGGATGAATACAAGGCTATTAATTCCCCCAAAAAGGACGGGTGGGAGGGGAGTTTGGGGGAGTGGGTGGTTATGGGGGGGCTCTCTGTGGGTCCGAGAGGGGTGTAGGTGGAAGAGGAGGAGGGTGCTGGGGCGTAGCAAGATCACAGGGGAAGAAAAAGCCGGAAAAGCAGCCTCTTAACGCCGTGACCTGACCTCTGTGTTCAGGAGGTGTCGGACGAGCAGGAGTCGTGACCCGATTTTTAAAATGTATTATTGGCAACCATGTGAGAATTGATCACCGAATACCTCCAACAATTTGGTTTTCGTCGCTGTTGGTCGGAAAGATTACACAAATATTACTTGTCTGGTTTTCTTGCATCATGGACTTAATAAGAAAAATAATTTTTGGTTAATCCCCATTTAGTTTTTTCCCCCATTTCCATTAAATGTATCCAAATGGCATGAATCTTGATGGGAAAAATGTGGTGGATTGTATGTAGTAAATCTGAAGTTATGCTTGGTGGATGTATGAGCTTGATTTTTGATGCGTTCTATTTGTTTGTTTGAATAGCCTCTTTCACTCCGAGATACCACAAAATCGCTGTGTCAGATTCCGAAGATCTGACATGCTTTCAACTTTGCCTTTTGCACAAAACCCAACAAGGCGGGATGTTGCCGCAACTGTATGCTTTCACACAGATGCACGGCATCCCGTCATCAGATTATTACGTGGCGTCAGTGGTAGTGTCTGATTTGATGTATAAAATATTTAACGTCCGTGATATCCGGATGGGAGAAGTAACAGTATTTCTGTTATGCTCTCTATTGTACAGTATTTATGTTCTGTTCTATTTCACACCCATTTACAACACGGAATTGCGGAATTCCCTTAGACCCCATCGATGTCTGTTATGACTCTGATACTACCTTGGAAGGCAGAAAATGTACCAGGTCAAATTTGTCCCCGTATTGCATGTTTGTGCAGTTTGGACAGAGCAATGACATGGGATGGAGGCAGGCATCAGGGTTAGAAGAATGCCCATTTTCAAGTTTGTGTGACAGTTTTTTCAGTGAAAAAAAAGCATGAATCTTAATAACAAAAATTAGCTTTATGCGTAGCTATTAAGGTGAAGAATATCGATGCCGTATCGTTATCTGGTATGATGCAACGTGATCTGCTATTAATATTTTCATACTTAAGTTACGTTTTTACTCATGGGAATGCAGATGAAGCAGGTACAAGACTGGCCAAAATGATCAACATTTTCAGCATGATCACAATTATCGAAGTAGCAAAACCCCTTTTTTTTTTTTTTTGGTCTACTGATCGTTTGGAATTTTCAGCATGATTAACCAGTACAGTATTTGATCCCTAATTGTGAATCTCTGCGTTTGTCTGTACAAAAACAAAGGATTGTTGAACATCCCTACACACCTTCATCAGTTCCTTAGATATGATGATGTATTGTACATGGTCATCAAATACTGCGTAATTGCCAACTCTTGATACTTCAGTATTGTTGGAAAAATATTGCACTGTTGCATCATGATTTCCTAGAGTCATTCCATCCTTTCAAAGTCACTCAGACGTTCCTTTCCGGGACTTTTTAGGCCTCCCTAAGTTCCCTGCACGAGTCTCCCGTCTATGTGATTGACACCCAAATGGCGGTGGAAGCCGTTTGAAGTCCACGTTGCGATGACCAAAGCCAAACGAACGGAATGCTAAGCAGGCAGGCGTCGGCGAGGAAATGTGAGGTTAAGCAGACTTAATCAAGGTTGCGGACGCGGACACTTTGAACTGGTCGTGGCTGTAATGTCTAATTGACAGCGGGCTTCACTGATGGATGTGCTGCCGTTTGAAGAGCACGCCGCAAAAGAAGGGCGTCTCGGTGCCGAGTTGAAGCCTTTGACCGTTATGGTTACCTCCACCAAGGAGTGTATGTTTTCACTCGATTGGTTTGTGCGCAACTTCTTGTCTCGTTTTTGACGTATCGCACCGGATTCCTTTGAGTACATCTGCACATGATGATGTCACAGTTGTGTACGCGCAATCAGAAAGATTGTTGGCCAACCGTCTTTGTTCCGGATCTGATCCAGATTATGTAAATGTCATGATTCATGGTGCATGGAACTATATTTAAGGCAATCAGCAGAGAGATAGGCCATGATAATAAGGAACAGTTTTAAATACAGTGGAAGAAGACAAATGATAACAAAAATAGGGTCTTTTGTTCTACTCAAAAGTTTATATCAAGTTTTAAACTGACACTTAATTTTAATACAGTGTACTGTTTTTAGTTAGATTTCATTCATTTGTCATCAACATGACTTTCTACTGCCTCATAGTCCTCAAGGAAATATGGTTCCTGTGGCCTGTTAATCCCGTCAGAATCTCATCAGATCAGGTTGCCTTCTGTTGTTGGACCTTAGCAATTGTTTTCTACATTCTGGACTCGTATAAAACTTGATGATAAGATCCAACATGGTGCAGTCGTTGATTTCATAAGAGGTTTTCCGGTCCACTGAGTGACCGACACGCATGCTGCTGTCCCTCCCGGGAGGGTGTTTACATCCCTGGCCAAATATCACCAGATTTGTCCCCTGACGAGTAAAACAAAAGAAGCCCCGGCTCCTCGAAAGGAAAGGGGGAACGTTTCAATGGCTCCTTGTGTGTGTGCGCCACTTCCAATAGGCTCCGTTTCATCAGTCACAGGGATGCTTTTACACCCTGTAATGGCACTCGGGCCTATCTCCTTTATGGCCACTGACAATACATCAGTGTTCCCTCATCTGGAACCACATTAGTGCATCTGTTAGTTTTGGCGGCGCATTTCAGCGCAGTGCCATTTGAGCACAGTACCCGTTTTTTTTAAGTTACTCTTTTTTGCTGCAGTCATTTGTCGTCATTGTCGTGAAGGCGTGTTTATGTTCGGGAGATGGGTGATTAAAATCAACGCTGCAATGTCAAGTGGTTTTGAGGATATGCTTTAGTCAAGAGCAGGACGACAACAGCAGGCCTTGTTGCAGTATCATCGATGAGCCAAGAAATGTCCAAATTTAGAGAGATTGCTACTCAAGTACGAGATTAAAAGTTGAGGTGACTATATTTTCCCCTATTACCCACCGCTCCGTTTTTGTTCAAAGTCAAAAAAGGCATTCCGACTCTCGCTTTTGCCAGCCACAAAATCTTAAATCAAACTGCTGCACTCTTTGTAATGAACGTGTCAACTAATCACTCAAGGTGGCAGAGTAATTACACAATGACACAGATTGCGTTACAGTCACATGAAGAAAAAAAAGGAAAAAAGCAAGACAAGCGGTGGTCCCATTGCATTCTGGGAGGGTGACACATCGCAGGGAGTGCCTCGTCGTTCCCGACCGAGGCACCTGTGATGTGGAATAATTGGTTACCTAAACAGGCTGCGAAAGATTTCTGAATGGGCACGATAAATGGACATGTCCATGTTTGACTGTTGACCATTTTCTAGTTCGCACAGGGTACAGTCAGGCACAACCAGTTTGCTGCCGAAACGGGCTGCAAAAGTGGAGGGGGCATTATAAAATGGCATTTATTTGCTGGATCTTGAGTAATTTAGCAATTGTTGGTGTCACTAAGGCTATGTTGTCATCATTCTCATGAAGTGATAGTTATTACATGGCAGCAAAATAGCAGCGAGTGCAATTCATTCAGGCCCACTTAGTTTGCTCCCTAAACAGGCTGGGGTTAATGTCGTGGGAATGGCCATGATGAATAGAATTTTGCTGAGCATGTGTAATTTGATTCATCCATTGTTTGTGTACTTGCTACGTCTTCTTTGATGGAGGCATCATGAATTTGGTTTGCAGTCGAAGGCTGCGCAAGTTACATTACGTCATTTTTTTATTGTTAGTGAGATCATGGGATCCATCTGTTTGTATTACATATTGATATGGGTTTTGTTTTTAAGTTGCCTAATGTTGAAATAATAGAGACATCGGGCAGCAGGGGGAGCAATGAATTTGCTGCCAAAATGGACTCCAGAAGGATATGCTAAGAACAGAATGCTTAATTGCTTTTGGTTTTCGTAAAAAAAAAAAAAAAAAAGGCAATAACTTACTGTTGCGAATACACTTTGTTGTTTTGTTGTTGTTGTTGTTGGCCCGCATGGCGATGTGGCACACGGCAGCTGTCAGCCAAGGAAGGCGGCAAGCGTCACGCTACTAGCACCTCGCCGACACTCCTATCTGGATGCCATCCGATAAAGCGTTTAATGACATTTGTCAGGGCTTGGTGCGTGCTGCAGGAGGAAATATTTCAAATACACACAAGAACGCAGTGTATGCTTGCGATTGTGTACGCATCGGCGAGTTTGTGCAAGTGTGATCCGGTGATAAGCAAGCGTATGCAAAGTATCATTAATGCTTGACATTGACTGAAGGAGACGGTGGATATACTGCGTTTCTGCAAAAAGTGGCCGGGGCTGTTTATTTACTCAACTGCAGATGGGGGAGGCCTTTATTTGCACGAGTATGGTATATTACAATTCATGTCAGGTGAAGCAGGAGTTTAAAATTCAAAGCGAAACAGTACACAACATTGTGAGGCGACCAAATGTCAAAATCAACCAGAACAGTAATTGCCATAAAAGGTGCCCTTGTTACATAACTTGAGATCATCTTAAGTACGCTGCAGGCAAAACGTCCACGCTTTAATTCGTCCTAGCGACCCTTCACAGGTTTCCGTAGGTTAGATACATAATTACTCCCAGTTTTTGAGGGATGCTTATTTGTCTTATATCTGGCACAGCATCTCCTCAGCGGAGTTTACATGTCGCACGAAGGTGGACGAGTAAGAATCAAAACAAGTCAACTATTCCTGAAATTCAGCCGGCCAGCCGGGCGACGACGTAAAGGCATTCAGCTCCGCCGCCACGAGGTAAACCTATCCGCAATTTAATGAGGTTGAGGGGGAAACAGGAAAGCCTGGCTTTCTACTCGAATATAACAAAAGAATCCTTGACAAGGAAGCGAGGCCTTTTTTTTAACTAAACAAAACTTTGAGGGATAAATACGCCCTGCAGGTAGGACGTCGTCACTAATCAGCCCCGTGTTTGATGCTAATTTGCTGTTTAAAGACATGAAAAAGACAACTCAACTGAGTTCAGAGAGACAGCCGCATGAGATCATTGCACATTTTTACTTGTGCAGGTTTCAGTGCGTGGGACAAAAGGAGAGGAAAAGCGAGAGAAAAGTGATGAGTCATGATTTAAAGAAGACTTTATGGGCTTGTCATGACTGTTGCTTTGCCTGCAGCAGTTTTACACCTTGGCGTTTTTACGACTGTTGTCCACTTTTAGAACTACGTTACATTTCAATGTGTCCTTGTGCCCTTCGTGCTCACTTATTGCCAGTTGATTTGTTTGCACTTAATTTCATTGCTGGGTTGCTTTTTTTCAGCTTTTTTATCTGTTTTCCTTAATTATGCCTTTAATGACAAAATTTAGCCATATACAGGAGTTTGGTTATCTTTGACCAAATAGAAAAAAATACCAGCTTCCCATAACATTCTCCAAAAATACATGCAATGCATGAAATGTATTGTATTCATAGATTGTGTTACAAAACACAAACCTGACCAGATTTAAAAGTGCCCAATTAAAACATTTTGGCTTGTCGCAAAACGCCCTTTTTCCGATGCACAATATCTACTATATGCTTCACAGCTCAACTTGCTATTGACATTAGGCTAACCTTAGTTTAGCCTGTTGTTCAGTGTTATCTCTGGACTCCACACTGTTATCTATCCTTCAGCCTCCTCTTAGCTCCACTTTACTGGAATCTCCACTCAATCAAATGTGCCTCCTTACCAACATAGTTAGCTACTCTTCTTTGTTAGCGTGTCTCATTTGGAATGGTGTGTTAAAACACTTTTTTAAAGTCTAAGTTAACGTGGCACCGATCCTCACTCTCTTGCAAGTTATATACTGCAGTTCAGTGTAGAGCACGGGTGTCAAACTCATTTTTGTTGGGGGCCACATCGTAGTTATGGTTTCCCTTGGAGGGCCTTTATGACTGTGAACCCATATAAATGTATGATCGCCTTATATGATAACATATACACAACAAATTGATAGATAGGTAGTTTTGAAATTATTGATGTAATTATTTGAAATGGTTCAATTATTTTTCACTTTTTTTTTTATAGTTGATATCATATATCAGTGTTAAAAAAAGTCAAAACAATTAGCAAGAAACATGAAGTTGACACACATGATTTGCCTTCGCGGGCCACATAAAATGAGGTTGCAGGCCAGATCTGGCCCCCGGGCCTTGAGTTTGATACCTGTGATATAGAGAAATAGTTCTCCAAATAAGTGGCCAAACATGTATTGTATTGTATACTTAAGACGCAAATGTTCAACCAAATCATACAATTTTGTCTAATGAAAGTCTACTAGCTTAATGCTAACAATGTGAAATGCCATAGACTGGCTCAAGGAAATATAGCATAGATGTTATGATAAATCTGAAAAAAAAAATGCTGCTTTATCACACGGAGCAGCAACACATACATAAAGCATACGACAATTGAGTACAACAGGATGATCTCCGGGAAGAGCAAGTATGATTGGGACTTTCTCTGCTGTCTTCCTTGCCTGAAGGTTTTTCTGCATCTCTTCTAGTAGAGAATCTGATGATACACTGAAGGCATGCAACTCTAAATTTGGACTTTAGTATTGAAAAAAATAGCTGTTGTCCAAAATGTTGAATGAACCTACTATATAGCAGGGGAACACTGGACCGCAATTGCAGTTTAAAATGACAGCCAAGTGCAACGCTGCTGAAGTAGCCCTGGTTTACCTGAGGTGGACTCTGGCAGCCTTGAACATCTGGGAGGGCGAAGCAGGAGACACCAGACGGCAAGATGAGCGTGTCGGGCGGGCGGCGACAGTTGTCCCGTCTGAATGAAAGCTATCGAAAGTGACAGACAAACAGCACTCGCAGCTGTGACTGTCGCCACGGCTGTGACAGGTGTCAATTAAGAAGTACCAGCGCAGAGGCACCCGATGTCTTTTTCTTTTCTCTCTCTCTCTCTCCCTCTGAGCTCTTTTTGTGTGAAACGCTTTACCTTTGTCAGTGTCGTTTGCACCTGACGACTGTGGCCTTGTGGAACCACTAATCGATAGCCAGCGAGTTGGCATTTTTTTTGCATAGTATTTGCAGAAGGAAAGTATTTTTTAACTCCCCACAGCTTCCCCAGAAATAACTAAAAAATACGCTAAAATTGGTACGAGACGTCATTTTGACATGGTTAATAGTCAAATATAGGAATACACTTAAATATGAATACATTTTTTTTCAAATTTATGGAATGATTATTTTATATTTTCTACAGATATGTTGTTTATAGCATTTCTTTTGAAGTTCAGATTTAAGACTGTTCTCTAAATACACACAAAGTCAGAAGGACATAGATTGATTTGTGATGGAAACTCTGTCGTTCGTTGACGTATTGAACGTTTTGTGAGTCGGCGATCACCTAATCGGATCGAGACATGTCAGTGGGATGCGTCCGCCCCCCTGTAAGCAACAGCAGAAAATGCTAATTTGGCTGTTGAGTGAAACCCTCAATTTCCCAGATGATTTCTGTCCCGACACTTCGGTCACAAGCTTTAGTGTCAGAGACTGAAAGAATGAGATCGTCTGGATGAAGCCAGCCGCCTCCTTCCTCCTGCAAAGTGACCGGCCCGGGACGCCCATTCACTTCCCATCGGGCACTGCTGCCATCTCTCAGCTGCTTGTACAAGTCATCATTTTGACAGGACACTCACTTGTCTTGCTGCAGTGTTTAAAAAAAAAAAAAAAAAAAGAAAACTGTTCCAGCCTCCCCAAAACTCAATTTGTTTTTAGTACAGAAACATAATGTGAAACAATCAAATGGTTGCGCACTGTAGTAGTATTACTTAGGCTTAGTCAATAGTGCCTGTTTTTTTCATGTGCCTGTATGCTCGACCTACAACATCCACTGGAAGACCTCTTTACAAATCTGCATCACGGCCGTCTAGACCACTTGAGGCTCTAAATGGCAGATTCAACACGCACATAGATTAAAGTATTTTGGAAACGAGCATGTATTTTTAAAAAAAAAAGTGTGATTCCCCTTGGATTTGTTGAGTGTTATACAGCATTCTGCATTTGAGTTTAATTCCTCAATCTTAATGAGTCGGAACATCACAGGCAGACGACTCTCTTTTGAAGTCAAAAACTCATGACTGTCACATATTTTCCGAGAGGCCATTTCCCTCCGTGCCAGGCAATAAAACATGTCGCTCGCCGAGGGAATCAAAGCATATTTCTGTTGGCGGCGTTCAACGTAAAAGGGAAGCCATTGATCGCCATTTACTCGAGGTTACACCAAAGTCATCGCTTTGTAGTCTCCTGCTTCGCCACATTGGTGGGGTGCGGGGCTGCTAGAACCTTGAGATCCCTTGTCTGTTTGACGAAAAGGTGCCACAACATGCCCCCCTTCCCTTAAAAAGTTCAAATCTTTGTCTCAGACTTCCTACAGGGTACAGGCAGGGGGTCCTAAGCCCGGCTCTGTACCGCTAAGTCGTCTGACTGAACAAACAGCAGGACATTGCTTTACCTTGGTATCCCATTTAGCGAGGACACTATCATTCATTATTTCTGGGACTGACAGAAAAAAAAGCGTAAGAAACACAGGTTGTCTGGTGGTAAAATTACAGCGACGTAATTAGCATCGCAATGTGTCTGCTAATTTGATGTAACGACATCCTATCAAAGGAGGAGTCACTTTGAAATGACTCGCAAATTACCAAGAATTGGATCGTTCTGATTAACGGCATCATTTTTCACTACTTCTTTGCTCGCCTTCGTTGCAAGCAATTATCCACATTTGAGGGACATAATCTTGTCAGCATTAGTACTCGGAAATATTACAAAGTCATCAGAAAATATTTTCCAACTGGGCTACCCGAAGTCCTGAATCGAGTTCTTTGAGAATGTAACATGACACTCAAAAAACTATATTTTAACATTGTTTTCAGTAATAATCGATTCATTGCGTGTTAAGTATTGATTGATCGTGAGAAGTAAAGTAGTTTGCTGATTAATCGTATTTGGACTCAACTGAGGCAAAATGGAGTGCACATCTTGGCTGCTAAGATTTCATTTTGCTACATAATAATTAGATGAAGTTGTTTTTGGAACATTCATTAATTTGTGACCCAAATTATGTTTGGTTATTTTACTTAAAGCATTTTTACGTACAGAATTTTGCACAAACCTAGTGTAAAAAAAAAAAAAACATCTTTTTTAAACTATGAGTATAAGAGGTTCAGAAATGAATGACTGAATTAAATTTTGCACAAAATTCTACGACAACTCGCCCGAAGAAAAAGGGAGGAGAAATGTAACCAAATAATTCACGTATACATTTAGTCTTTCTAAAAATTGAATTTTCTAACAATAATTAGTTCATTAGAGCTCTTGTCACGTTTGATGTAACTTTACAATCCTCCAACTTTATATTTTCTAACCTTATATTAAAAGGCGACTGAACTATTTTGGATTGCTTCCAGTAATCAAAGAGCTATTTTGGATTACTTTAAATAAATTCACAAATTGTTTGCATGTTCTTCTGAATTATCACACAGATTTTTTTTTTTACAAAATCTTACTAAAACTTGTTAGAACACACTCAGGTGAAAATGCGACCATTTTTTTCCTACTTGCGTGCTTAAAGTTTGAATTGGCTAAATTTTATCACCTCACAATTGTAGACATGGTAACTGTCCAAAAGTAATTATAAAAAATATATATATGTATTTTATAATTATTTTCAAAAGTGTTTTGTTTCTAATTACATCACGGATTTGGGGGCAAAAATACTAATAAGAAATAACCTCCTTTTCCTGTAAAACATTTACATGTGACCTCAATAATTGTGCTCCAGTGCGGTCTGATGTAACCCAACAATTGGACAACTTCTTGATAACCTGAACATACCAGATATGGGAGCTGTTCCCAAATCTGAGTGGGTAACCCTCCTCTGGCTCTTTGGATTTTGGGGGTCTTTTATGGATGGAGTGTCTACGTGGGCCAAGACTGGTCTGAGTGTGAGAAGCACCGGCAGGACAAGGGAAGAAAGAAAAGGGGGAGAGTGACAGCAGACAAGAAAGAATGAGAGGAGGGAGGGGGGTGGCAGTGGAAAAAGAGGAGGCCAAGTGACAGAAGTGAAAGAAAAATGACTTGAGCGATCGGCGAAATAAAGCAAGAGGGAGAAAAGTATCAAGGAAAATGAGGGTGGCGGGGGGGGGGAGTGAAAGCATTTGGACGTCAGAGCAGAGAAAGAAAAAGAGAGGGGAGGATGTCACCCATGGCTGCCACTCATCACTCACAGCCTAATGACGCTGTTTTTTTCTCTCCTCCCCCCGCCAGTCTCCCCTCCTCCCTCTTCCCGCCGTGGGAGAGAGGACGCTATGAGAGGAGTTGAGTAGGAGGGAACTCAGCCCCACCAAATGGGGTCACTCAGAGTTCACAAGTTCCAGGTGGGGCTCTCCAACACCACTGCTGTTGTGAAAACTGTCCGGGCGGGGACGGTGATGGTTTACATGAGACGTCCTCGTAGAAAAATTCGTCATTGCTTGACTTTTTATTGAAAAGTGTCACATACAGACACCGTCAAAACAATCCATGTTATAGAAACGGTTGGACATGTGTGATATGCACGCCAGGTCAGTAGTTGGCCACTTTTGGGTCGTATCCAAAAGTGTCCACTTATGTCGTTTTGGAAGTTGACTGTAAAGTTTTACGTTCAAGCTGTAATTATCTCTTCTGAAGATCCTGTATGCTTCAAAACAGAATCATGCGGCGGGGAAGCGGGGGATAGGCATGGCCGACGTCATATGGAAGTGACGGCTCTGTTGTTCTAATGCAGTATTTCAACCAACAGACGGTACACACTGCAGCTTTAAGATGACAGCTTTGTCCAAAATATTCCAGATCACAAAAACCACCCAAAGTGCTGCAATTTGGGCGGGGCACGAAAACATCCTCGCAATATTTGAGCCCAACATCACAAAGCTCATGGAAAGCTAACTCATCAAGAGCATAGATGTTGGTTTAGAATTTGACTAGCAGACTAGCAGCCAGGCGTGCTTGTTTTGGTTGTGAAGTACTTACGCATGTTTACATGCAACACCTAAACACGTTTTCACAGACGCCCGTTTATCTCATATGCACGGAATTATAACGGTGTCGTTTTCCAAATTCTGACTTCACGTTTGGTATCAAGCTCCTAAATTGTGTCATGTGCTTATTTTATAGTTTTTCGTTGAAAATCAAACCCATGTTTGGATGTGAGTCTTAAACAAGACCGCACATAAAACGACATAATAGATAGGTTCCCTGTGTCATTTCAACATTGACAAGAGAACAACACTGGTTTAATATGGATGCTAGTTGTTAGCGACATTTTGTAAAGTGCTAAAGCACGTCCCATTTTTTTCCAAGAACTCGAAATACCGTCAGATTGAAGAATCTGCCTTTTTTTGGAGGGCAAATTTGTAATGCTACAATAACATGTACATTTTCTTTCAGAAGAAAACAATTGGTTTTGAAAGTAGTGTTTTTCCAAGAAATAAAAGTGCATCTTTACAAGAGCAAACAAGCAATTAGTTGGATTAAAAAGTAGTTCATATGACAAGAAAGTCACAGTATTTACATATTAAAGTCAAAACAAGAGAAATAGGTCATATTTCAATGAGTGAATTCCAAAAATTCTTAAAATATTTTGTCTTTTCTGCAAAATGTCTTAATTCCTCCAAAACTATATTCCTGGAAAAATGTGCATTTTCTTCTGGAAAACAAAGCGACTTTATTCCTGTAACAGTATGCCTTCTGTTTAACAAAAAGGACTTTCTTCATTTATTAGGTTTTTGTGATGATGCGTCATAAACATATCAGCGCTTTTAATTAGCCCAACGCTAAAGTTAGGGTAGCACCATTGGTTTTGTCTGCATATTTGTTTTACTTGCCCACTGGTCCTCATTTATAGGCATGCAGTTGTTTTTTTGTTTTTGTTTTTTTTAAAACATCTGACATAATTTATTGCAAATTATTTTGAGCTGTGGGTGGCTCGCGGACCCCCCTTGGGGTTCAGGCACCCCACTTTAAGAATAACTGATTCAAACGACGCAAAACATAAACTTGGTTTGGATCTGGCGTGGTACTAGCGTGTTATTGTTTGTTTGATGCGTGTTTGCGTGTGGAGAAAACACTTCCTTCTGGGATTGGCTAGCTTCCCATCCCGAGCTTGTGTGCGTGTGTGTGTGTGTGTGTGTCAGCTCCACTTGTCCTCGCCGTTTCTGGGAAGCGTCAGCCGTTTAGAACTCAAACGGCCTGATTTTTTTTTTTCTTTTTTTTTCCCCCTCTCTCTCTCCTCCGCCACACCACCACCACCTCCTCGCTCTCCTCCTCGCACCAAATTTGGGGAACAGCTGGGGCGGCCATGACGATGATTTGTCTCCCTCTGCCCGTCCGCTTGACAGCTTTCAGAGCACGCACATGCTCGTACGCCATCGCTAATAAGCACACACACGGCGGTACACACTGTAAGACACGTCGCCTTATACAGAGGCCATGTTTTTTCTGGCCGCTGCCAAAACACGGCCATTTCCTTTAAGCCGGGGCCAGCCGTACATCAGCGTGGGGCCTCCCAGCCCGGATGGCAGGGGCTGACAGAATGACACGTGTCATTTATCAAACGAGGGGGCGTCGGGAGGGGGTCTCAGACGGGCTGTGTGACAAAGCCCTGCATCCACAGCAGTGTTTCATGGGATACATGCCCACAGACCATGAACTAAAGTCTCATTATGGCTCAAGAAGTCGTTTGGAAAAAGTACATATGGTGAAGCTCTGTTTATTGCGGGGGTAAGGTCCAGACCCACATAGAATAGTTGAAAATCTATAATAATGGAAGACCATTAAAAAAAAAAAACCTCCCACATGCTTTTAACACATTTAAACCCATTATGAAGTAGAGCAAAGGGAGACTATCATATTTCAATTTGAGAAAACAAAAAGACTCCCTCACAGATTTCTCTTTAAAGGGGGCAAGTGTGCTTGTTTCAAGCTGTTTGTGACTCTGGTTCAAGTTTACTGTAAAACTGACACTGTATATTTCAATGTCAAGATGTTCGATCATGTCGGAGTCAAATCATTTTATTATCATAACTACACACTTTTCCACATGATGAAGGACAAAGTATGATAGCCGATAATTATTATAACTTAGTCTTAATGAAATTCCGCAATCCGAAAACTTAATGCTTAAACAACTGCCACTTTAAAACACACGGAGCAACAAGTCATACAAACCGAGCATACAACAGTTCTCACAGGCTCTCTGGGAACAACTTTTACCCGAGATTGCAGTGGTCGGGGGCCTTCTCTGTCTCTTTTTACCTTGCTCTTCAAGTAGACTTTACTGCTTTCCAGCATGTTGTGGCACAACGGGGGTACTACACTGAGCAACTCTAACTTTGGACTTGCCTATACAGTAACTACTGTAAAAACCCATAAATAGTGGCTTCAAAATGTGTGTTGCCTGAACAATGAAGATTGCTGGAAACTGGATGGGCAGCTGGGGCGGAGATTTTTTCCAGAGCTTTGAGTGGAGTTGAGACAAAATGGCATCGTTCTTCACTTTCTGCCACAGAAAAAAAAATAGTCGTCTTATATCTAACTTGGCAAGCGCTGTACTGACGGATTACTGCTACTTGATTCAGGTTAAGGCATTATTACACACAAATGTTCCTCTTGAGCATTTTTCATGCAATCAAACCGTTCTGCAGATGGAGCAGTTCGGTCTGTTAATCCGAAGTAGCCCCCTAATCAATACAAATGCTGCTCTCTGATTTATTCTTTTTTTTTTAAACATTTGTTCACAAAATTGGATTCACCTTCCGATCGATTAGTCAAATACTGTCATTGACAAAACAAATATTTTGCCATTTGACAACAAAATACGAAAGAAAGTTGCTGACATTATTTTTGTTGCCAGTCTCACACTTTACGTAACATCTTTGACTTGGAGTGTGTGTGTGTGGCTTTAAAAGGTGCTGCCTGGCATGGGAGCCAGCGAATGAGTTAGCTGTTGTGAGCTTAGTTTTGCGGCTAGCTGTAAACTGGCTACGCGTTTGCCAGTCTGCGTTGACTGCCCGGGCGTTATTTGTGACTGTAGCAGGCAGCTCGTGTATAATTGCACTTAATGCACGTTTATTTTGTCACCATTTCTTCAAGCTATTGTGCTATGTTACTTACTTCTGCTTTGCAGCAGACACATTGCATTGTAGCTCGTAGCTTCCTTTTATAGTCTGAAATGGTTCCCAACACCAAACATTTTCTCATTTTTTTTTCAAACCCCAATACTGCGCTCTGTTCTCTTTACATGCACGCCTCCACCACAGTCCCGGCATACGCCTCTCTTCCTCCTTCATCACGTCCTCTTCTGTGATCTCACCCTCACCCCGCCAGATCCCTCCCGCCCTCCTCAGCGTCTCCTCTTTCAGGCGCCCGTTCATTTGTCTTCATAAGCCTAATTTATTCGCTGGGCCCGCAGATGCGCGCTGACACACATCAGTCTCCCTCCCACGCCGCGTGACGCACGCTCCCTGGGCGCACACCTGACCTGCCAACACGCACACGTACATTCACGCGCACATACACGTAGTGTACTATCTCATAGCACCGCGCTTCACCTACTCAGGCCCTCGGAGCTCCTCCTTTTTTAGCATTCCTGCACATATGTTGCCGTTTGTGTGTTTGTGTGTGTGGGAGATAGAGGGCACTTTGGGCAGGGAATTTTTTTTTTTCTGGCGTTTTCCACACCCGCACAGCCGTTGGTTGTCTGTCCGCAGTCGGATATTGTGCTCCGTTGAAGGATGGCTTCCTCTCTTCCTGCCTCGCTCCGGCTGGGAGGATGCTTCGAGCCAACACACACACACGCATACGCGCACACACACTCACACACACAGTCAGACATGCATAGTCGCATACAGACCAATTAGCTGGACATGACTACTAATACAAGCTCACCAGTACATCATTTACTCCTCATCGCTTTTTTTTTTTTAAATCTTCCCTTAATTCTTCCACATTTGACACATACAATAGCAATATTGTATAATTTTGGCGTATGATGCCGTAACAGTACAACCTATTATAGCGATGACTGACAAAATACGATGATATAGTCGAGTTATCAGGTTGATAAATATTGTCATATATCGTGGATGGTTGTCTTTCTTTTTCAAGACAGGTGATTTTTTTTATTTATTTATATGCTTTGACTTGCTAGTAAAAAATCGAGATACAAGCTAAATATTTATTCAGTTAACCAATGGAATTATTGATAGATTAATCACTTCTACACTGCATACAGGCTGACCACTAGTTGGCTGCAGGCTGCAAAGTACGAACTGCGGTGATCATTTTTTGCGATCTGCAATGAAAGGCACTGATCAACACATGTCGATCACATACTTTTCCACGGAAATTGGCCAATCGATGGGAGCACCGCTAATCATTATGTATCATAGATACTTCTGATATATCGATTATTGCACAATCGCTGTTTTGGGATATTATTTGAATTGCTGGCAAAATATCGTGATTTGGTACATAGACATTGTAATGCATCGTGATCATTTCTTCTCATATTTGCATCACTGTGCAACTGCCGTTGTGATATCGGTGTTGTTTTGTGTTATATTGGGAGTAACTCTGCGGCTCCCACCTGCGTATTAAATTTGCTTGAGTGTGATCCCTCCCGCCTTAATCTCCTACACTAATGTTGAAACGATAACAGTAAAAACTTTGGCTAATGGAACGTCGGCCTTCAGCGCCACTTTGTCACTGGGTAAGGAAAAAAAAAAGAACTGAGAAAACTTGGCCAAGCATAAAGGATAATGGCTTTCACGGTGCACAATTGGCGGAATTTCCCCGGTGACACATGCGGTTGAAAGTGCTCAAATATTTGGGGACATCTCGGTCGTCTCGAGTAGACTTCCACCCGGAGGCTTTTTGTGGTACTAATTAATTTCCCTGCAGTGACATTTATAGTTTTTCATGTTCATTTTTTTGCCTTTTATTTTCTCTTTTATACTGTCCCTCAGAAGAAAAATGTACATGTCATACTTGCATTTTTAGCAGTTATCAAATGTCCTTAATTCAAGGTAGATGAAAATAAATAGGGACATGTCCTATAATTCAATAATTTAGTTTCCTGACACTTGAAGTTTGTCACATTCACACCAATTTAAGAAAAATGTGACCAATCAGCCGAATTTAGATGACAGTGCTAACTCTTAAGAATGTATCTTATCAGTTAATGCTATTTTATTTCTCCTTAATCAGTTAATGCTATTTTATTTCTCCTTAACTGCCAAAACAAACAATCTGTTTCAAAAGCATGGTCATGAGGCGAGTGTTGTAAGTTTATGAGCCACTTAATTAATGAAACATGTCTGAGAACTAGCAACCTTGCTAACTGATGCTCACTTGCTAGCTCTATGTAGTCCCTTTATCATGAATTCCTTGAAAATAGGAAAGGCTTGATGATTTTACGGATTTATTATTATCATTATTTAAGATGATTTAAACAGCTTCCGTAGTTCTGTAACAACATGGCTGCGAAAAGAGAGCATCTAATTTATAATAGCTGTCATTGTTGCCAATCTTAGCAATTTATATGAATCCCCGCTAGGGAATTTTAAAAAAATATATCTATTTTTAGCAAAATAAAGTCACAATGTTAAATTGTTGAACTTTGGAATTGCAGCCTTATCATCATCATGATCATGTTGAAATTCATGTTTTTGCAAACGCAACTTTTTTTTTTTTTTTTTAAACAGCAAAAAATACATCCAAAAGAAACCGTGTTTGGTGTGACTAGCATTAGTACACTCACAAGCAGCTTTTTGGTCAGAGTTGTTTAGCAAAACAGTTTATGTATCTTAAAAAAAACAGAACATTTTCCAAATTCTCCTAAATGGATGTTAAGTGATTATTAACCCACCTTGGATAAAGTAGAAGTCCAAATTTTCCTTAAATTTTGGAGATTTTATCCCAGAAAAAAAACATCACTTCCCAAAAACCTCAACCGCCATGTCTTAAGCTATTTAGCACAGACATTTATTTAACTGGGATTCTTTTGAAATGTACGTGTGTGTGGGGGTGGGGGTGTGTGCATGGCTTTTGCTGCTTTGCTCATCAGTGTTGTACAAAGCAAGCGTCCTTGGCAAAGGCTGATTGATGACTTATTGTGGAAGCGGACTCGACCGGAACCAACTGGTTAGGTTTTGGCCCTACGCCATCTCATCTTAATTTTCATTGTAGTAGATACTTACTTTATGTACATATTAATACTCGATCTATGATGCTTGTCTACCATTAGTTTATTTATTTTTACTACAGGTTATTGTTCTTGTTTTTTGGGTATATATATTCTGTGTGCCATGACTGTTCCAATCTTTCATTCTTCCTTCCTCGGACCTTAACTTTGTGTCCTTCGTTGCCACTTGGGTCCCTTGAGTCGAAAAAGTTCAATTTTAACGCCTCTATTCATAGGCCAGGGACACAGGCTCACATTTTTTTCACAGTTTCTATTGTCTTCATGAGTCGCAAAGTAGTTTTCCTCACCGCGGAAAAAGTTAAAAACTCGTCAGTCAATGCTTTTCCGCTCTCTATTGTCTACGCTGGCGTCGGTGATTTATGGTAATTATCCATCTTTTGGGGGTCATCCGTCAAGCGGCTTGTTGCTAGGCGATGGGAGCAGATGTTGTTTAGTCGCCAGCAAGACAGGAAGATGGTCCGGGGCAGCGCAGGTGAACTCAGAGTGTGTGCGTGTGGTGGGGTGGAGATTGGGGGAATATCAAACGTCAACTTCAAGACGGTGCATTCTTAACCTTGAGCCCTAATACTCCATTGTAAGAATCATTATCTGTTAAAACAAAAAAAAACAGCTTCCATTTGAAGTGAATTGCAGTCAAATAATGACTTGAAAAATCTATTAAAATTTGTAAGTTTGCATTATCGTAAAACATTAATAAACCACCTGGCTACTGTCTGAATGATGGAAATGTGCCAACTAGCTGAAGCAAGGAAGCATCTTTGGGTTGCTTTTAAACAGGATGTCCGCATAATTTCTGAGAGTCAATCAAAAAACTGAAGTGAAAGGTTTTTTTTTTTTTAAAGAGCAGGTCATACATGAGTGTTGTTTGACCTACATGGAGTCAGCTGAGCAAATGTCTCACAGTGGCATCGTTTTTAATTAGCATTAGTAACGCTTTATGTGCACTTTGCCTCAAAAAAGCAAACCAGATGGTTTGGAATGCCTGTGCAGCACAAGAGCACAGTTGTTGTTCCAACCCTCCAGTGTGTGTGTGTGTGTGTATATCTGTGTGTGTGTGTGTGTGTGTGTGTGTGTGTGTGTACACATGGAAGTGGGAGGTTGTGCGTTTGATGAGCTAATGGTTGTTGTTTACTCTCATTACAAGCCCTCGTTTGACAGTGTAGGGACGCCAGCATTTCGCCGGTAAAGCAAGACAGCTAAACTACAGTGGTACCTTGACTTGCCTGTTTTAGGCCCTGTCTACACGTAGCCGGAGTTTTTGAAAACGCCGGATATAAGCCTGCGGTTAGCCCTGTCACGTCCCCGGAGTTTTTTCAGTGAAAACGCAAAACTCCGGCCGCAGTGGAGATTTGCGGATATCTCCGTATTAGCGTTTTGCTGTGGACGGTTACGCCCGGAGATTTACGTCATCACCGTGCGACAACAATGCTTTCACATCATTGCGCGACTTGTGTTTTCATGTCAACATGGATTCTCGCGCCGCTGCGTTGGTTATAGCCATTCTCGATGCGCTTTTTGCTCACTTATTTGTCTGCAACCAACCACTGCTTCTCGTTGAAAGGTTTAAAAGCAATTCTGACCTCTTGTCGGTTCTCCCGAACGAGTTTGGCGCCGTGTTTTTGGTTTCGTAGAAGTGACGTCAAAGGACGGAAGTTCCTTCTGAATGAACAGTATTTGGCTAACTAATGCCACCCAGAGGCTTGGCATGCGTTTAAAAACGCACTTCCGCGGTTTCGTGTGGATGCGTTTTTTATTTTAATGTGTATTCCTACGCAGGCGTCGGGGGGTTATATATGGTTGTTAAAAAACCCCGGCTACGTGTAGACAAGGCCTTAATTTGCTATGTGACCAAGCTCATATCTGAACTTACTTGTGTATCAAATTAAGGTTCTCTATTTCAATGACTTCAAATGCCATTCATCTGTTCCAGCCCCCTGAAAGTTAAGTTCCAAAGAAAGAAAGAAATTCCTGGTTGATTGGTGAACCAGAGGCGAGACGGTAGAACTCGTCCCAATCAGAAAATTAGATGCATGGCCAAGTCAGTTACAGTCAATTTCAACACAACGCAGTGTGGGCATTGAGTCTTGTATGTTAAACTGCACACGCAGTTGCTGCATCGGGACCTTGCGCACAGACGACCCAAAGGCAGCCAAAAGCCAGCCTAACTTGAAGCTTTATGAGGGATTTCTGATCAGAAATAATCTTGTGACTAAATTGGTTCAAAAAACATAAAATGAATAGACCTGCAGCATCTAATGATGCCCAAGCCATCCTTTTGATGCTTATGCAGTTTTTTGTGATTGGGTCAAATGAAGAGCGGTTCCTGACCACGATAGCTGTATTAATTCATTCACTGCCATTGACAAATTTACTTGTCTTTTCGCAGTCCAGCCATTCAATCCTAGGAATTCATTTATATTTTTTTCTATTTTTTCAAACATTAAGGTAAAAGAGGGTCTAAAAATGTCCGGCAGTAAATGAGTTAATGTGATTCATTTTCCAACCGATGATTTTGTGCGGAATCAATTGTTGATTAGTCATTTCTTGAAGCAAGTGAAGTAAAATAAGTGCTCTAAAAGCAGAGGTATTGTTCATTCGCTTTCACCTAATTTACTGTTGAAGGAACAACAAACTGGAAATCTGAGCTACAGTCACACTATGCAAATTACTCACGACAGAAATTCTGAACAAGATTTATTTTGACTAAACCTCCTTGATATTCCAAATTGAATAACATTTTTGCTGAGCTACATAAAAGAGTCAAAATATGAGAAACAGTTTTTCAACCAAAATATTTGTTAATTAAAGTTACATGAAGTCTGTGTCAGTTGAAAATGGCTGTGCTTTTATTGCTATGGTTTACTAGCAAGAATCAAGGTGCTGAGGACAAATTCATAAAATCTTGGTATGAATCTAGGATTTTATTTATTCAAATGTGCTGATTTATCATTGATGGTAATTGTGAAACAAAATTCAAGAACAGTATCTCTGAAGGTTTATTGATCCAACAAGCAGCTTGGGCCTTGGCAAGAGTCGGCACCCTTGTCTTGGGTGTCATGACTTTGTGCAGGTATAGCTAAAAGAGCGTCCCGCAGAGAACCGAGACGTCGTGACATGCTCAGCATCGGCATAATTGCCTATCCTGCCCGTATAGGATGAGGGAAGTAATAATGTCATTTTATTTACAGCGTCTACCTCCCCGCAGGTCAGTGACACACACTGATCAGGCCTGTCCAAAGCCATCAGAGGTGAGTGGCAGCGAATGGAGGGCCTGGTGACAAAGCGAAACGGGATAGAGGAGAAATAAGGGCCGCCCGTTGCCGAGGGGGCTCGCTAAACGGCGCAAAGGGGTGGGGGCGTTCGGCTGGAACGCGGCGGGTAAATCAGCGGGGGTGAAAGCTGGCGGAATTGGACATTAGCGCTGCAAATGAGAGGTGGGATTGCCCTCTTGGTCGAGACGACATGAATAAATGAAGATGCGTTACCGGCGAAGGTATGTTTATGCGTGCGCACAGGGGATGTTGATTGTTTTCGTCGGCGTGACACAAGATGGCTGACGTATGACAAGTGCTACTTTAGTGGGTTTCAAGCACTTCAAGCACTCTAGATGAGCAGAAGTAATTAATTTTAGTAATATTGTAAACGCAAATCCGGAAGCAGTTGTGTCTAAAACTATTTGGATAAGGATTTTTTTTCCGGATGTTGCATCAAATCCTCAATAATTAGTCAAATTTAGCAAAACAAATCTGTCTTGTGTACCTGCTACAATTTGGGCAAATTCCCTATTAGGAGGTTGTCAAAGTAAAAGCTCTGGAATTTCCTTCAAAATGCCAACTTCAAACCAAAATGTCCAGCTTCTTGTTCAATTTCTTTCTTTCTTATTTCAATTTCTAACAAGTCCTTTAGACTTTTCCGTTCATCTTTTTACGATGCCTGCCAAACTTTCGGTGAAAGTGGTGTTGGGGGCCAAGATTAGTTGGCGTTGGCCCCCCAAAAAATCTTGGCAATTTAGCGTTGCCCATCTGTCTAGCATACCTACCATTTCTGAGTAGAAAGAGACCTAGAATTTGCCCAAAATGGCCGCTTGGTATGATAAAAATGCCCAACAAATTTAGTGTGGGAGAAAGCGGTGTCGCCGGCTAATTTTTCTTCAAACTTTCCTGAACATATTGGAGGGAGTAAGGGGTCGTGCTGAGAGACATACATTCCCAAATCCGTCGCAAAAAAGGAAGTGTAGACTTTCAGCGAAATGCACCATTTAGGACTGACCGCCATTTTATGCCAAGTACGCAAGACAAAATGGAGTCCACCACTCAAACAGGCGAACGCTGTCATTGTGCAAATACCTCTGGACCGAAACCTGTGTGTGTGTGTGTTGGGGGCGCGGGGTAGTGCGTATGTGTGTGTGTGTGTGTCCCCTTTGTTAATCTAGCATGTCAGTGTGTGTGTAGGACATGTTTTAGAGGACCTCACACATCTCCCTGCCCTGGGGGAGGTACTGTATGTTGTTCTTTGTGGTGAGGGAATGTTGTGGTGCCCCACTGTGGTGTCACCTGTCTGCAGCAGGAAATCCTGGACTGTACACAGCAACAGTGACAGGCTGCACTCCAAACGCACACAGATGGCATCGCTTTATACACACAAACACACACACACAAGTATTTAATACAGAGTAGTCATTAAACTGTGGGATTACACTGTCTGTGGACATTTATTGTATTGTTGTTTTGGAGTGATTAGCCCAGTGTTTATCCACCTTTATTGTTCCTGTTCCTGCACACTAGTGGGTATTCGCGGTCTTGAAATGTATCATAGAATCGAAGCATGGTGATGTAAACATGAACGACGCAGTGGCAGATATAATCGATTATAACATGATGACATTGGGATTTTTGGCCCACGAATATTCTTGTATTCTGTCAGTCTGTGCCGGATGTCAGTGTTGGTTTTATCCAAATGGTTTTAGCTTTGACATTACATTTGAGGCCGTGAGCTATAAGTTAAGGATGCACCAAACTTTTGAAAACCTGATATCAGGACACATTTTGCATTTCATGAACAGACAAGAAAGCACGAACTGGACAAGACACAGTGTAAAGCTGGCCACACAAAAATTAGAGATGTTGAATGATGTAACTGAGGGAATCACATTAGCCGTTGTCACCCTGTGTTGCCAAGGAAAATGCACTGCTAAAAAATCACACAAGTCTGTTAACAGTCCCGCCTAGTTTAGACAAAGAGAAGGAAATAACCCAGGCTTGTTAAACGTAGGATTTATGGCTGTATTTTGTCATGGACCATGCCAGGCTTCAACACTTGTTGAGGACTTTGGAGCCGTGATTTAACCCATTAAGGACGGGAGCGCATAACCGCGTTCCTACCAGTAGAACCAGGAGCGCTGTTGCGTCTTTCTACCTTTAAAGCCGGGAGTGCGGATACGTCTGTGTCTTTTTTTAATCCAATTCTACTTCTCTTAGCCAATTTAATGCATCAGAATATACACGTGACGGTGTCGCGAGACCGCAGAGGATGTGGTGGATTTTTTTCGAGCCGTAGGTAGGCTAACGGCGGATGCCGTTGATCGCCGGGAGCTCTGATAAGTAATGGCAGTGATGTATAGACGATGCGCTTGTGGACTTTGAACCAGTGGAACCAGTCGGAGGTGAGATGATATAATTTGTAGACAATGACGATATTGTCGTATTTGTAACAGAATAGAGAATGATAATGACCGCTCAATTTTTTTCAATTAAAATAGTGCTTCTCTTGCACTGACACATTATTTTTACATCTTCGATTGAAACACAATAATATATTATTATTTACTAGTAAATAATAACAAACTCTACCTGTGTGAAAGCCACGTGTCTAAGCTCTCAAACTCTTTTGGAATTATGTTTCGGTCTGCTACAGGGGCTGAGATATTAATTATTTTGTAAGTGTTGAATTTCTGGGAAAAAGGGTAATTCCAAAGGCGACCTTAGGTTTTGGGGAGCTGTTGAGCCAGGCGCTTTAGGCCTTAATGGGTTAAGATCCCTTCACATAGGCTCTTTAGAGAAAATTGTATAATTCTTTTGGGATGCCAACCAATCATCGTTAAGTACTAGTTAAGCGCTAACACACATTTCCTTTTATAGCTTTTATTTACTGCATTGTAGCATGGCAATATCTTTGATTATTGATGATATGAAAACAAAACCATCGTAATCTAGAACCAAGTAACGCATAAAATTGATGTGACGCATCATAACACGTCATGCTGCGTCGTGATATCGAATCGCAAGACCAGTGATAGTTAGTCAGCCCTAGCGGACGTAACTAACGTGCCGTGCCACTTTTATTTTGATATCCATGGGGGCAGTGATGACGGAGCCTGATAAACTGTGCCGAGCGACAATGGTAAACCCGGTTTACGCTGTTATCTGATATTAAACGGTCAACGTTCAACAAGATGTCCACTTTAACATTATAACTGAAAGCTCTCCTGTACTTGTGAGTCCGTTGGCTGTTGTTTAACTTCATGCCCACATCCTCCCCGAGTGGGCTTTGTACATTTTTGACTGACAACCACAACAGACACCTCCATTTTAATCCCCCCCCGCCCCAGCTCCCCACCCTCGCCGTCTTTTGTTCCGCCCGAAAGCAGCCGCGTCAGCATCTTTCCCCATCTCTGATTGCCTTATTAGCCGGAGGTGGCACTCGCAGCTTTTTTTTTTTTTTTTTTTTTTTTTGTCGTACACAGATGGTAGAGAGGAGGTTGTTTGGGGTTTTTGTCATTCTATGCCCCTCCCACCCACTTTCCCGCACACACACCCCTGCACGCACACACACACTCCTGAAGTGTGGTTTGCTTTTTTTTCCCCAGTTTGTTTGTTGCGCTGTCAGCTTAGCTTTGTCTTTAACTTGAACTCGCCACCTCGGCCGTGAATGCCTTCCACCGCGTTCTATTTCTCCGCTTAGATGAGAGCATATTCAATGGGCCGAATTTTGTGAATGGCCCAAGTAGAGTGTAATTATAATGGTTTATTTTTAAGACAAAAACGGATGTGTGTTGAGTCTTTCTGCCTCCAACGCACGCAGAAAGAGAAAAGAGGAGGGGTGGTTGCAACTGTTGAACCTCCAGCTTTTCCCAGGCAGCTGTGACTGGCACCTCACACACATCAGGTATTATGTCCACTCCTATTATGGGATGGAGTGCAACACGCTGTTTGAAGCTGACAGCACATCTGCCTCCTCGCTGGAGACTCATTCTGGCACCTCAGACAACCATCTTACCCGAGATGGATTTGGGGGAGGGGTTGCCTTTTTTATACTCAACGCTGTTTTTTTTTTTTTTTTTTTCCCCTGCCCTCCTGGAAATATTTAGTTTCTTTACAATGTCGCCTCATTTTCAGTCAGGCGTCTTTCGAAGCGCGACCAGGCTGTCATGTCCGCTGGCGCTTTTCCCTCGCCTCACGCTGGGAAGACTTCCACCGCCGCTGCCAAGTCCACTCCTCCCTGCCAGCCACGGCTTGGCCAGGCGCACGGAACTGGCATGCTCTCCCCTCCTCGCACTATCTCCATTACTTTGGAGGCCAAATTGTGTGCGCACATCCAGTCAAATCGAGGGATAGTGTCAGTTTTCCCATGTGAGCCGCTACTTTTGATCCGGTGGTGAAATGGTGGCTGTTGTTTAGTTGTAAATCCATCTTTCATTCCATCTTTTTCCTTTCCCAGTAGCGTAATTAGAGGGTGCAGTATCACTTAATTAATCAATTGCATCATCGTTTCTGTTACCTTTTTTACGAATGACCTGGTGCATCTGCCATTTTAAACAGTTTAGGGAACGATTTAGGGAAGACGCACTTCCGTTCGCAGTGCACAAAGCAAAGTCGGTGACCCCATGCTTTGATAGGTTTGGTGTGGATGCCCTTTAAACAACATCACAAATATTTACAAATGAATAAAATTCTCCAACGCTGAAAATTTCCATAAAAAGAACGGAGGTTTCCATACTGGGATTTCTTGTCTAACGAGGCCACTGTGATACGATGGTTCAAGGTTACAAACATCAAGCAGGAAACTATTTTGTGTGGCTTTGTAAGAATACTGTATTTATATTACATGTAATTACAATTTTAATTTGATTTTGTTTTTTTCCACTTTGAAGTATTTTTTACACATACAGTATTTACTGTAATTCTGTAACTGTCAAATTTTCTTCCGGTTTCACTGTGTAGTTTGAATAGCCTGGTGGCCCTCCAAATGCTTTACTTTAGTTCATCGGGTACCTCTCAGGTCTGTACTCAGCACCCCCAAAAACAGTCTCAAATTCCCTCATACACTTTACAATTTTTTTTTAGAAGTTTTCAATAAAGTCACATGTCTGCTGTAGTTGCACATTGGACTCCTAATTTTCTTCCTGTTGATGTCATGGCCATGTGTCCAAATACTTCTATCACGTGTCAGATTCAAGCCCTGGGGAGCATCCAGCCAGCTGCATCAAATAATGTGGCCCTCTAAAGTTGATAAAATGTGCCTACTTTGTTCCTAGCTGAATGGATTTGTTGTTTTCATTTTGGCATTAAAAAAAAGTGTTGACTTAAAAAATACATTTTCATTAAATCCCTTGTTAACATAAAATTGAAAATGAGCTATTTATTAAAATATTTGCTGATTCAAATTCAAATGTTTTTCAGTAGATATATAATAGAAATCAAATGAATGGGTAGTAATATGATGAGGCGATTGTGCATTTACTGTCTTTGTTTTTCACTGTAATAATCTTGCGATGAAAATGAGTCAGATGCCCCTTGTCTGTGTAGTTTCATTTACAACCTTCATAGGAATAATAGAGACCTGTACTATTACAAAATTAAAGCTGCATGTACTTGCAATTAACAAAACATTGTTTGCTGTTTTCCAGCTTACGGTCCCGAGGATGAGTTTGGATCGGACAAGGCCGATGAAGAGGAACCCCTTCAGGATGACGGCCTGTCTCTGGACGGCCAGGATACTGACTACTTTTTCAACGACGATGAGGACGCGGGGGATCGCTTCAGCTGCCAGAACTCACCACTCAGCAATGGCACCAATCCAGATGCTGGCTACGCCTCACCGCTCAGCGCGGCCAGCGACCACCTGGCGGACCTCAAGACGCCACCCTTGGTCAACGACGCTCGGCAAAAGCTGGAGGAGAAACCTGAGGAGAGCCCCGAGCCGCTCAACGGCCTCTCTTTGCAGGACAGTTTGGCCAAAATGAAAGCCGTCTATGCAAACTTGATCTCCGACGCCTCGTGGTCAAGCATCGCTTTGGACATGCTGAAAGGTAAACAAGATGACGACGTTGCGTCCAGCAAGAACAACAAAAGTGAACATAATGAGAGCAACGGGATCGTAAACACCCACAGCCAAGCAAGCGTCCTGTCAAAGAGCAGATTGAGCAGCACCTGCACTAGCACTACGACGACTACCAGCAGTACCGCTACATCACGAACCGCATCCAACCACACTGGCGTCAATTCGGGGTTAACCTACGACTGGCACCAGGCAGCTTTGGCCAAAACCTTTCAGCACACGCCCTACCAGCTACTCCCAGAACCGAGCCTCTTCAGCACCGTGCAGCTCTACAGGCAAAACAACAAGTTGTACGGACCCGTGTTCACAGGCGCAAGCAAGTTCAGGTGCAAGGACTGCAGCGCAGCCTACGACACCTTGGTGGGCCTGACCATCCACATGAACGAGACGGGCCACTACCGCGACGACAATAAGGACACCGAGGATGATCGTAGCAAGAAGTGGTCCAAGCCCCGCAAACGTTCCCTGCTGGAAATGGAGGGCAAGGAGGACGCCCAGAAGGTTCTCAAATGCATGTATTGTGGCCACTCGTTTGAGTCCTTGCAGGATCTCAGCGTCCACATGATCAAAACGAAACACTATCAGAAAGTGCCTCTGAAAGAACCCATGCCGGCTCTCGCCTCCAAACTTGTCCCGCCGACCAAAAAAAGAGCCTTTCAAGACTTAATATCACCGAGCTCCCCCGATTCCGTGTCCTCTAGCATCCCACTTGGAGAGACGCTCAAAGACCAGAGGCTGAGCAATCCATACGTCACGCCCAACAACCGCTACGGTTATCAGAACGGTGCCAGTTACACGTGGCAGTTTGAGGCGCGCAAGGCGCAAATTCTCAAGTGCATGGAGTGTGGCAGTTCCCATGACACCTTGCAGCAACTGACGGCGCACATGATGGTCACGGGCCACTTTCTCAAAGTCACCAACTCGGCCTCTAAAAAGGGGAAGCAGCTCGTTTTTGATCCTGCTAGCGAGGAAAAATTTCAGTCCATTCCTTTGCCTCCAACAACCACCAAGCTTCCAGCTCCCAATGGGAAGTCGCAACCTGACTCCCCGTTGCAGCCGGCAAGCCCTGAGGAGGGAAATAGGCCGGGAGAGGATGAGGAGGCAGAGGAAGAGGAAGAGCCTGAAATGCCATTGGAACTAGATAAAAAAATTAAAGAAGAGAAGGAAGAGACACCTGAAAAGTCAGATAAGCCAGAGAAGGCAAAGTCCTACCAGTATCTCAGAGAGGAAGACTTAGAGGAGGCACCTAAAGGGGGGCTGGACATCTTGAAATCATTGGCAAACACAGTTTCAAGTGCAATCAGCAAGGCCCAGACGGGCACCCCGACGTGGGGCGGCTACCCCAGCATTCACGCTGCCTACCAGCTCCAGAGCTCCCTCAAGTCCACTCTGCCTTCCTGCGTGCAGGTTCAGCCTTTATTCAGCAGCACTTCTCTAAAGGTAGCGCCCTCTGACTTGGTGCCCGGCAGCCCATCGTCATCGCCGAGCCACAAGAACAACGTGCAGGCCATGGAGAAACTGGTGGAGAAGGTTACTGGGAAAAGCTTGCTGAAGAGTGAAAAAGAGGAGAAGGGCAGGTGTGCCAAGTCACCATCGCCAAATTGCAAAGACAAACGGATTTCACCCAATCCAGAAAAGTCTGTCGTCGACAAAACTGAGTACAGACGCAAAGAGAGTAGAAAAAGTACACAGATCAAGGAAGAGGCAATGTCGCCAAAAAAGCTTGTCAGTGATGGCTGCAGCAACCTGAGCATCATTACCAACCACTCCCCAGAGCTGCCCCTCGTCAACCCCCTCAGCGCCCTGCAGTCCATCATGAACACCCACTTGGGCAAAGCCGCCAAGGTGACCACGCCCTTCAGCGACCCCTTTGCTTCGCTCTATAAGCTCAACGGCAAGTCTGCTCTAATGAAGCCAACCGAGCCGGTGGTCGAGTACCAAAACAATGACCAGCCCATGGATTTGACCAAATCAAGGAGCACCAACGGACCCCCGGTGAACTGTACCGCCCCAAACCGACAACCGGGTTCCAGAAGCGTGTCCCAGTCATCCTCCCCGCCCCTCCGGGAGAACGCTTTAATGGACATATCAGACATGGTGAAGAATCTGACGGGCCGCTTGACACCGAAGTCCACCACACCGTCCTCCATCTCGGACAAGTCGGACGTTGACGGGGGCACCTTCGAGGACAGTATGGAGGAGCTGTCCCCCATCCAGAGGAGGAAAGGCCGACAGTCCAACTGGAATCCGCAGCACCTCCTGATCCTCCAGGCGCAGTTTGTCTCCAGCCTACGGGAGACCGCAGAGGGGAAGTTTGTCATCAGCGACCTGGGCCCCCAGGAACGGGTGCACATCTGCAAATTCACCGGTCTCTCCATGACCACCATCTCGCATTGGCTGGCCAATGTGAAGTACCAGCTAAAGCGGACAGGCAGCACCAAGTTCCTCAAGAATATGGACTCCGGCCAGCCGCTGTTTCTTTGCGGCGACTGCGCCTCCCAGTTCAGAACTCCTTCCTCCTACATTCGCCACTTGGAGTCCCACCTGGGCTTCACCCTGCAGGATCTCTCCAAGCTCTCCATAGACTTTCTCGAGCAGCAGGTTGTCAGCAGGACGGACGAAAAGACTCTAGGTCCATCAGAGTTCACGGAACACGACGACAATGATGGCGGCTCGCTGAATCAGTGCAAATTGTGCAGTCGGACCTTTGTGACCAAGCACGCCATCAAACTGCACCTCTGCAAGGCGCACGGCAAATCCCCCGAGGACCACCTGATCTTTGTCAAAGAGTTTGACAAGCAGTGACTCTCGCCCAGTTTCGGTCCGTCTAAACAGAGATCCACAACTGTACAAAGCGTCGTCACAGCACACATGGTAGCTCTACCAATCAGTGTACTATTCGTTCTTTCCATTTTCAATTGCCAATAAAAACACATTTTAAAAAAGTGACTTATTTTATTTGTTGTTGCTAGGGTTAAAACTACTTGAACTATTGATGACTTAATATTCTTGTAAGACGGATGAACAACAACCATGCAGCAAAAGCAGTGTACACGGTGGTTGTTCAACGATTACTACCTTTTCACTGTCATCTTCTGATTCAAACAAACTATTTTCGATTAGCAATTAATTAAAATGGAAATAAAGAATGATGCACAAAATTTTACGCCACATAGTGTAATTACCCATTCATGCATTATGGCCATACAAAGGGGTGGGTGGGGGGCTCTTCACCGTTCCAAAGCTAAAAACATCCGTGTGATGTAAACTGTACCAAAATGGTGCCGCAACCGTGTGGCCGCCGACCGATTGCCGCTCTCGCTGGCGCACTGCATCTTTTATGAGCCTTTGGGAATTGTCCATCTGTTGTTTTAAAACTGGACCAGCGCTCCCCTGTTTCTGTCACGGTCAACTTGCATATTATTTATGAGATTGTTTGTGCATGTTTTAATGTAAAGCGGCGGGCAAATGAGGAGAGCTCCATTTCCTTTTGTTTTGTTTTTAATTGACAGCCATTTAAATGAAGGTGAAGCAGTTGAAGGATGCTTTAAAATTGGTATTCCAGTTATTTAAACAAATGGAAAGGAATGAAGAAACAACACAGCTGCTTTAAAAACTGCAAAGAGGAAAAAAAAAAAAAAAAGTATCAACTGAATTGTTTCAATATGTACAGTATTTGCATTAGTTGGATAACCGTTGTAAAATGAATGAAGTTACTGTATGAATAATCAACAAGCAGATTTGTCGGCATATCTTGCTTGTTACGATTCCACATTATTTGTACTGTGTGAATTTTTATAATGTTATTTTCTAGACAAAGATGGCTGAAAGTGTATAAAGTTAGGTTTTGTTTTATTTGTCATTCAATGTGGTTTACACAAAAGCACTCGTAACACCAACAAAGAACAACATTCTCAATGGTTCCCTGACGTTTATCATGTTAATTTGCAATGATGCTATTTTTGTCTTTGGTTGTAAATAAATGCCATGGTTTAAACTTCAACAGTGTCACTGTGTACAGTACATTTGAAAGGTTTGAAAATGCATTTTGAAAAGTTTGAAAATGCCCATTTGATTCGATTTCAAAAGACAAAATGCCAAGTAAATGGGAGAAAAGTACCGATGATTTTTCTTTTTAAGTAACTTTGTTTTGCTGATTCTTAGTATCAACTACCAAAGTGAGAAACATGTGATGTGATTGGAAAAAAAAACAATCAATTCAAATATTACGTTTCCATTAAACTTCCTATTCAAAATAAGTCAAACTGTAACGTGCTTTCCTTTTTCTAACTCTGCTGCTTACCATCAGATGTCTGTGTTCTTTTTAATTTTGCATGCTATTAAGGAGACCTGATTGACTTTTGTTTTGCACCTCAGAGCCCTGAATCTGTGCATGTGCATGTTTATGTAGCAAAAATAATAATCCCTCTATAGTGGGGTGTTGTAGATAAAATAGAGAGAGGACAAAATGAGCTTGTGACGCGCGTGTTTGACGTGGCGCTTGGCTTTGCCGTTCAGCAGTGGAGTCAGGCACCTGATGATAAAAACGAAGAAGCCGCGGCACATTTCCACCGAGGGCATTTAAGTCGACATGGTCCCGCCTCTCTCTGCTCTTGAACGCTCGCCTCAGGCGTCTTCACTCCCGGGAACAATGAAGCTTGCGGTGTCTCTCCACAAAATGGACCCCCACTGCCACCCTTTTCTCAAACTGGGATCTGATGCCTTTTTTTTTCTTTTTTTTTTTTTTTTTTTTTATGCGGGGGTGCTCAGAAGTCCCTCCCACTTTGGCCTTGGAAGATTTGAGGGCCATTCAAAATATGTAGCTTGAACTCAATTTTCAGGCGCCCGCGGAGCTGAAATCATTGTCAAACTTCAAAGCGACAAATTTCAAAAGGATCGAGCCAGTTCAGGGGAAACAAAAATGTTTATTCTGTGTGGTTTAAATTAGGGCTGGGCGAGTAACGATACCGGCCTTATTTTAAGATATCGGGTACAACAGTTTATCTCTCGCCCGTACCAAGACCCTGGCTTTTTATTTATCGTCAGTTCACATGTTCTCCAAGACAGTAGACCTGATTTGAAATCAAGGGTTCATTAACAAACGATGACAAAATGCAGGCACATGAAGTCCGTCCCACAGTCAGCATTTGGCAAGTAGTGAGAGAGCCATCACGATGGCCTTACCTATGATTTAGTGTCAGAAGTCGGATCAATAGCTTTAAGACCATCCCAACCAACTGTATGGTTGTGTAACATAATGCAACTGTCCCTTACAGTCTTGCTTTTCAAATGTCATCCAGTCACAGATTTTTCAACCCACAAGATCGGACGTCCGACTTAGAATTTTGTCCTCGGTGCTAAGACAATGTACTTTGAGGGAGTCTTTCGTTCTTTTACTGCATCATTCCTTCCTCAAGTCATCTGAGGAAGTGGCAGACTCATTTCTTGTTTGAGAGCGAAACAATAAGGCACCTTTTCACGCCAAGTGTGAAGCCAAAGGTTTCCAAATCACCAAAGGACGGTTGGCTCGTCGACGACACCCGCCGCCCTGCCGAGATGCGCCGGCATCTCCTAACTGTCAGGGGAACTTGTTGTTTTTGTTAAGATACCGCGCGACATCATGCGTCAGGGCCGAGAGGGAAGAGGAGGCTCTTCTTTCAACAAGTGACAACGTGGATCCTTTAAAGAGTAATGACACCAGCGTAAGCGGCCGATGAATGAAGCCTCTGTTGCGATACATCACGGACTTAGAGGAAAAAAAAAAAAAAGGATGGAGGGGGTAAAAAAGGCGGGAAAAATGTTAGCCTTCCCAAAAATGCTTGCAATTTCAACAATAATTTAGATCTATCCCCACCGGCCGAGTTGGACCCCCTAATGGACCGGTTCTGGCCTGCATTTGACACGCCTGCTCTAAATTGTCTTTAGGTTTGTGCCCTGTGATTCTATCCTAGCCATGTTTTTTTTTTTTAATCAATAAAAGTGTTACTTTGGCACCATTCGGTGACATCCTGTTGTCAAGGGAACCATTTGAAGTGAGTTGAGGAGCTTCATTTAGATAAAATAGTAATTTACTGCCATCTTGTGGCATCCGTAGGAAGTTATAATCACTTTTGTGGGCGGCATCAATTACAATTTTTGCTATTGGCGGCAGGGCTCGGTCCATGTCCCCTTTGAATAACGGGAATTGTCTGTATTCCAATTTGTGTAGTGCCGTTTCGTACGAGGTCGCGAGGTTGATCTACAGCAAAAAAGATCACCTATAACAACGTCACCTAGCCAGAGGCTTAGCTGTATTGATGTTGTTTACTCACGAGACGTGTGGCTCGTGCCCTTAGCTAATACAGTATGTTGGCAGTGGAAATATCTTCATGCTTCCTAACAAAAAAAAACAAAAAAAATCAGACTGCATGTTGGTTCTGAAAGCTTGACAGACTTAGCAACAGTAACTAAGGAAGACAGGCCTCAAAACAAATCAAAAAGGGCAACATCCACCTGGAACATGTTGACTTCTGAAGGTTCAACTTATTTTTGGTGTCAATTGTGTGTGCGTGCATGTGTGTGTGTGTGTGTGTGTTCTTGCTGGCCGTAATGTTGGAAAAATATGAATTGTCAGGACGTGTCGCATGAAAAGTAGGTTGTGGACGTCTCCGGATGACCACAATGCAGACAGTGACATCACCCTCCCTGAGACACGTGTGCGTGTGTGTGTGTGTGTGCGCATGTGTGTATGCATGTGCAATACAAAATAAATAGGTTACAACTGTTGCTGCTGCCATTTCCTCATTATTCTCGACTATTCCTGGTCGGGGGGGATGTCAAGCGCGTTCATCCGGCAGCCTCGGCGGACAGTGTGACGAGCCTCATTCACGTGTGGTCCAAATGCTTTGCATGAGAATGGGGCCCCCAAACTCTGGCAAAGTGACACTCGGCCGACAAGCCGTCACCAGGCGGCTGTCATATTAGGCGGCTAAATTCAGGTGACACCCATCCGGCGGCCTCACCCGGGCCGACCTGACACCGCTTCATGTTCCCCGCTGTCTTTTTCTGAGGGGCTTTGTTAGCGAGGGTGGGAGTGGAGAGAGGAGGGGGGGGGGGCGCTTTTAATCAGCATGACGAACCCTTCCCTGTGCGCGCGCGCACACACTTTACGTGGGAGTGGGCATATGCTGAGGGCAGTGGGCCGGCCGGCGTGCCATCATTAGTCTAAGGCGATGCGGCGAGCTCCTGACACATGTCGACGGGAGTTTCCATTCGACCTCCACAAGGAGCATCCGCATTATGCATAAAGGTGACGGCGTAGTGCTACTGTCACCGGGCGGGAAGAAGACACGGTGAAGAAGAGAGACGGGGAATTTATTCGAGGCGGAACGGTTTACGTACAGGAGGTCCTCGGTGTACGACTGTCCCGACGCGCAAGGTTTCGAGGCTGCAAAACGGCAGGCCGCGGACCAGTTTGGCATCGACCGAAAGCCCTCGATAGCTGCGACAGCTTAATCGAGCCGGGGCGCATGTTGGGGAAAATCTCATCGCACCCAAAAAATTATAGCACAGAACGTAAACGGCGAACTCCAACTATTTGCGGTTCTATTCGCAAGTCGCCAACCTCTTTGAGATACTTTTTCGGTCCAGGTTAGTGGACTCGGTTTAATCCACGCTTTTGAAATAACAGATTTTCTCCAATTACATTTGATACCACAAAAAATCATATTCGTCCATGCAAAGCCACTGATCACCCGTTCCATCGACCACTCTTCTCACCTTGCCGTACAGGTGCCACTAATCAGCCATCTGAGCCCCCTCCCTCCCCGCCCTTGCTGCTTTCTGTTTGCCTGTCCCTGAGGCTCTTTGATGTGGCGCTGCAAAGACATTACAGTGTGGGTTCCCATCTTTTGCTACCAGGGAATTGCGAAAGGTTACATGTCCAGGCATGTTTGTTTTTTTTCCCCTCCTCTGCAACCGTTACACACCTATCCTTTTTTTCTTAAATCTTTGATTTCCTTTCATTAGGTCTACAAGATTGCAAGATAATTTGGGTTGAAAATGCCCAGGAGCCCTGTCCAGTTTTGAAGCTATGACAGTATAATCTGTCCAAAACACCTGCCATAAAACATGATTCCTGTTCACCTTCATTTGAATATGGAAAACAGCTTCGATCTTGCCGGTAGTACGCTATAGCTCGGCGTCTTGTTGCGGCCAAGCGTTCAGCGCAATGTGGTGTTTTGATCCTTTGTGGCCTCTTCCTATCATTGTGAAGCAGAATTCACCGAGCATTTGATTGATCACCTACTAGTCGTGACACAGGGTTAGTCTAACCCTATTGATATTGTCATGAAAGAAAGCTGGCGAGATATATCCTAAACGCGGCCGGATACAGATGTTTATTTCTAGCAGCAATGTTCCCTTATGTTGATCGATGTTATGCATAGAACAGTGGAGTGGTGGGTGGGTAGGCGGGCTTTTGATGGAATGGGATATTCATATTCCTGTTTTTTTTTTGCAAGTTTGGTGGCAACATAAACTGATGTACTTAAATTGGAACGCACCATATCATTGTTTTACCTAATGACATCTCAGTTACAGTACGTAGCAAATTGCACATGTAAGACTTCTCAGTCGTGAGAATAACTACATAGTACAATAAAAGTCCGGAAGTATGTTTATCCCTCCCAATCCCGCCAATGTTCCTTTTTAAAGAGTTTAGCTCATTTTTTTTTGGTCTGATTTCATAAACCCTAAATTAAGTCCCTATCATTATCTGCAGTTTGACATCTTTTAATTTATGTCCCTCCACCAGTCATGGCTGCGCTCCCAAAAGTGATGTGAGGATGACAAGAGGGTGGCGAGAAGGGAAATGGCTGCGTCACGTGGATGGATCCTTTCTAATCATCACTGTTGGTGAGATACAGCTTCAACCATCCTTGTATTGTTCCCGTCCGAAATTGTCCGGCCCCAACTTGTGTGTGTCAGACTCTCACTTTTAGCCGCCGTGATTCAGCCCGTTTGCCCGCCTTTACCTGAAGCAGACCTCGAGAGAAAGACATGACAGGAGCAGGAAATGGGAAATAAGACAGCCTTTTGCCTCAGTCGTCGTTTGACAATCAGAGGCTGTCATCACATTCCCGATCGGGCCTGTCAACGCACACACACGGCCAGCCGACTGTCATATTCCAAGTTATGTTATTTACGTACGCATAAGAGCGACACATGCAAACGCGTCAGACGTTTCGGGAACCCTAAAAATAAGACGCACTCGCTGACATAGTGTACAGTCTCCACAGAGACCACGACCAAGGAGGAAAAAATGTGGGTTGAAACCCTCCAGTTGTCAGAATTCAGACTCTATTGAGATCCAACTTTTATTTATTTATTTTTTTTGTGTCAGAAGTGGAAATATTGTCAAACTTAAGACTCTCTGTAAACTTAACAATCTTTAATTTGGGTCTTTATTTTGTTTGTAAATGCTTTTTAATGGTGTACTTTTAATTTTATAAAGCACGTTGAGTTAGCACACGTATCAAACGCTCCGTATAAATAAAGCTGCCTTGCCTTCACGTTACATTACGAAAATCAGGGGTCTTCAATCCTGTTCCTGGAGGGCCGGTTTCCTGGATTTTTTCCATCCCTCCTTGCTGCAACACACCCGATTCAAATGATAATGGATAGTTATCCAGCTTCCGCAGCTGATGATATGATCATTTGAATCAGGTGCATTGCAGCAGGGAGAGATGGAAAACATCCTGGAAACCGGCCCTCGAGGAACAGGATTGAAGAACCCTGTCGTAAATATTGCAAAAATGCGTTTAATACGCCTCTCATTCCATCTGAACTCGAGAAAATACAGTACACTCCGAATGTGTTTTTTAAAAATTTTTTATGGCTTTTAAAATGAAACTCCCTGCTAACTTGGGATCATGAAAACGATCTTTTTTTTTTTGCAGGTAGAACATGAGCTCCTACCTCACCGGCGGAAGTCCAGCGTTGACACTTGGGAAGTTCTCAAGACATTCTGGAAGGTACGTAAACAGAATTTGTTTTTATTGTTGACACCTAAGTGTTCAACCCACAACCTTCCAGATGACTGCCAGCCCGTTTTTTTTCCCCCAGAATTCCCTCCTACTCAGACGTCACTTTTTGTTTTCCTGCACGATTATTAAGCGACCAATTAAAAACGAAGAATTCAAAGGCTTTAAACGAATATGCAAATGTTCAGTCGTCGGGCCGATAACGGCGTGCCTCTAAGCTCTTTTAGTCTTAACTACAATTTTCCTTGATCCGCCGTGACAAACAAACACAGGTGATAATCCTATTATATGTATTTTGATGCTTTTTTTTTTTTTTTTTTAATGCTATGCTTTTTGTTTCCGTTCTCCGGTCGCTCATGCGTTGTTGTTTTTTTGTTGTTGATTTTCAAAATCAATTTTCAGAACCTTCCATTTCAACACATTTTTTTTTCCCCCGCATTGTGATTCATGTACCGCTGCTGTGTTTTGTCGTGTTTTGCTAGCTCGTTTAGCCTCGTAGTCGCTGGGCGGAGTCGATTCTCTCTACGACGACAGCTGACATTGCTGAAGTAAAAATATCAGGAGGCGCATCAGCTTAGAAAACAAAATTTGTTTTTTTTTTAACCTAACATAACTTTCATTTACAAGTTCATTGCAAAATATATCACTATCGTAAATTATGCATTGTATGAGATGAGTCGTAACCTGGAGTCAGCTCTTCTTTTTTTTGGGCTCAGAATATTGTGAAGCTTTTTTGATTTGGTAGTCTTACCTAAAAAGTCAAACAAAAATACCACTCTTATGCGAATAAATTTGAATGTATGACTAAAGTTTTTTTTTTTTCAATGAACAGTGGTAATTTTACAAGGATAAAGACTTAATTTAAAGACAAGTCATAATCCTCCAAAATAAAGGTAAAAATTTGAATTTTATACAAATAAGTGATTGCTGATAAATGTCTTCCACTAAATTTCTGTTGGAGAAGTTTCATACATGTTAGAAGAAATCTTCGTCCCCTTTGGCGTTGTAATCCGACTGAGCGTTTTCGTCTTGTCTGGTCAGTTGAGCGGTTTTGCTCCTTGGAGACGGACGCAAAGCCAACTTGGGAAGTAAGAGACGGGCACTTTTAAAGGAAGCTTTTGGAAACGTTAAGCCCTAAAGTGGTTAAAAAAAAAAAAAAACAGTGAGTGTCGGAGGAACTTTGGCATGACGACGACACCTTCATTTCCCGTCTAATACCTGAACTAAATACCCCCGCTCGCTCCCAACGCGCGCCCTTTAATCACAGAATAACGGCCTCGGGGGGAGGTGTGTGGTGGATGGGGGGGGGGGGGGGGGTAATAAAAAGTGACAATTAAAGGATCCTCACCTTCGCCTGCGGCGTTGAAGAAAAGTCTACTTGTAATTATTGTGGAAGTGTTTGTCGGAATCTTAGCCGACAAATCCTTGAACCCCCGACGACAGAAGACGCCGAGACCCCTTTCATCTCGGGGGGGGGTGAGCCACTGACAAGCACCGGCGACGCACCTTTCATTGCAAATGTTTTAATGTCTCGTCACGCTCTGCGCGCCCTCCGCTTCCCGCGTAGGCGATGTCGCTCGTATTACGGCGAGTTCAACCAACTTCTGAGGAACAGCGGTCCAACTTTAATCATCGCTTCATTTACTGAAGAGCTTTCTTCCCTCTGCCCCGAGAGAGCCCAAACACTTACATCCATTAAAACTTTTTTTTTTTTTGGGGGGGGTTCTGCAATCGTGGGAATTCCAATTTTATAGTAGCAAAGTGGACAGTAGCAACACAAGAGGAATAAGATAGAAAAATTCTGCAAATCTATGTACTACAATGGTGGCAGGTCTCCATTTCTGATGTATTGGTGGACCAGCCAGGACCGGCAGAACAAAATCCGTATAGCGATGACTTTGAGAGGTCAGTATTTCCCAACACAAAAATGATATCCTTTTTCATAGTTGATAATAAAGTACAATATATTGTCGGTTGGATTTTTTTACGCTTAATAGGCTAATCCAGGGGTGGCCAATTAACTGTGCAAAGGGGCCAGATGAGCAACATCCCAACCTCAACTTTATCTATTATTTTTCCATGTATAAGAAAAGCATATTGTTTTGTTTCAATACATTGCTACGTGTAGATATGGTATAAATGACATATTTAGACTAGCGTTTATTTTGCGCACCAACCGGCAATTTATATTTGCCGTTCCTAGTCATGGCTCCCAAATATATCGATAAGTGGGAAATATAATGTTATTGACTGATGTACAGTATAAAGATTCAGTGACGATTTATAATACAGCCGGTATCTTTAGTGTATGAAAACGTAGGTTTGCGTACAGTATGATCAGGCCAAATCCTCTTGGCAATCACTCCCTCCTCTGTGCAGGAAATAAGAATGTAGCTAAAATCAGGAACCCCCGTCTTTAAAAAAAACGAAATAAAACTAAATTAGCAAAGTTACGAAATATAGTGAAACCGTGCCAACACTGCAGTATTACTATCAGCTCTAAACCAGCATAAGGTGTCCTAGCTGGTCCATCAATTTCTAAACCACTAACGTAAGTAATCTCGGGTTGCTGGAATGGCTACAAAAGGACGCAATTTTCCTCAGTACAAGCAAAAGTATTGTCCAAATGAGTTTTTAAGGCCCAGTTATTTCACATTGTTTCTTTTATTTATCACTCAGTGTTTGCCAAAGAAGGCTGAATCACAGGGGAACCAAAAAGCAAAACATGTGGCGTATAAAGTATTTAATATCTTATCATGTCCTCCATATGGTGGAGTCGGGGACAACTCCTGTCCTGTGGTGAGCACCGCGGGGGCACCGGACCTGTCATCAGCGCCCCCACGCCCGTAACCCCTCCGTCAGACATCAAAATCTTCCCGCTGTCTCATTTGGAATTAAAGGTGAAGTCTTTCAATCCTCTTAGAAACGTCTGAACGGTTAGCAAGGCAACTAAAATGCGCTAATTAGCTAATTAATTGAAATATGACTTCAGTCCTGTACAATGACGACTTTAATGCCAAACTTTTATTTTTTTATCTTCTTGGGTTATGACTTTCATCCCTCAGGATTACAATTGATCTTGTAAAATTATAATTTAGCTCTCCAAATAACCTATTTCCTGCAAGATCACATTTTTTTCCCTAAATGAAACCCCTCAACTCACTTTAACATGGCTCCTCAGCAAAAATAATGTTTTAAAATGACAGCAAAGCACTACTTTTGTTGAAAGGCAGCTCAACTGAACACAGTTACTTGGCATTAGGATGCCACAAGATGGTAGCAAAGTGCTACTTTTGTCTGACTGAAGCACTGCAACACACTTCAGCATAGTTCCTTGGCACCAAGGTGCCACAAGATGGCGGCTTAGCATAAGCGAAGCTCCTTAACTCACTTCAATTTAATTTCTTGGCAAGATGATGAAACAAGATGACAGAAGTGCACTACCTTTGTCTAATTGAAGCCCCACATGTCAACATACTCCCTTGGCGGTAAAATGGTGGTAAAGCACTACTTTTGTCTAACTGATGCACTACAACTCACTTCAACGTAGTTCCTTGGCATCAAGATTCTGGCGAAGCACTACTTTTGTCAAAATGAAGCTCCTCAACTCATTTTAACATAGTTCAGTGGCACTAAGATGCCACAAGATGGCAGCAAAGCGCTACTTTTGTCCAACCGAAGCGCCGGTGGGTGAGTGTGAGGTTCAAATATCAAATCCACATGAGGTGAATTAGCAAATGCCGAACCACAGATATGTGGAGATTCACTGTAATTATCTGGCGATTTTGAGAGAAAAAAAAAAAATGCTAGAAACAAGTGAAATGCTCCTCCCCAAAAACTGCTACAATTTTAAGATATATCATCTCGGTTTCATTTGACTTTTTCAGTGGGTACTTTTTGTGATATTTTCGACTGCCGATGATCCGTGAGATTTTTTTTTTTCTCATGTAAAATATATGCCTTGGCTCAGTGAAGGTTGAGGAACACCGCGTTGGATTAAGAGTCTAATGGCCGCACGTTTCACTTGAACGTGTTGGCAATTTCCCCGGTTGACATTCCCATCCCTTCAGGGTCAAAGCACATCTCGGCAGCCTCTGTATCAATTATGAAATATTTTAACCGTGTCTGTCGAAGACGGACGCCGTTATCATTGGAGTCCGATTCGCTTCCCATTTGCATTTGTCACCGGCCGGCGCGCACATTTAGCACTTCTCAATCGGCGTGTCGGAATGCAAAATAAGTGATGTTGTTGGGGATGCGACGCAACGGGACTATTGAGGGCTTTCAATCAATGCGCATCTTCTTTCTCTCCAACTCCAGCAAAACACGACTCGGTCATCAATCTCACAGCAGTGGGGGGGGGGGGGGGGCTGCGATGCATTTAGGTGGGGGCGACGGGTATATGATCAAACGTTCCGCGTTAAGGTGAACACATTGCGGGGGGCTTTCAAGCTGTGTTAGCATGTTTACCTTTGTTAATGTGCAGTGTTAGTAGTACTAACAGAATTCCATGGATTGTAAGGAATTAATTTAATTAATTTGAATTATTTTAATTTTTTTTTTTAATCTGTAATTCAATGGACATTGTGCTGCAACTTCTAGTGTGTGTGCCTTGCCCACTACCGGGTAGTACAATACATTAGATACATACATAATACAGTATATCGTTGATGTCCTGTGAAAAACACGTATGTCCAATTTTGTATGTATATATATATATATATATATATATATATATATATATATATATATATATATATAGCATTATTTATAAAACATAAAGATGGCAAATGGATTTCGCTGGTCCACTCCCCACCAAAGTCGGAAGATTAATGAGTCACTCTTTGGCTTATAATTCAGAGTTCATCCTCACATACATCATATTTTCAAGCACATAGATTATGAGAGAGAGAACATTTATCATGCGACACGCAAACACACACACACACACACACACACACAAATCGCGCGCCTCCTTCACATCCAGTCATTGTAATGTTATTCACAGGCGTCTCCCGCGGAGCGTTAAAGTGCTGTTTGTGCAAACAGAGCCGAGATAATAGTGGGACAAAAGTGTGCATTCCTCACACATGATCGTCATTCATCACAATCATCAAAGCGTGACACTTTCACGACATTTTTGGGTGCGTTTTCGCTTTGGTTTGGTGAGAGCGAGCGCCCACACGCCACAGATTGCACCCTAAAAAGTTTAGCTTCAGCACAAAATAGGAATTGGTGTCGTATTGCGGGGAATATCATTAGTATTTTGCAACTGTGAAAAGATCAATTCTATCATCTTAAAAGTTTAAAGTTTGTGATAAAGTTGTTGTTTGAGAAGCTAAAAGTTGTAATCTAAAAAGGAGTTTCTTTTTTTTCCCCTTTTTTGGGCGGTATGACCTCACACTCAAATTTTTCAGGTGGGCCTTGATTTTTTTAAGATAAAAACAGTTTTCCATTGCCGTATTGCAAAAGTAGTCATTTTTCGAGGGGAAAAAAGTAATTTTACAAGAATGACGAGAATACAATTTTGAATACATTGTCAAATAAATATATAAATACCAATTGAATTTATTCCATGACCCAGTTTGTAACCCAAAACATTCTTAAACCGAGTTAACGTTTCCAATTGAAATCTGAAATGAGGCTAAACGTTGAAACTTGGCAAAAAGCGTGACAGCCCTTTCAAGAAACGAGCGCTAACGTGCAAAATTGTCCGAGCGCTCCACCGGATTAGCCAAAAAAAACAAGACTTCGACTTTGCAGCCGTTTGTGCCAACAGCCTCTCAAACATTAACGCTGCCTCTCAAAATGATCGACTGCATTATTTCCTAATCTGCCCGACGACGCCTGATAAGAAAGGCAGGAAATCGAGCGCCGAAGCTGATATGACGTCGCCTTTTGCGTAAATTGCTCTTTTCAGACGTCCGGTCGCTTGATGGCGGTAGATTGAATTCTCTCCAAATTGGCACGGCCATGTCACACACACGTGCGCGCACACACGCGCCACTTCAAATGAGCTTTGAACAGAGTCGTCGTTGGCTTATGCTAATCCGTTCCATTTAACTCTCGTCACTTCTTTCGCAGCCATCTATCGAGAGCTGGTGACCCGTCACTCCCGGCATCAGGCCGCCCTTAATTAGATCGAGAGCGATGGCGGGGACAAAATTACTTTTTGGGTTTTTTTTTTTTTTCTTCCCACAAAGTGGACCGCAGTAGGGAATGTAACCTATGTTGCAACAGCATGTACAGTATCTGAGGGGGCAAAAAAATAATAAAGTTAGAAAAAAATGTTTTAATCAAATTGTAAATTATGTGAAATAGATACAATTTTATAAAAAAAAAAAAACGTTTTAAAATAAAGTTGTAAGGGAAATAAAAATTTCTGAGAATAAAATATTACAAGGTGAAATTTTACTCAAAATTAATTGAATTCAATATTTTTTTTTCTATGAAAGTAAAACTAGAATTTACACATTTAATTTTAACAAAAAAAAAAATGGATACAAAAATACAACTTTTGAAATCTGGCGACTTGATTTTTTTTTGCCCAGCAATTTTAACTTCTGGGAAGACAAAATGCTGTCTCCAAATTAATAAATTGTGTTCCAGAAAAATAAATAAATCTAGAATTGTCATAATTTAAAATGTCATAAATTCATGAGAAACAAAAGCGTTGTGTCACCACTTTTGGAGTAATCTTTTATTTTTATTTTTTTAATCTGAAAAACAATTTTTATGAATTTTGAAAGTGATTTTTCTTGAACCGAAACCAAGCCCTTTGTGCATCGTCTAAGTCTGTAACTGCGTCATAAAATGGTTTCCACTGTATGCCACAAGATGGTGCCAAAGTAATATTTAATCAGTGTATAGGTGAGATTTTGACTGAATAATGAACATGAGTCAAGACGTGATTTTGTCGCTTTTAACGTTAGGTGCTCGTATACACACCTGTTTCACCGTCTCTTTCAGACATTGACTTGGCATTTAACATTTTTGTCTCCTTTTTATTTATTTATTTTTTTCATTGGCTTGTTTTTTTTTTTCTTCCGTGCATCAACGAACACAAGCCTGACCTACAAGGAACCCTGACACAGATCAATCTCCAGTGTGTTCCTCTCTACTAATTTAATCCTAATTTGCGCTTTCCCGAGGCCTGAAGTGACGCCGACTCCTCCAAACCAAGATCCTCAGACACGAGATGACTTCCTGGTTGCCGTGGCAAGTGTTTATCGGAGGGAATGTCACTTTGAGTCCACTCGAACAAAACACAGCTGCCTTCAGCCACGAGGAGGCGCCACCGTCATACCGATGATCAAATTAGACGTCATGATGGTGTGTTTAGGGAAGCCCGCGGAGGAATAAGAAGGAATATCATTTTTCTAATGAGAGGGGAAAAGGTCAAAGAGTCCCGGATGGAATGTTGGGGAAGTAATCATGGAAGCAAGCGACGGCAACCCGGACAGAAGTCATGGCGGACGTTAACCAGCATCACGGCCGATTCCCGAGGCCACAGGAGCAACCTCCTCCTGCTCCTCATCTACCAGGTGCTGGCCACAGCATTGGCCTGTGGGGGGCGCTACAGTGCAACCCGGACCGTGGAAACAAATAGTAAAGCAAACGATCCAACTTCTGTTTGCAAGCCCAGCCACAAAAAAAACAAAGAAACTAAATGCATTATTTAGAGGAATTGAAAATGTACTTGCTGACTGGATACATGCATTTTATTCATATTTAAAAAAAAAAAAAACATACCATCACATCAAATGAAACATTGGATTTTGAGTGTAATCGTATACAAATACCTATAAAAATATACTGGATATTATTTCCAGTGGATTAAAAAATCTATTCTAGTTAACCCATTAAATTGTTCTACATTTGTGTTATGTTAGCGACTTGAAATAACTTTCTTTTCTTGAACACTTAAACCTACAATGCTACTGTATCTTAATATTAGTCATTATAATGGCACTTGTGGCACTATTTTTTGAGGTTGGAAAAGGTTTTGAGAACGACTGCCATAGAAAATCTATACCCATATATACTATTCATCTTGTCTAATGAAGCAAAACAATGAACGTGTACAGTACATGTGACCTTGCTATTGTCCTAATAGTCTGTCATACATTTCTCAGGTCAAGGTGAACACTTGCAGACTGGACGCCGTGTTTGTTGAGAAGGCCGACACTTGACGGCATCGTCGATTCTCCGCCTCTCGTTTCCTCCCGCGGCGTGTGCGAGCCTGGCGCGTCTGTCAGCTGTCAGAGGCGGGCCGCTGATACAGAGACCTGTCACTTCTCGTCAGCCTGCGCCACTGAGGCCTTTTGCAGCTGCCTTTCTCCAGGCTACAGGAAGTGTGCGTACGCGTGTGTGCATGTGAGGGTGTGTGTGTCCGCGTGTGTACTTGCTGATGACAGGGGAGGGAAATAAAAGGCATTGTGGGAACGAGGAAGGCCACGCAGGAAGTCCATCAGACTGTAAATATGACATGAAGTAAATGAGCTCAGGAGCCTCTAGCAGCCTCTGTTGGTCACCTGCGGGAACTGCGGCGCTAACTAGCCTTCCTCAGACCAAAGTAGGAGGGATGTCGACTACTTACAGTGAATTGTTTCCTGTTGCTCCCTTGTTTGAGCAACATGGACATTTTAGGGTTTTTTTTTTGTAGATACTACAAAATATAAAATCAATTCCTGGTGATATTGCACTTTCTACCTATCTCTTGACTTGTCATGGTCAGGAAAAGTGGTTTACGGACCAGTGCGTAATTAAGAAGTTCAAACTCAAAGGTCTTAGCTTAATTGTTGATTAACATTTTGCAGTGCATTGTGCTGTTGTGTTGTACACGTGTTAGCGAGAGAGAGCTGGCAGGAGCTTCTTGGCCTACATAGCAGTTCCCGCGGGAAGACCCTGAAATCTTTGATATGCTCCGAGTGGGCATTTTTGTCATGTTTTATATCGTTCAACTAATACAGCAGACAAATGGGCCGCTAAAGAGGCGCGCACGCTCCCTCTGGATCGTTTGCTTGTCTTCCCACTTCCGCAATTCCACTCAAATGTTTCCAGTCCAAACATTCTCGCTCGTTTATCTTTGCACTGGGAAGGCTTGGTAGTTTCAAAAGCAAAAATGTGTTGGAAAAATTATCATCAGGAGATCAGTATTTTTATTTTTACTATTTTCATTATTTACCGTAGTAAACAATAGTAATTCTATTTTTATTATTATTTAAATAGTAGTTATTGTACTACTAGTACCAGTGTTTTTAATTTTTGTATTTATGAGTAGTAGAAGTAATAGCAGTTTTTTTTTTTTATTGTTACTAGTGGTAGTTGAAGTAATAGTACTTATTTTTTTATTATTCTTAGTAGTAATAATAGTAGTAGTGGTAGTATTTTAGATGGATAAGTGTGAATATGTGCCTGTGTGTCTGGAACATGGCAAGTGATATCTGCTGTGGCATTGGAATGTCTTGTGCCACGATGCACCAATCATGACTTCACTGATGAACGATTTGATAACTTTAACCTTCCGGTCGTGACGCAGCGAATCATTTGTCTATTGTTATTGTATTGATTTTTTTTCCCCTTCTCCTCTCTAGGAAGTGTGTCATGAGGAAGTGTGGAGTAGGCATCCGTTCGACTTTGTCCTCCAGATGTCTGCATGAACTCTAGTTGCCACCCCGACGCTGTCGCTCGGCGTCATCGCTCTTCGTTGACACAAACAATTAGGTAATGAAATATTGATTTTTTTTCTTCTTCTTCTTCCCACTTAAATTCATATTCATGATTTGCTTTGATAAATCTCCCAAAGTTGAAAGGCTTTTTTAGGACATGATCAAGGCTTTTTTTAAAAAAAAAAAAACACAAATATCGTAAAGCATCATGTTACCATGAGTTGTAGTGTATAGTAAGGCACTTATTAAAGGGGAACCATGGAAAGTAAGGCGTTTAAAAAAAACGTGTATAATAGGTCTTTAAAAAAACCAACAACCATGTCTACTAAATCGTGAAAAACACCAGTTAGTTTTTTTTTAGATGATAATGTATAGTAAGCTGTAAAAAAAAAAAAGGAAATGACCATGTATACAAAGGCATTTATTTAAGAAAACAACCATGTTAGTTATGTGTTTAAAAAAAAATCTTTACTATATATTGCCTTCACTAATAAATGACTATACATCGTGTCTTCTTTAAAAAAAAAAAAAAAAAGCCTTACGATACACATCATGTATTTTTGATGAATGCCTTACTATATACATCATGTCTTCTTCTTAAAAAAAAAAAAAAAAAAAAGCCCTACGATACACATCATGTCTTTTTAATGAATTCCTTACTATACATTAGGGGTCTCCAACCCCCGGTCTTCACGAGTGTTCCAACATACCTGATTGAAATAATCAGACATATCATTTGAATGAGCTATGTTGCAATAGTGTTACATCTAAAACAGGATGGATAGGGGCTCACAAGGACCGAAATTAGAGACCCCTGATGTTGAGCAACAAAATTCTTACAGTATGGGAAAGTTTACTTTTAAAGACATGTAGGGTCAGGCTTTTGAAAGGTTTAGGATGGCATTTTTAATCATGACAATGTAGGTCTATAGTGATTTTTTTTTTTTTTTAAACATGACCAAAAATCTGTCAGTTGTAAGATGGTGTCGCAATGAATTAGTGGTTCACACATCTGCCTCGCAGTTTTGATGTTGGGTGTTGGAATCCAGGTGCCAACCTACCTGTCTTCCGAAGAAGGCCCCCCAATGTCTAAGTGGCGAACTGGGGAGCTGTGTTTTGAGGAGCTTCTACAGATGTGTGGCGGAGACTGGAGCGTCATCAACACCAGCATCACGGTGATCGGTTGCAGAAAGCCTGCTCAGAGGACGGTGCGGAACTGAGTCCCGCACGACCTCTTCACCAGCAGATGCAGAAAGACGGGCCACGCACAACCCCTCCCCTCATGCAGGTTATCCTATTTTGTTGTTCTATTCTATAAAGTTCATCAAAGTTTTTATCAAATTTATAAAAGTAGGGGGAAAAAAACAGCATCCGAGAAGTCACAGATCTCTGTTCACGCTATAACGCAAGGTGACAGTTGTCACTCCGGTGAGCCCAGTCAGACAACATATGTCAGACCTCCAAGTTTACTGACATGATCTACTAACCTCAACGAGCACTTCTTCTCGACATGATCACGGGTGTCTGACGGGCAGCAAAGTGATGCTGTCACCCAAACCCCCTCGGAACATGACAAACGCGGCGTGACAACTGCTTGCTTTGAGCCCTCAACACGACTTGTTTGCTTCACGTCAGGGGACAGCAATACAAAACGTTTTTTGTTTTTTTTAATTCTACTGTATTTGGAAATTCAGAAATGAAATGCAAATGGATTTGTTTTTGTAGTCAACCTGACAAAAGGACTAAACACATTGGGATGGTACGATAGTTGGCCAAAACATCAAATCAAAAGCTGTATCCAAAAAATACCTCAATTAAAGTAATCAAAATATGAGGGCAGATTATTTTAACACATGCTATTACTGTTGTCACATCGCTCACTTAATGCTGGGTTCCAGGTTGAAAAGAGCAAGCCAATGTTTCCTATTCTTTTGGTTTTGCTGCCACCTTGTGGTTAGACCTGCAAACTGAACCGCAAGCATCAAGTAATGCAGGTCAAGTGACATTTAAATACATTCAAACATCTGACCTGTAAATGCGCTATCAAGTACTCGTGTTAGGTTAGTGTTAAGTTTTTAATGGAACCCATCACTTTTTGCTCTGATGTGTCATGTGGGCGTGGACGCCAGGCAGCTTTTGAGTTTGTTGCCCCTGCAGACTCAAGTGACGCGCCTCCCTGGCCTGACTCCAGAGTCAGCATGGGCTGGGTCTCATGGACACTGCTGCTCAATAAAAGTTTTTTTTCATAATAGTTTTCTGTCAACAACAAATTCACTAATCCATCTCTTGTCCCAAACATGCAAGGCTGCAAAGTGTGCTTGCTCAGAGATGTTCAAGTTAGGGTTATTAAAGTTAAGGTTCTTGAAAGACACAGAAACGACTTGGAGAACCTTTTTTATTATTATTATTATTATTATTATTATCTTTGAACATTTTCAACTACAAATATCAAGAACTGGAACTTAGAGTGTTTCAATTCCACTTGGAATAAACAAACAATTAAATAAAACTATCTTGTACAAATTAATGTAAAAAAAAAAGTCAGTACCCATCACTCTCATGTCCCACAAATTCAATGGCTTTTTGTTTTGGTACAAACACATTTTGTCTATGGGATATAAATACAAAACTACAAGTAAAACACTAAGTCTGCAAACACAAAAACATCAACTGAGGAATGATGCAGTAATACCCAAAAAAAAAAAAAAAAAAGTATTTTATCCCTGAACTTTTCCTGGTGACAAATCAAAGCTTGCAAGCTGGTGGGAACTCGTTTTGAAGATTGAATTCTTCCGTTAACATCATTTATTTGTTGTGTCCTTTGAAAGCGTTTCTTATTTCCATTTGATGCTTTTGCACCAACCATTCACATGAAATGTTTTTTGTGACACTGACTGGCATGTTTTTCAATGGACTATGACCAAACTGTCAGTTTGTTCAAGGGATACGTTATATTTCCATTTTCAGCATTAAAAAGTTAATATAACTATTATTTTTCACGTGCAATTAACACCTTTAAAAACGCATTTTGCCACTTGCCCTCGAGTAAAATTGACATCAAAAGTACTCACGGCTCGGATAACCACCAATCACGGCTCAGCTTGAGCCCTGAGTACTTGTGATGTCATTTTTAGTCGACAGCAAGGGCCAATTACATTTTTAGAGGTGTTGATTGTACGTCAAAAATCATGAAGTTATCAAATTCACTGTAGACAAAATATTAGCTTTTTACTGGTGAAAATGGCAAAATTAGTCAATTATTCCTTAAGCTTTAAGGCGATGTAAGCCATAGATCTGTTTAAATGTGCTTCGAGCTTACCTAACCCCCCATATTTTTGCCAATAGTGACTGTGGCCTTTCTTTTTCGAAATGCGGGGAATTGGGCGAAACGCACAACGAACGACGCGCAACGTTGCGGAGCGACCACACAAGTCTATTGCAACACAAATTTCAATTAAAGACGGAATCTCCACGAAAACGTAAGATTTTCTAGAATAGGGCGTAGGGAACTCAATAAGACTCCGTTTCATTCATCTGAGATTTACGTGCTGCTGTTTTGGTTAGTAAGAGTTCCAATGGGTTGAACGATAGCGGCGGGAAAACGGGAGGCAATTAATTGGGACGGTTTGCCACTATTTGAGTAAATACGGTCATTGATAGTGGTTTCTGGTGCATGCTATGACCTTTGCAAGTTTATTGTTAGGTGTTTTTTTTTTTTTTTAATTTGAGACTGTTCAATGATTTTTCATGTTCTTTGTGAACAAATAAAATGAATAATCTGCCCTAGAAATAAGCACACTGTAGTGTTGGCATACATACAAAAAAAAAGCAAAAACAGGGAAGGTCATTTTGATTAATTGCATATTTTTGGTCTCCAATTGGCATTATCCTCCCCAACTTCACATCTTCACATCCACATAACATATCGTACTGGTGTGCGCGCACACACACTCAAAAGCAGACGTCAGTCTGAGAAATGAAACTGTGAGTGCTGATGAGTCCACCTGATTGCATGTTGTTTCTGTCCTTTTTTTTTTTTTTTTTTAATTTTTTTTTTCTTTTTTTTTTTTTTTTCCCCCGTCAGTGGCGGTGGGTGTCTTTGATGGTCTTCACATTCCTGTATGGAGAGACCCTGAGGTGGAAGTGGAGCAGCTGGTCACCTGTGGGACGGTGTTTTTTTGTATAAAAACATATAGTTAGGATATAATAAAATGCAATTCAAAAGGTCAGCAGCTTTGAAAAATATTTGTTGGTACGAATAGGTAGACAATCTACAGTCACTGCTAATGCATCATACTGAGGCACACCCAGTAAATGTGGTCAATTGGCGGGGGAACCTTGATGCAATCCCATCCATCGGAATTTAGATATAGGTAGCCAAAATATGCTCAGAGTCATTCTGTGTCATTTCATCAAACGCCTCCCACCTGACCATCTCAGAATGTCCTGTCGAATTTCTAGGAAAAAGACTGATTTGGTAATAGGAAAAATCCCAAATATTAGGTCTCTATTGTCAATATTTTTCTCATGGGAAATCATTGAATGGAGGGTAATTTAGAAGCTTTTTGTAATCATACTTTTTTTATAATTGTATGTTATAATTGAGCTCCACACCTGACCTTCTAAATTTGGAGGCTATTGGTAGCAGATATTGACTGGAGAAATGTTGAAGGCTACAGATGAGATAGTTTTGACTGTTTAAAAATGTATTTATTGATTAAATTAAATGAGTATGATGCTGAAAACCATAAAAACTACCCATCATTCAATCATTTTTCATGAGAAAAGTATTGAAAGTAAAGACCTCATATTTTTGGATTTTCCCTATCGACAAGTGTATCTTAGTATATTTTTTAAAAAGAAATTCTGTGATGGTCCAGTGGGAAGATTTTCAGCAATTTCATGAAATGACACTGAATGACCCCTTCAAATGGATGTAACAAACTCTCCACCAGAGGGCGCTGAAACGCCACAAACGGAAAACAACAAGTCTAGAAATGAATTGAACATCCCTGCCTGTTGCTGTATCAACTTCGTTTGCTTAAGTCTAAGTGCATATTCTAGAAGAATTATCTTTAATTCAGTGGACATAATTCCCTTTTTCTCAGCACTCAGTTTCTTAGGACCCATGGTTAGAGAAAAGAAAATTGTCAAAATACCTGATCATTTGAGTCTTGTGAATCCAACGCAAAGCAAACCAATTAGTTATTTATATGGGCTAATTGTAATTTGGAGCACTCGCTACTTTTCGTGTTTACAATACTGTAACATTGAAAGCCAAACTTACTTGTTTGGAAGCTTCAGGGGAGGGATGGACTTCATTTGAAAAATGTCCGTTGAGCTGCAACATTGCTGAAAAGACATCAAGAAGGTGTTGGAAATTTTTCTGCGCCGTTGTGCGAGTTTGGGTGAAGATGCTCCTCACCTTGCGGGTCCAGCCTGGGGTCCACAAAGCCCCAGTGCTGGTAAAGAGCCGCCAGCTCGTGAGGACTGTGGCTCTTCAGGAGGCTCACCACATCAAAGTCCGTGGGCGTGTCCGTCGCGCCGGCGGCGGCGCTCTTGGCCTGAGCGTAAAGCAACGGTTCAAAGTAGGCCCGATGGCCCCACATGCTCATGGCGGCCCACAGGTCGGCCCCTTTGGGACTCGGAGAGGGGAGCCTCTGGGTGTGGTGCCGATCCGAGTTGGACGTCGCCCCCCCGTGACTCAGCATGAAGCCCAGGCCCTCCTTCGGGAAGCTTCCCTCCGCCGCCGTTCTCCCGGATGAGCTCGCTTTGCTGGCGCTCTCCGCCGGGCGCTTCTGCCCGGACTTCACCCTGGCGCGGGAGTCCGGAGTTTTTGCGTCTTTCGCCTGAGGCTTGGACTTGGCACCTGATTGGCTCTTAGGGGCCGCCTGCTTGCCGTTGCCGCCAGTCGGTGGTTGCGTGCGCTGGCTTCTGGGCGCGGGCAAAGTCGGGCAGTCCTTCCCTTCGAGGAACGGCGGGGGTCCCGTCCGTCTCCACCGGGAGGTCTTTGGTCCGCGGGCGCCGTTAGCGCACGGCGCCCACTTTGGGGCCGCTGAACTGCTGTTGCCCACCCTGTGCGAGACCCGCTGATGGATCCACAGCACCTCGGGATAGCAGGTGGCGTGGGAACAATACGGACACTCATGTCTAAGCAGGCCTTCTTTTTTAACCGAGTCCTGTCCTTTGTCGTCCCCCGGTGCCGACAAGTTGAGAAGACTGTCTGAATCGCTGCTCGTCGTGACTTCTCCATCATTGAACTTCTCTGTTTTGATGTTCAAATCACCAGGCAGGCCGGGGAAGGGGTTCCAATATGGCTGACAAAGAAGTGCGCTCCTTTTCCTGAGGTAGTCCACGTACCTTGAGGCCTTGGAACTACTTTGGCCGGCGGCTTTGTCCGAAGCCGCGCTCTGTTTGCTGTCCTGGTGCTGCGCGTGCACGTGAGACCTGAGTAGTGAGGCGTCCACAGTGTGAAAGTCACAGTGCTCGCAAAACAGAGGTTTCTCATCTGTGGGGCAGAAATGTGCAAAAACATGGAGAATCAGAGCAAATGCAAGCAGCGGTTGTAAAGTAGAATGAATAAATTCCAATGTGTGATGAAGACATTTTATTACAGTATTTGCTGCCATTAAGAATCAAGACAAAACTGTTTTAAGAGCCAACAATTACCCCATACATTAGGGGAAAATTAGCCTTGGCTAATTCTGGCTTTTTTTAGCCATGTTTTTTCATGTGTTATGTGAAATTGCACTGTCCCCTTTCAAATAAACCTATCTATCTATTTATCATACTTCCCTGCCATGTTAAGAGACTTGCTGTAATTCAATATATGTCCACAAGAGGTCTAATTTTTGGCGAATATTTTAGTTTTTCCATATTTTTGTCTATCGTTTTTTTGTTTAAATATTCAGTAATGTTTTTTCTAATATTTGTGCATCTCTCTATTTTTTGTATTTGACAAAAAAAGTGGTGTTATTTGTTTGATATTGATTTTGTAACATTTTGTAATCGTTACTAACACACATTACTTTTATATTTAATTTTGTCATAATATTTGTGTACTTTCTAGCTAATATTGGTGTTTTTATCATAGTTTCAATTTTGTAGAAAAAGTATTTTTTTCCAAATATTTGTGCCTTTCGTTGTCATATGTTGTGTTAAGTGTTAATAGTTACCTTCCTGTTCCTGATTCCTGTTGCCGAGGTTGTCTTTGATGGCTCTGTGTTGCAACGCCTCGTAAAAGGCTTGCCCGAGTCCATTCAGCAAGATGCGGTCTTTCTGGCAACTCTTCTTGTCCTTATCGGCTTGCTCGAGGCTGGCGTCGCCCTTCTTCTTTTTGGCGCTGGAAGCGGGCACGTCGATGGGCTTCCTCTTCTTCTCTGACTTGGCGGGGACGTATTCGCCCTTCGCCGTGTTGTACGCCACCTCGGCGTCAGCGAGTCGTTCCTCCCAGCCCAGGCATCTCTCGGCGGCTTCCGCCAGTCGCCCCCTTGTGGCTAACTGCCAAGCCTGGTAGCTGCACACAGGATCCAATTCTGGGATTCTCCGGCCCACGTTTCCGTCCGCCTGGGCTTCCTTCAGTGCAACGCGGGAGAGGCCGAGGCTTTCCAAAAAACGGTCCTTCGTCACTCGCGAGGCCTCGAGGTCTTGCCGTGCGTTGTGGCAGTGTTTGTGTAACCTTTCGTGTAGGCGCAAGGTCTTGCAATCGGTGAAGAAGTGGCCGCAGTGACCGCAGAGCTCGTAGAGGCACTTGTCGTTGGCGAGTGCGCCGGGGTCTTGCGCCACGCCGTTGACGGTGGCGGGCGGCTGGTCGCTTTTGCCGCCCTGCAGCTCCGCCTTGGCCCGGTGGATGCGCATGTGGCTCTGCAGGAACCACGCCTGGCGGAAGCGGCGGCCGCAGATGCGACAGCCGTGGTCCTGCGCGCTGCGGTGCCGCTTCATGTGCGACTTAAGTAACGCCGCCTGGGGGAAGTCTTGGCCGCAGATGCTGCAGGAGAAGGCCCCAGGGTCCAGTCCCTCCACCTTCAAATCTTTCTCTTTTTTCTTGCTAGTTTTCTTCTTTACCACCTCGGGAGTCTCCGGTATCTCCACTTCGGCCTGCTGGTCGCCGAGGCCGAACAGGCCCAGCTTGTGGCTCCGGATGTGCGCCTTGAGGGATCCCTTCTGCGCCGCCCTGTGGTCGCAGTAGGGGCATTTGTAGGGCTTCTCGCGGGTGTGCCGCCGCATGTGCTGCGACAGCGAGCTGAGGAGCGGGAAGCTGCGGCCGCACACGCCGCACGTGTGGCCCGAAGCGGCATCCTCCTCTATCTCGGTGTCTTTGGGCAGCGCTTCCTCCTGCCGCCTCGCTTTGGCCTCCATCGATCGCTGTTCTTCGAGTGTCGCTAGTATGACTTTTCCGACAAGGTTGCTTTCAGAGAGCCGTTAGGTCGTCGTCGGAGGTGTCGAAAAATTTGGAAAGCATCCTTGCTTTGGGGTCATCCGGCAGGCTCAAGTCAACCTGAAACACAACATTGTCCGTTAGCGGTTTTCAACAGTTAATCAAATTCTAATAGACATCGCAATGTAGTAGTAATGCGAAGGCGGCAAATTTAGTGAAAATAATCATGAATTTCGGGCAGTAGGCCAATATGTTTTTATCATTTATGTCATTTTTTAACGTTTATCATTTTCAATATTCGGTTGTGAGGGTTGTCCCAAAAGAAAGCTCTAGATGGAATTAATCAACAATCACTTTGACAGTAATCAACACAATTCTTCCCAATCCATTCACGGCCTCATTGATTTCCAACCATTTTCAAGAACCAACCAGTTCTTTGTTGTTGTTTCTACTCAGTTTCACTCGGAGCACATCGCATAACAAATGAGGGGAAAATAAGCACAAGCTTGGCACCGACAATCCATTTGGGACAATTTGCAATTACAGACGACTCTGGTATAACCTTTGTCCCTCAGAGGCGGAGAGGCGGCTGTCTGCATGTATTAGAGCGCCAGCCTCTGTCCAAATTGAGTGTGTGAGGCCAAGCATGAAGAGACGTATTCATTCCTGGGCCAATGAGGATGGGCCCTCAGGGTCAGCACACTCTAATTCACGATCAATAATCCATTATGTCCGAACTTTGGTAAGCACAGAAACACCCACTTATGCCCAGGCTAAGTGCTGACATGACAGTCTTGTTTGGTGCTGGCATGTTAAACATGGTTGTTTAATGAATGATTCCAATGCTTTCTGTGTAGTCTTTTCAAACTTGTGGGAAAATGAGGTTTAAGTAGCTCCGAGACACGTGCTTGTGCGCACAATGGTGCCTGTTCTGAACCGGGCCGGACATGTGACCGGACCAAACACGCAGCGACTGTGTTTTTTTTTTTTTTTTCTTTCTTTTTTTCCAGTGAAAGATCGTATACTCCGCGGTCTGATCGCCATCCAGGCAGTAAAAAGTAAAACCTGCTATTGTGTCGGCCGCACCAGAACTGTCACATCGCTTCACGTCTGGGCCCCCGCCGCCTGGGTCAGGGGGGTTGATGGGGGGGGGGGGGTCATTGTTTGAGCAAGAGAGGCCACGGCCTGCGTGTCACCCCAAGAACAACAGACAACTCTGACCGTCCTTCGTCCATACTTGAGTGCGACGAAGGTGATTTTTCTAAAGGGGGGGCAGAGGTTTGTCCATTTGTCAGCGTGGCATCTGTCCCGCAAAAGGGGCTCGAGACTGGGTCTCGTCCGGACGTGGCAGGTGTTTGCAGACGCTGTCAGATTAGAATACGGGTAATGTGGCACGCTGTCCTCCCTTTCGAGAGGGGGGCAGGGTGGACGATAAACTAGAGGGTGGCAATTAGGGGGTTAATGTTAAAGCACAATGGGGATGAAGTCAACAGATGGGAATAAAAACAGGCCATCGGTCTGGGGGGCTTCGCCACCACAGCACTAAGAGCCTTTGTGGAAGCAACCTACGAAGTGGAAAACGCCTTAATTTGCCTTAAATGTCATGTGACAGGCTGTCAGCGCAGCTCGCTTCTAGCAACATCAAAGAATTGACTGTTATAGAACACGAGGTAGGCAGGCTCAATCGTAGCCAATAAAGTGGCAGTATCCAAATACTTTAGTTGTTCTTGTCCAGTGAGTGATTCAGTGCGCATGAAAGTCATGTTCAGCCAAAGCTGCTATCGACAAAGTGTCGGTGAACTTTTTAGTATAATTGCCTGTTTGCGATGATGGGCAACACAGTGCTGATGTTGACTGTAGCGTTAGCTTCACACGGGCAGCTAGCTGGTTCGGTGCCAGATGGTTGTCACTTGTGATTAAAAGTGCATTGAGTATGCTTGTGAACGTGTTTGATTTCTTTTTACGCATCCCACATGTGTAAGCTGCTTTTTAATTGTTTAAAAAGCGTTATATCACACAGTCTTTTTTTTTTTCTGTTTCACTTTTGTCATTTCATCTAGAATTCAAACTTATTTGGTACTTTGTATATTTGTCGTTATTTATGTATTTTTTTGTCATCTTTTGAGTTTAGCTTGTTTTTCATTGGTCATGTCATGTCATCTTCGACACCATTCATCCTCTACAGGGTTGTTGGGGGTGCCGCAGCCAATCCCAGATGACTTTGGGCGAAAGGACCGACCGACTACACCCTGAGCTGGTCGTCGGCCAATCGCAAGGCACGCGCAGACACCGTCACTGAGCAGGAACCGACCCCACGCTGCCCGCACACAAGTCAGGCAAGTGTACCACTACACCATCAGAGATCCCTTTTTAAATTGTCCTTTTCTTCTTAGATATTTGTGCCTGCCTAAATCTAATGCCCTAAACGGATCGACTTAAAACAAAGATTGTACCGGTACCTTTAGAAAAGCTTAAGGAACGGATGCATTTTGGACTGTGGCACAAACTATTCTACCCATTTGCCAATATCTTAAACGCAGATGTTTTTGAAGTCACTCTAATTTACCTCTGTCCTACTCCTGAATCTATTATATAAATACACACACATATAATGTCCAAGTATACATGATAAAAGGATCCCTTTTTCCCCCCTCTCTCGTTCCTTGTTTGTGTCCTTTTCACCTCTTGTGCTAGTAGTGCCTTTGGAGGTGTGCAAAGTAATGTTGCTCTGGGGAGGGGGAGTGCCATATCTTTTAGAATGCCTCGCGCCCCTTTTCTCTCCCTTTTCTTTGGCAGATGAATAGGCATGTCCAGTCAGCTGTCCTCACATTGAATCATCCCGACATCCCACAACCAGCTCAGCACAAACTCCCTCTGGTTAGACTGCCGTGTGCTCATGTGTGGATGTGTGCGTGTGAGCATGTTCCTGCATGAAAATAGCTACTGCCGGTGTGCGTGTTGCACCAAAACCGTGGGCGTAATTTCCTGCCAAAAACTAGAAATAGCCTCGTCGCTGAATATGATTTTTGCAAGGCATCCAAAATGGCTATTGTGGCTATTTTTAGAAGCACTTTTGAAATGTAACTAAGTATGTCAGCATAGGTATTTTCGCAATTCTGTATATCAATTGCTTGAGAGATGATGTCATCCAAATATTCCCAACAAGCAGGAGCAGCAGGCCTGTGCCAAAGCTACCGCTGACCGGAGAGCGAGCACGTGACTGTCCTTATGCTTGTGTCCAGAGCCACGCTCGCTGGCTCACTAAGCCGCACCTCACATCTACTGTTTTCTGACCAATAATCCTGTCTGTTTTCGTCAAGCGCCATCGTTTGCTTTGCTATATAAAGCCATTTGCTCTCTCATCTTGAAATAATCCCCCAAATTTGCGGTCATCAACAATAAAGTCTATGCCAAACTGCATCTTTGAGCTGCAAATGGGCTTGTTTTGTCGTGTCATATACATTTCTACGGAGACAAAAATAAATAATCTATTTCATTTCAAAATAGTGTCAAGGGATACTGTCCAAAGAGTGAGCAACCAAACTCCAATGAAGGCGAACGATGAAGAGTAACAAAGACCAGTAAAAAAATAGCGATGACGAGCAGGGACTTTTGGAGATTGGCCAAGAGGCGCAAACACTACACGTGTTATAAAGACTATCAAAGATGAGGGAAGATGAACAAAAATAGCAAAGAGTTGTGAAGATAACCAAAACCTACCTAAAATGACCGGAGAATAGCAAAAACTACAGAAAACAAGCAAAGACTAGCGATCGTACATGCCACTCATGATCGTGTGCAATGTTTCCTGTCTCCAGCTTTGTTAGAGTGTTATTGGTTGTGTTATGTCAAGGCAAAGACAGAAAGACGTGTGATGTTACCAAACACGCTTGACATTGTTGTAAAGCCAAGACTAGAAAAACGCTGCACTAAAACCAATGAGATTACCACGTTCCACGAAACAATTGAGATGATGGGAATGCGCCGTGACGCCAGTAAAAGTCTAAAACGTCTGATTGTCGGTTTTCAGTCTGAGACTGTGAAAATGGTTTGACAAAGACTAAAGCGTCGAAGCATCTTTTAAAATTAGAACCCCCAAAAGTTGATGAGTAGTCTTGCGGTGTACTCAAGATGGCCTACAGCATACCACACACATAACCTTATCACCTTTGACCATCACCAGTCTCCACCCCTGAAGCAGAACTCCCAGAAAATTAGAATAGTAGTAGTAGAAGAATCGAAGCTAAGATAACTGCTAAACTAACTGGTTTACATGGCACGATAGTCACTTTCGCGTCACAATCACGAAGTCTGTGGTTCGGTTGACCACACACCCGCCGTAAGGATTTGCATGCAAAACTATTTCGAAGATTGCTTAGCCAAACCGTTTTCTCAGCAAATTGGAAAGGAAGAAAATACAAGATAAACACTCGGGACAATTGTGATGTTTTACCCGGCCTTTGTTGACTTTGATCGCAAGGAAGTGGGGGTCGAGCCAACATTCATATTTGAGCAGATCCCAGATTTGGGTCTTTGATGACTTTGATCAGAAAGTGGAATTGAGGGCTCAAAATCGGCCTTGCCTATTGGAATGTCTGTCTTTTCAGCTAATATCTAATAAATACATCAAATAACATGGTGCCGTTGGCCATTTCAATATACTTGGACATCAGACAGAGAGTAATATTGGTATGTTATTAATAATTTCCCACTTTGGGTGAAAAAAGCCTACGTATACAATTCGGCAGGTCCACAAATCAGTCCTCCATCACCAGCAGTCCTCTGCTGGTTCCTCGAGCGACTTAGCAACAATGAAGGCGGTGTGGGCAAACAGCCTCATCTACCTAAGAGATTAGACAGCCGCCGGCTCGGCAGCCTAACTTGTGCACATTTTTCCCCGCCCCCCCTACCACCCTCTCGCCGCCGCCTTGTCAACCCAGTGTGCAGTTACACAACATACACAGGGATTATTACTCTTCATGGCACTAGGCAAGCTGCTCCGTGAGTGGCCTTTTATCGTGGAGTCAAAGGCGTGCGAGGAAAGGCGAATACTGCCCAACGAAGCATCTAAAAACATGTTCATTATTTACCTTGAAATAGTCTTTGGGGCATCGTTGGTGTTCGAGGCTAACTTTTCTCATTGTGGACCCCCCACTCTCTTTTCAGTGTGTATTGGCTGGTGTGGGAGACACTGGTGTATAATCTGCGGGCATTAACTTGCTCTCTAAAAAAAGCACTCTCAACAGGGATTAGATTATTGCGGCAAGGTCATCATCGACTCGCCGGGACCGTTTCTCTCGGTGGCGCTCTTTTGCCTCGTTGGTTTCCCCGTTCAAACCCCCGGGCAGATGTACATGATTTAGACACTGGTTTTAGTCTGTGTTAGAAAAATAACCCACCACATTTTATGATGGTTTAATGCGCAGTATGTTGTAGCATTTGAGACGATGCTGATTTATCATCTTGATGATGGTGATGAGATTAATGGTGTGGAGCAAAACACGTTTTAAACATCATAACAAGTACAGTATGTCTTTTCGCCGAACTGTCCAAACAAAGACAAGCAAAGACTAATGCTGGTGTTACGCCTAAAGATTTTCACAGTCTCAGACTTAAAACAAAGTCAGAAAGAAGTGTTAGTTTTTCCTTGAGTCGCAACGCGCTACCATCACCTCGACAGTTTAGTATATGCTAGTAATATTCAGAGCTGGGCATTTTACTAAAAGTTTGCGGTTCGTTTATCACTTTCCGCCTACAGCCGTAGGTCCGTTTATCCGCCATTTTGTCCGGCCGGACCAAATAATAATCACCTGTCCAACTAAAATTTTAAACAGGCTTCTGTTTACGACAACCAACTTTGACCAAACGTTTTGATTGTGGGGTAAAAAAAAAAAAAAAAAAAGCCTTGAAGAGGAATCAACCCAAACATTTTTTCAAGAATATGTTCTATGCAAGCCTACTAGTTGAAACAAGGCAGTCTGATAAATATTGCGAGTTAATCTACTCGTTTTAGCCATCTCTGGGGGCGGCCATTTTGTCACTTCTGTCGACTGAAAATGACATCACAACTACCCAGGGCTCCGGTAACGACCAATCACGGCTCAGCTTTAGAAAACAGGCGAGCTGAGATTGGTCGTTCATTTTCAGTCGACAGAAATGATAAAATGGCAGCCCCCTCAGATGGCTAAAAATGGGTGGATTTTGCTGCTTAACTCATATTGCACAAACACACTATTAATCAGAATGCCGTGTTTCAACTAGTAGGCCTGCTGAGAACATATTCTTGAAAAAAATATGTTTTTCCACTTTAAGAATATAGTTGTAGTCTTGCAAATGGGGACCCTACAAAATCACTATATTTTTTTTTATAAAATCTCAGTCTTAGACTAGGATTTGACTAGAAACACTCTAACTTGTCTTTAAATGTGAGCAGGTGTGAGATGATCGTTTCTAAGGTTCTTTTCCAAATCTTCTCAGTCTTCTGTTGTACAGGCATCTTAAAGACAAGCAGAGACCGGCACAGACTCGTAAACGTTTGCGCAGACTAGCAAATACTTACAAATGAAAGCAAAGACTAGTATAGGTTACCAAAGATGAGGGAAAATGAGCAAAGACTGGTGAAGATGACCCAAGACATACACAGGGATTATTACTTAAGTGCAAAGGCGTAATCATGTTTGTTGCACTTCACAAAAGAAAAAATGAAATTAACTTTGGTCTTTTTATTTGTACTCCTCCCATGACCTTGTCATAATCTGTTGTCCACATCAAACCTGAAGCACAAACGCTTCTAATCCTAGCGTAGCTTTGTGATGTAGCAGACACGCAGTACTATTGCTATAATAGCTAAGCTCTTCTAAAATGACAGTGCCATCATGTGTCAAAATGTCTTTTTTGCAAGCAGCGATCAAGGTAACGATTGCGGCAACGTAAGGCGATACGCGTTTGGCCATTTTTGCCCTGCGGCAAAGCAGAAGAATGACAGCTGGCAGCAGGGTTTGGATTAGGTTTCCCCGTCGGGGCTACTGCATCTTTTACACCGCCCCGCTGCTCGGGAGTAGAATGGCGCTATAGTAACCCGATTCCCTCGCGCACTCATCCAATCTCGTCTCGGCCCTCGACGGGGTTAAACAGAAGAAAGGATCGGCGGACGTCTTAGTCATTGCCGCCACCTTCCATCTGGATGTCCTGCCTTTAGTTCCTGCACACCATTTCAAAACAAACCCTGAAACTCAATCGGATGCAACAGAGTGACAATAAAGTCATAGTTGTAATGCTTAAATTGCTCTCGGCATAATTTAGTGGTACAGAGCACCTCAAAATTCAAACTGCCACTTTCCTCAAGAAGCTATTCCTAAAACTTGCCAGACTTCATCAAATAGTGTGCGTCTTGACTTCAGTAAGGATCAAAACCTTCACCAACCTTTTTCAAAGTGTAATGCACTCTCCTGAAATAAATTTCCCCCCCAATTATTTTGCTCTTGTTTGGTCATGTGCTCCAATACTAATGTTTTTAATAGTCATTAGCAAATTTACACCAATGCAGTTAAGAACAGCACCCAAAAAGTTAGATGCAACTCACTAGTTAGTGCTGGGTGTTTTTCTTTTTGTTTTGTTTTTTTTTTTACAGAAAAGCAACACAAAAGTTCAACGCTGGTGAGCTATTTTTAGACCAGGTCCGCGGGCTTCTCATGCGGTCGTTTGGGGGCCAGCTGGTACCCGCAGGCACCTGGATGGATGGATATACTTCATCACTCCGATGTGGGAAATTAGGTAAAGCAAAGATATGCCCGGTTAACAAATGTGTCAGCCACTGTGGATGAGCTAAGGATGGCCTTGCCCCCTCACATCTTCCTGTCTCTCAGTCTGTACCCATCCCCCATCCCCTGTCCGGCCCCCTGACCCAATCCCCATGATTAAATCATTTTTTCTTTAGCCCAAATTTGGTCCCACCCCCCAACACACCCTACTCCCACCACCCCGAGCCTCCCCGCTCTCCCTCTCTCTCCCTCTTGTCTGGTAGATGGCGCGCACCCTCCTCTATTGATCGTCATACTGAGGAGATTACCCTAATAGCTGGGATTACCTCCCCACATGTTGGGTTAGCCACATACGGCGGGGCGGGTGGGGAGAGGAGCACCGTGGATGAGTATGGAAAAAAGAGGACGAGAATTTTGGGCTTGTTTTGTAGAAAAAACAAAAAATTTCATTGGAACGACAAAACTAAAATTATTAAATAGACCTGTAATTTAGCTAAATTCATTGATTGTTCACACAGGGCAAGAGTCAACTGTTACGCCACACAGGGCAAGAGTCAACTGTTACGCCAATTTGTATTCCATTCCAAACCAAAACATCAGCATGTAAACAATGAAAGAAAATTCAAGCAGATTTTATGCAACATTGAGACTTTAGTGACGATTAGCATTCCTTTAGATTTAGTTGTCCGTTAACTTAGTAGTTATTTAGGTGTAGTGTAAAGCTAAGATTATTTATATTTTTTGTAAAAAGTAAAAGATTGTGCATCCATTGCCTTAAATTCATCAACAGTCCCACGATAATCAAAGGAATATTAAGACTCTTCCTAATCTCCAAAAAGCTTTGAAAATGTGTATGGATTTCTGCAGTTACGAAATCATGTCTTTCAGTAGTTTAAAACTATGTTCTTCATTAGACTCCATTTTGGTTTCATTGCTTCAAAGATCAATCAACAATCCCCAATGGATTCCAAAATTCAGTGAGGGATTACTGTACACAATCGCTGCACCTGTTATGAACATTTTTGTCACCATGCGCTATGATGAAATATACTTTATTATGTAAATATGTAACTAGATCACCATGTACCATTGTTTTTGTTTTTCTTTAGCTTTGTTTTAGTCTGCTATCTGTCGTTAGGTCGGCATTGCACCTTGTCAATGGCCTTACCTTTATATCCAGGTAGCATTCACGTAGCTAAAATTTATTTTGCGTGCATTTGCCTCCAAGGTTTCTGTGATTAAGTGTCCCACACTGATCCAGAGATAATTATGCCTATTCCTAGTCTCAAAAAGGGCTACAAATTCTCTCTATTGATCCAGAAGTAATGGCGATTTACATGACTGAATTATATTGCCTGAAATAGAGTTTGCATAAATGTACACACACAAATGTATTTTGCCTGCATATTTTGACGTCACAATCTCACTTCACATATTTGTCTTTAATATGAATGAACATTTATTATAGATATTGCCAGGAGGGAGGAAGGTATGCATGGATGTAGCTAAAATGTGCAGCCCCATTTAGCTTCAAGACCTTCATCAACAATCCCACACTGATCAAAGGATTACTGGTATGCCTGTTCCTTCTCCCATAAAGGTCTGATAACATCTGTATGGACTGATGCAAATTGATGACTTAGTATAGTTGCTTAATTATATTTTCAATGTGGCAACTGTCATGTTTTGTAGATAATTTAGGATGCTTGCCAGGCCCAATGATGCTACATTTTGATGGCCCTCCTGGCCTGCTCTTTAATCCCTATTTAAGACAGTGGAAACAACAAGCACGACAAATCATTGCTGGGTTTCCCTCAAAAGCAATCACCGATACATTTCAGCACAATTGACTTTCATGAAGATGTTTAAAAGAGATGTAAGAGAAATGGGGGAGGGGTTGGGGTGCTCGTTAATCCACCGTTGATCCGCCACAATGGCAGCCTTGTTTGCGCCAACTTTGTTGATAAAATAAAGATGGACGAGGTGAAAGCGACCAAACAGTGGTGGAAGTCCGGAGGAGAGGGGAGGAGAAGAAGGGCTGCCGGGGAAGCTACTTGTCCCGGGGCAAAAAGAAAAAAGTGACAAGTAGCGAACTCCTAACTGGAGTCGGACTCAAGTATTCTTACCTCAATTGGAGGGCTGAACGAACGCGGAGGAATCCCATCACTACTCGTTCACAATGGCGACATACTTGATGCTCTCGGAACTTTGTCGCCGTCGTCGTCGAAATCACGGCCGGGTCGTCGCACCTGGGCCAGCCGCGGAAATGGAGTCAGTGGCAGTGCTGGCGGGTGCCGTCTCGTTCCTGGAGGCGAGTGAAGCGCGGGATAACGTTAATAACGTTAATAACTGGAGAGGCTGAGCATCTCCGCCTGCTGGCCGTGTACGTACGTGCGTGCGTGCGCACGCTCGCGCGCTCCACAAATACTCCAGCAAGTAGACTCCGCCGGTGGTGGAGGCTATCAAAGTGGCGGCTTATTTTTTATTCAACTTGTTTTAGATGGAGCCAGGTCAATAAAGTGGAACGGTCCAAACTCATTGATGGCTCTTTTTTTTTATTTAAAGAGACAGTGCAGCTTTCATTAAAAAAAAAGAAAAAAAAAAAGCAATTCTCCATACGTGACGTCACTAAATAAATAGATGTCGATGTATTCAACAAGATAACAAGATGACCACAAAATCCAGCAGATGGCGTCGATAAGAAAAATAATTCTAAAACTAAATTACGTATTGTATAATAATTATATTTTTCTTAGTATTATGAAAATCTGATGTGCAAGAGCAAAACAATGATAGCAGATTCAGTGTGTTAAAAACCAACAGCTTAATAGCATCTTAGATTGAATAAATAATAAGGTAAAATAAAGTGTTGACCAATGTAATTATTGAAATCGGGTAAAACTGTAACTGGTCATAAATACTACAATAAGAAAGCAATGTACTCAATTTTAGCTTGGAGACAATTCAACTTTAATTTAAAACACACAACTTCTCTAAAGAGTCAACAATATACAGAAATCCAGCAGATGTTGCCATTATGAATTTTACAAGTATTCAAACAGAGTGATAACCCTAAAACAGTAACTAAATCATGCATATTGGAAAGCTCTATAGAATTAATGAGTTAATTCTCTTTGTCTCTTAATTGTATCAATGTAGATTAGTATTATTATTGTTATTATTACAGAGACCTTGAGGCAGGAATTATTGATAGCATAGCAATATTGTATGCATGTAATCAAAGTTCTTGTTCTTATCTTTAAACCTGACTTTCTTGGTTCGAATCCAGAAAATGGGACTAATGACAAGCAGTATGGAAAATGGCTAATATCTGACCCCTGGATCCGAGATGACAAATTTAAAACAAAGTGATCATTCGAACCAGCAGATGGCGCCATTATGAAAATAACGTATTTTACAAATGTATAGATATTTTTATAGACGCTTTCATGACATAATAGAATGTAAAAAAAAAATAGAATGTAAAAAAAAAAATCAAAATCAAAAATACAGTTAATAATTTTAACTTATAGGTGACAGTTTTACTCTGTCAAAGAATGAGTTTTACTTTATTATCATAGTAATCAATTTCAAGTATATTGTTAGTTCGTGATAAATGTTTCTAAATCTCCCCCCCCCACCCCCAAAAAATCAGGTCTGCCGACCCTATGTATAGAATTTACCTATTCCATTTAGGAATTAGAGTCCACTGATAGTGTAGTGGTACACACGCCTCAGTTGTGTGCGGGCAGCGTGGGATCGATTCCCGCTCAGTGACGGTGTCTATGTGTGCCCTGCGACTGGCTGGCGACCAGTTCGGGGTGTAGTCTGCCTTCGCCCATTGAAGGCTGGGATAGGCTCCAGCAACTCCCCGCGACCCTATATAGGATAAGCGGTTTGGAAGATGACATGACATGACATTTAGGAATTAGGCTGTAATGTACATGACATGAGAAAAGTGAAGCGATGTGAATCAAGAGCAATTGATGTCAAATTATACAAATACCAAGAGTTTGGGGACTAAAATCTAGCATTTGAAAGGTGCTTTGCAGGGTGTGCTTGATGGAAATGGCTTTGTTTTGTTTTTTTGACAAGCAGCCATTGATCAATTTGGCCTACCCCAGCATCTCCTTCCGCCCATTGCCGCCTAATCTCATTTGGTCATTCGCCGCTGATGTTGTTTCCACTATCAACGACCGGTAACGATGACCCATTGCAACCACCCCGGTTAACCCTGCCGTATAAATAGAAAATAACAACAGAGTGTCTAAGATTCCCTTTCATTTATAACCCTGAAATACATCAATTATATACAGAGCAACTATGACATCAAATGTATACATTTTGGGGTCCCAACCCACAGTTTGAAAGAAGCTAATGGAAAGTAATCTGCTCTAAAAGAATCCAAATGCAAGAAATCCATACAGTCCAAACTTTGAGGTCATCAATTAGTGTAATTTCAAAGTTTGGAGACAGGGGTGCTTGAAACCTATTAATAAACATACTCATTATCTTACTATGTTCCATGTATTTTCAACATGTTTCATATGTAATTTACAAAACCTTGAATTTTAACAAAAAGTTGTGAATAATGTCATATTTGGGAAAAGAAGTGCAAATATTCATTATCAGCCTATTTTATCTTGAATATTACACAGCACTGAATAAAACCAAATACTTTTATGCAAATCAAGTCATAGAATGATACAATTAGATATGAATGACCATTCACATTTATTCAATATAGCATAAAAGTACCACAAAAAGATTGACTGTCACATTTAAATCTGCTATTAATCAGTAAAAAAAAAAAAAAAAAAAAGAAATCCCAAAAGTTGAATGAAGGCAAAAATGTCATTTATTTCAGTTGTTCAAATCAAAAGTCAAACTCATCTCCAGTATGATACGGACTCATTGAAAATAGAAAACTACGTTTTATAAGGCAAATTCCTAGCTAATGTCTATGTCAAAAATTTAAAAAATGATCAATTATTCCCAAGATATACTAATTAATTGCGATGCACCTGATTTTACAATTGCTATTGCATTATTGTGAGTGCAGCGGTCATCCTGGGTCATTTCCATTGAGGAAGAGGATGGGGTGGAGCGTCAACGCGGAGATAATGGCATTGTTGTGCTCCGCCGCCTCAGAGATAAGTTCCACGTCGTGCGCTACAGCAGAACACTTGCGGGGGGAAGGAGGGGGAAAAAACACTCACCGAATCTGGAATCATTTGGTAAGTTTTTCTTTCAGTCGCCTGCATGTAAACATAGTCATAATTAATACTTGATGAAATGCATCTTTTTTTTTCCCTATGTCTGAGGTGAAATATACTGTGAATTGGTTAACCAAGAGAAAATGTCATATGCTCTGTATTGATTGGATATCAATTGGATATTTTAACACCAATATTATTTCACAAAAGTCCAACAAAATCTGAAGTTTAGTTCGTGTTGATTGCAATGAGAAAGGTACGATGCTAACCATAGAACAGGGAATGGAACTGGGACACGGGAAATGATATGGCAATCTTTTCAAATCCAATATTTGTGGATTTTCGCTCGCCGTGGCAGGGGTCGGTCCCTTTCAAATGCATGAGTTAAAATGCTCTTAAGCACGACCACGACATGACCCTTTCAAAATGTCTCCCGGTTGTCAATTAACCCATCCGTCGAGAGAAATTGTCTTCTTTGGAGATGAAATCAGATTAGCGAACTCTGCGTCTGACACTTGGGTGTAATTTGTTTATCTGACAAGGCTAATCCACTTATTTGTTCATAAAAGCGCAGCGCATATTATGCAATAATGATTTCCTCTTTCCTTCCACACAGCGACCGTCACCTTGCAGGCGGCCGCCCGGCATCTGTCATCCGGAACATGTCCAACAGCGACCGCGAGAGAATGGAGTTTTTCCGAAACTTCCTGCACGGCTGCGGCGCGGACATGTCGTGCAACACCTCACATTTGCCGTGGCATAATGAGAGCTTGTATAGCGGAGGGCTGGAGCTGGCTGGAGACGGGTCGCCGTGGTTGCGCATCCTGATCTCGATGGTCTACTTCGCGGTGGCCACGGCCGGCGCGGCGGGCAACCTGCTGGTGTTGTTCCTGCTCTACTCCACGCGCACCATCACCACGGGCACCATCAACTTCTTTGTCTTCAACCTGGCTCTGGCACACCTCCTTTTCTCCCTGGCGTTGCCTTTCTGGGCGATGGACATCGCGCTGGACTACAGCTGGCCCTTCGGCGCCGCCATGTGCAAAGCCGTATCGCTGCTCACGGGCCTCAACGTGTTTGCCAGCTGCTTCTTCCTCTCCGCCATGAGCTTGACGCGCTACTGCTACGTGGCCACCGCGCTCAAGCCCAGGGCGTCGCCTTGCGGCGAATACTGCACCTCCCCGGTGATCACCGCCCTCATCTGGGCAGCAGCCCTGGTAGCGGCGACGCCCCGGGCCGTGTTCGCCGACCTGCGTCGCGTGGGAAGCGGCAATGACACGGCCTGCCTTCTCCGGTTCCCGGACGGAACCGCCTGGTTGGGGATGAACCAGCTCCTGCGTGTGGTTTTGGGCTTCCTGCTCCCGTACGCCACCATCATTCTGTCGTACCTGCTCCTGCTCCGCTTCCTGTGCCGCCACAAGCCGAAGGGCAGCAATTCCAGGCGCAAGGCCGATATCTCCAAGTCGGTGGCGGTGGTGGTGCTGTCCTTCTGCGCCTGCTGGTTCCCGTACAACGTCCTCACGCTGTGGAGTGTCCTGATCCAACTGGACATTGTCGACATCAGCCCCTCCTTCTACGGGGCGCAGACCTACTTCTTCCCCCTGGCTAACTGCCTGGCCTTCACCAGTAGTTGCTTCAACCCGGTCATCTACTGCCTGGTGCGCAAAGAGTACCGAGCGGCCCTGCGCAATGTTTTTTTCAAATTCAGCCTGGCCGTCACGTCCAAGACGCTTTACGCCGTCAACACTGACGAGGGCTCGGAACGAGCGGGCCAGATGGGCGTCCCCCTTAACAACACGCTTGGCCAGACAAGCCGATCGGACTCGAGGCGATACGCGCCCCTGTCAACGCTCCCGACGACTGTCTCCACTTTGTAGAGTCGCAAATGTACACCTTCTAGTGGACCCTTCTTAAAAAGAAATTCCCCATTGTGATTGTGTATATTTGAAATCCAATCCAAAGCATCCAGCATGCAAAGTAGCGGTCGTAACATGTCTGACTTCCAATTTCGAGTCTCTCGGTTCAGATTTCCTACAGTCTATTGAACGGCCCTTTCCAATGTCTTCTTCAATTTCTTAAACCAATCACTTCCAAACATGAGAAACTCTACCTTTTGTTTACAAGTGACAAATATATGACCTAGCGTAAGAGGTGTAGTAGAGATGACATAGTTATCACCGCACTTAGTATATTTGCATTGGAGTTGTGAGTGTCTTGGTTTGAATCTGCAAACTGGGTGATACCAGTATAGAAAAAGTCTAGCAGCTAGCACAGGAAGCTAACGGAGATGTTCCAAATTGAATGTCCCTATTGAAATACAATCATATTAGGAATCAAATACCAAAGCAACATGGTGGACCCATTGCAGTTCAGAGGTTGTGGTTTTAAATCTTCCTTGCTTGACTCCACCTCATTTATGACCCAAATGGATGTATCCAGACCAAACAACCCCCCAAAATACCTTTTTGTTATTAGTGGCTAGCATATGACTGCAAGCAAGATAGCTAGAACAGCTAATGTAGCGTCAAACAGCGATGTCAGATGGACTCCAATTCTCAGTGTGTCTTTTAGTCTTTGGAAATATTGTTCGAGATCAGATATTAAAAAATGGAAAATGACTGCTTAATTGATTTAAAGAGTAAATTAAAAAAAAGCACAACAGAAATTTAGCTTCATTTTGTTGTTTGTGTTCTGGAATGAATAAAGAAAAGGCTAATAATTGTGCAATTATCATTTTGCATGTAAACAATGAAAAAACAATGTAGCACAGGGCCACATGAAAATGTGTTAATTTCGTATTTATATATTTTAGTGAGCAAAGTGCCGTTAAACAAGCAGAAGAAGTCATAATAGTAATCATGATCGCAGTATATGAAATTTAAAATCAAACTTTGTAAAGCATCTGAATAAATATGTGTAATCCAAATATAATGTAGGTTTATTTAAGTGAAAAATAATGTTAATGGTAAATGGTAAATGAGCTGTCACTTGTCTCTTGTCCGTCTACCTTTAATGCGGCCCACCTCCCCCCCTTTTAGTAGTTTGCCCCATTATGTTTCAATCCCAAGTTTGGCAGAAGTTTGTTCTGGTATATGTGGACATGTCATTGAAAATCATCAACAGTCTGGGGTGCAAAGGAAAAGAACCAAACAACAAGATAATGCTCGCCTGTCACGAGACGGTGTTTACAAAAAACAATTGTTTATTTTTTAACATTTACGCGACCACACTAATCTGATAAATGGGAATAATTGGGTAATGGCAATAATGTGATTAGATGCTTTACATGCATTTCAGTAATGCGATAAGTTGGAAAAAGCAGATGTTCATGGTTCAGTCAATAGTTAGATTTTTGTACATGATGTCAAACTCTTGGTTTCAGTATAGGCCTTCCACCGCTTCTACAAAAATCAGCTGTACCTCTAGAAATGCTTGTGGCGAATGCATTTTACAAGCTTGCCCAAATAAACCCATTTCATATGTATTGTTTTGACATTATGTTCAGAATTTTTATATTATGACCTCTCAGTCCTTGTCTATAAAGGTGGAATATTCAAATGTTCCTGTATGTGTTTTGAATATAGGCCTATGTAAAACTATGGTTAAAAACTATATGTAATTGTAGAATCCCTGAATTGTTTGTCTTGTATTTCTGAATACAGGATCAATGCTTGAATATGTTCGAGGAGGAACTCACGTGAAAGTTTCTGATGATCAACCATCCACCACAAGTAGTCAAGGTCAGCCATCAACCAGCAAGGGCCCAGATCCCGCCCGTGACATCATTGTATGTGGCCCGTGAAGGCAAATCACGCGTGTTGACTTGACATGTTTCTTTCAAATTGTCTTCACTTTGAACGCTGCATATGAGATATAGAAAACATTAGTTACCAATCCGGCGGCACGGTGTTCGACTGGTTAGCACGTCCGCCTCACAGTTCAGAGGTCGTGGGTTCGATCCCGGCTCCAACCTCCCTGTGTGGAGTTTGCATGTTCTCCCCGTGCCTGCGTGGGTTTTCTCCGGGCACTCCGGTTTCCTCCCACATTCCAAAAACATGCATGGTAAGTTGATTGGATACTCTAAATTGCCCCTAGGTGTGATTGTGAGTGCGGATGTTTGTCTCTGTGTGCCCTGCGATTGGCTGGCAACCAGTTCAGGGTGTCCCCCGCCTACTGCCCAAAGACAGCTGGGATAGGCTCCAGCGCGCCCCGCGACCCTTGTGAGGAGAAGCGGTACAGATAATTGATGGATGGATGGATAGTTACCAATCCATCATTTAAAACAACCTGAAAAGAGATGAACTTTTTATTGGCTTCTGATTTCCAATCAGAAGTTATCCATCAATTAGTGTATACTGTCCACTGTCCTTTATTTATGTCCAATTTAGGAAACAAATGTGAACCTCGTTTTTAAAAAAAAAGCCTTACCTTCTTTTACGAAAAAAAACGCCTTTCTATACCCTTACCTCAATTTTGCAAAATAACGCCTTACTATACCCTTACCTCGTTTTTCACAAAAAACGCCTTACTATATACCCTTACCTCGTTTTTCGCAAAAAAAAAAAACGCCTTACTATACCCTTACCTCGTTTTTTAAAAAAGACGCCCTACTAAACCCTTACTTCGTTTTCGAAAAAAAAGATAAGGGTTTCCGAAATAAAAATGTCTTGCTTTAACCTTAATTCGTTTTTCGAAGAAAAAAAACATCTTACTGTACCCTTACCTATTTTTATTAAAAAAAGTTAAGGGTATAAATACCCTTCCCCTTTTTCAAAGAAAACGCCTTACTATGCCCTCGTTTTTTGAAAAAAAGATACTATACCCTGACCTCATTTTTCGAAAAAAAAAAAAAAACTATACCCTTAACTCGTTTGTTCCAGAAAAAAAGCGCCTTACAATACCCTTACCCCGTTTTTAGAAAATAGATGCCTAACAATACCCTTGCCTAGTTTTTTTTTTTAAAAAAACATCTTACTATACCCTGTCCATGTTTTTCGATAAAAAAAAACACCTTACTATATCCTTACATTATTAAAAAAAAAAACACCTTACTATACCATTACCTCGTTTAAAAAAAAAAGCCTTACTATATACCCTTACCTAATTTTCGAAAAAAGACGCCTTCCTATACCCTTACCCTGTTTTTAGAAAAAAAACGCCTTACTATACCCTTACCTCGTTTTACGAAAAAAAACGCCTTTCTATACCCTTACCTCAATTTTGCAAAATAACGCATTACTATACCCTTACCTCATTAAAAAAAAACACCTTTCTATACCCTTACCTCGTTTTTCGAAAAAAGACGCCTTACTATACCCTTACCTCATTTTCGAAAAAAAGATAAGGGTATATTTCCGAAGTAAAAACGCTTTGCTTTAACCTTAACTCGTTTTACGAAGAAAAATAACGTCTTACGATACCCTTACCTATTTTTTTTTTTAAAGTTAATGGTATACCCTTCCCCTTTTTCGAAAAAAACGGCTTACCTCATTTTTTGAAAAAAAGATAAGGGTATATCCATGCCCCGTTTTGCGAAATAAAAACGCCTTACTATACCCTGACCTCATTTTTCGCAAAAAAAAAAACGCCTTACTAACCTTACCTCGTTTTTAGAAAATAGACGCCTGACAATACCCTTGCCTTGTTTTAAACAAAAACAAAAACAAAAACATCTTACTATACCCTTGACATGTTTTTCGAGAAAAAAAACACCTTACTATACCCTTACCTAGATTTTTGAAAACCAGGTAAGGGTATAGTAAGCAGTTTTTTGCGAAAAACGAGGTAAGGTTTTTTTTTTTTTCGGAAAACTGGGTAAGAGTATATCCTTATTTTTTTTTTTGAAAAACCAGGTAAGCTTATAGTAAGGCGTCTTTTTTCGAAAATGAGGTAAGGGTATAGTAAGGCGTTTTTTTTTTCTTTTAAACGAGGTCACGGTATAGTAAGGTGTCTTTTTTCGAAAACGAGGTAAGGGTATAGTAAGGCGGTTTTTTTTTTCTTTTAAACGAGGTCACGGTATAGTAAGGTGTCTTTTTTCGAAAACGAGGTAAGGGTATAGTAAGGCGTTTTTTTTTGTTTTTTTTTTCGAAAAACGGGGTAAGGGTATATACCCTTACCTTTTTTCAAAAAACTAGGTAAGGGTATGATAAGGTGGGTTTTTTTTTTGTTTTGTTTTTTTCAAAACACAAGCAATAGTAAGGCGTCTTTTTTCTAAAAACTTTATTTGTTTTTGTCAATCGAGAGAATAAAACAAAACTTACCAATCATGCTGTCCGGTCTGCCCATGCAAGTCTGGCTAGCTTTTGGTATTGTGAGGCAGGTGTCTGGATTTGAACCTGGGTAAGTTAGTTCTCCAATCCAAATCATTTACCACCAGGCCACGGGAGGAGCAAAGGCATGTGCGCCACTTGAGCTTTTGCTTTTCCATGCAGACACGTGCCCCATTGGTGAAGATATATGGACAACGAAAGGCTTTCACTCCTAGGTACCCGCTGGCTGAGAGGAAAGATTTTGGGTTTGTTCACCTGAGATCAAGGGTTCAAATCCCACAATGCCATGTAATGTATGCTAATCCTCACCAAAAAAACTCATTTTTTGCACAAAAAAAAAAACGCCTAACTATACCCTTACCTTGTTTTTGAAAAAAAAACGCCTTTCTATACCCTTACCTCAATTTTGCAAAATAATGCCTTACTATACCCTTACCTCGTTTTTCACAAAAAACGCCTTACTATATAACCTTACCTCGTTTTTCGCAAACAAAAAACGCCTTACTATACCCTTACCTCGTTTTTCGCAAAAAACGCCCTACTATACCCTTACGTCGTTTTCGAAAAAAAAGATAAGGGTTTCCGAAATAAAAATGCCTTGCTTTAACCTTATCTCGTTTTTCGAAGAAAAAAACGCCTTACTATACCCTTACCCATTTTTATAAAAAAAAAGGTAAGGGTATAAATACCCTTCCCCTTTTTCAAAGAAAACGCCTTACTATGCCCTTACCTCGTTTTTCGCAAAAAAACGCCTTACTATACCCTTACCTCGTTTTTCGGGAAAAAAAAACAAAACGCCTTACTATACCCTTACCTCGTTTTACAAAAAAAAAAAACTTTTCTATACCCTTACCTCGTTTTTGAAAAAAGACGCCTTACTATACCCTTACTCCGTTTTTCAAAAAAATGCCTTCCCTTACCTCGTTTTTAGAAAAAAAGATAAGGGTAGACCCTTACCCCATTTTCTGAAATAAAAACACCTTGCTTTAACCTTAACTTGTTTTTCGAAGAAAAAAAACGTCTTACTATACCCTTACTTGTTTTTTTTTTTAAAAAGGTAAGGATATACTTATATAGTGTAGTATAGTAAGGCGTTATTTTTTCGAAAAACGAGGTAAGGGTATAGTAAGGCGTCTTTTTTCAAAAACGAGGTAAGGGTATAGAAAAGTGTTTTTTTTTTGTAAAACGAGGTAAGGGTATAGTAAGGCGTTTTGTTTTTTTTTCCCGAAAAACGAGGTATAAGGCGTTTATTTCGAAAAATGAGGAAAGGGTATACTAAGGTGTTTTTTTTAAATGAGGTAAGGGAATAGTAAGGCGTTTTTTTTTTTGTTTTGTTTTTTTTCAAAAAACAAGGTAAGAGTATAGTAAGGTGTTTTTTTTTCGAAAAACGAGGTAAGGGTATAGTAAGGCGTCTTTTTTAGAAAACGCGATAAGGGTATAGTAAGGCGTTTTTTGCGAAAAACAAGGTAAGTGTATAATAAGGCGTTATTTTGCAAAATTGAGGTAAGAGTATAGTAAGGCGTTTTTTTTTCTTTAAACGAGGTCACGGTATAGTAAGGTGTCTTTTTTCGAAAACGAGGCAAGGGTAAGGCGTTTTTTGTGAAAAACGAGGTAAGGGTATATATAGTAAGGCATTATTTTGCAAAATTGAGGTAAGGGTATAGAAAGGCGTTTTTTTTTCATAAAACGAGGTAAGGCGTTTTGTTTTTTTTCCGAAAAACGAGGTAAGGGTATAGTAAGGCGGTTTTTTTTCTTTAAACGAGGTCACGGTATAGTAAGGTGTCTTTTTTCGAAAACGAGGCAAGGGTATAGTAAGGCGTTTTTTGTGAAAAACGAGGTAAGGGTATAGAAAGGCGTTTTTTTTCATAAAACGAGGTAAGGGTATAGTAAGGTGTTTTTTTTTTTTTTAATGAGGTAAAGGGTATTGTAAGGCGTTTTTTTCTGGAACTAACGAGTTAAGGGTATAAGGCATTTTTTTTTTTTTTTTGGGCGAAAAATTAGGTCAGGGTATAGTAAGGCGTTTTTATTTCGCAAAACGGGGCAAGGGTATATACCCTTATCTTTTTTTCAAAAAACAAGGTAAGGTCATAGTAACGCGTTTTCTTCGAAAAAGGGGAAGGGTATACCCTTACCTTTTTAAAAAAAAAATAGGTAAGGGTATAGTAAGACGTTTTTTTTCTTCGAAAATATGAGTTAAGGTTAAAGCAAGGCGTTTTTATTTCTGAAAATGGGGTAAGGGTATACCCTTATCTTTTTTTTCAAAAACGAGGTAAGGGTTTAGTAAGGCGTCTTTTTTCAAAAACGAGGTAAGGGTATGGTAAGGTTTTTTTTTTTAATGAGGTAAGGGTATAGTAAGGCGTTTTTTTTTGCGAAAAACGAGGTAAGGCATTTTTTGTGAAAAACGAGGTAAGGGTATAGTAAGGTGTTTTTTTTTTTTTTTAATGAGGTAAAGGGTATTGTAAGGCGTCTATTTTCTAAAAACGGGGTAAGTGTATTGTAAGGCATTTTTTTCTGGAACTAACGAGTTAAGGGTACAGTAAGGCATTTTTTTTTTGGGGCGAAAAATGAGGTCAGGGTGTAGTAAGGCGTTTTTATTTCTCAAAACGGGGCAGGGGCATACCCTTATCTTTTTTCAAAAAACGAGGTAAGGGCATAGTAACGCGTTTTCTTCGAAAAAAAATTTATTTAAAAAAAAAATAGGTAACGGTATAGTAAGACGTTTTTTTTCTTCGAAAAAATGAGTTAAGGTTACAGCAAGGCGGAAAATGGGGTAAGGGTATACCCTTATCTTTTTTTTCGAAAACGAGGTAAGGGTATAGTAAGGCATTTTTTGTAAAAAACGAGGTAAGGGTATAGTAAGGCATTATTTTGCAAAATTGAGGTAAGGGTACAGAAAGGCGTTTTTTTCGTAAAACGAGGTAAGGGTATAGTAAGGCGTTTTTTTTTTTTAAATGACGTAAGGGTATAGTAAGGCGTTTTTTTGAAAAACGGGTATAGTAAGGCGTCTTTTTTTCTTCAAAAAACGAGTTAAGGTTAAAGCAAGGCGTTTTTATTTCGGAAAATGGGGTAAGGGTATACTCTTGTCTTTTTTTGCAAAAAACGAGGTAAGGGTATAGTAAGGCATTTTTTTTTTAAATGAGGTAAGGGTATAGAAAGGCGTTTTTTGTGAAAAACGAGGTAAGGGTATAGTAAGGCGTTATTTTGCAAAATTGAGGTAAGGGTATAGTAAGGTGTTTTTTTTTAATGAGGAAAGGGTATAGTAAGGCGTTTTTTTGCGAAAAACGAGGTAAAAGGCGTCTTTTTTCTAAATCGAGAGAATAAAACAAAACTTGCCAATCATGCTGTCCTGTCTGCTCATGCAAGTCTGGCTATCTTGAGCTTGCTTTTGGGATTGTGAGGGACGTGTCTGGATTTGAACCCAGGTAAGTTAGTTCTCCAATCCATATCATTTACCACCAAGCCACAGGAGGAACGAAGGCATCTGCGCCACGTGAGCTTTTGTCTTTTCCATGCAGACACGTGCCCCATTGGTCAAGATATATGGATAACGAAAGGCTTTCACTCCTAGGTACCTGCTGGCTGAGAGGAAAGAATTTGGGTTTGTTTACCTGAGATCCAGGGTTCAAACCCCACAATTCCACGTAATGTATGCCAATCCTCAACAAAAAAACTGTGCAATGTATGCAAGTAACCCTAACAGTGTCATTCTCTCCACTGTGCAGTATGTATTTGCAATGTTAACAGGGTTAGGGTTCTATAGTATATGAGTTTGTTCTCATTTTTAAGCTCTTTGCATATACGAACACTAATGTATGGTCATCAAGTCTACAGGATCCACATTCTGCCACTTCCTAGAGTTATATGATGTAGATATATGGACGAGGGGACACTATGACCTTCGGATCCCAGCTGGCTCAGAGGATAGTGATATGGATTGTGAATCAGAGGTTGTAGGTTCAAACCTCCCGCCTTACTATACTCTTACCTCGTTTTTCACAAAAAAACGCCTTACTATACTCTTACCCTGTTTTTTTAAAAAAAAATGGAATACCCTTACCCCATTTTTCGAAATAATAACGCCTTACTATATCAGACCATGTTTTTCTGGAAAAAAAACAGCTTACTATACCCTTACCTCAATTTTGCAAAATAACGCTTTACTATACCCTTAACTCGTTTTTGGGAAAAAAAACACCTTACCTCGTTTTTAGAAAATAGACGCCTTACAATACCCTTGCATCGCTTTTTGAAGAAAAACGCCTTACTATACCCTTACCTCGTTTTTAAGAAAATAAGACGCCTTACAATACCCTTGCCTTGTTTTTGGAAAAAAAACGCCTTACTATACCCTTACCTCAATTTTGCAAAATAACGCCGTAGTATACCCAAACCTCGTTTTTCACAAAACACACCTTACTATACCCTTACCTCATTTAAAAAAAAAAACGCCTTACTCTACCCTTACCTCCTTTTACGAAAAAAATGCCTTTCTATACCCTTATCACAATTTTGCAAAATAACGCCTTACCTCGTTTTTCACAAAAAACGCCTTACTATACCCTTACCTCATTAAAAAAAAACAACACCTTACTATACCCTTTCCTCGTTTTTCGAAATAAACGCCTTACTATACCCTTTCCTCGTTTTTCGAAATAAACGCCTTACTATACCCTTACCCCGTTTTTCTCAAAAAAACGCCTTAACTCGTTTTTCGAAAAAATAACACCTTACTATACCCTTGACTTGTTTTTTGAAAAAAATCAAATAAAATACAACACCTTATTATACCCTTACCTAGTTTTTTGAAAAAAAGGTAAGGGTATACCTCATTTTTGAAAAAATACGCCTTACTATACACTTACCTCGTTTTTCGAAAAAAAAGATAAGGGTATCTCCTTACCCCGTTTTCCGAAATAAAAACGCCATGCTATACCCTTAACTCGTTTTTCAAAGAAAAATGCCTTACTATGCCCTTACCTCGTTTTTAGAAAAAAGACGCCTTACAATACCCTTGCCTTGTTTTTGGAAAAAAAAAAAACACCTTACTATACTCTTACCTAGTTTTTTGAAAAAAAAACAAAAAAAAAAACACCTTACTATACCCTTAACTCATTAAAAAAAAAAAACACCTTACTATACCCTTTCCTCGTTTTTCGAAATAAACGCCTTACTATACCCTTACCCCGTTTTTCTCAAAAAAACGCCTTAACTCGTTTTTCGAAAAAATAACACCTTACTATACCCTTGACTTGTTTTTTGAAAAAAATAAAATAAAATACAACACCTTATTATACCCTTACCTAGTTTTTTGAAAAAAAGGTAAGGGTATACCCTTACCCCGTTTTTCCCCCAAAAAAGACGCCTTACTATACCCTTACCTCGTTTTCGAAAAAAGACACCTTACTATACCGTGACCTCATTTAAAGAAAAAATACCGCCTTACTATACCCTTACCTCATTTTCGAAAAAAGACGCCTTACTATACACTTACCTCGTTTTTCGAAAAAAAAGATAAGGGTATCCCCTTACCCCGTTTTCCGAAATAAAAACGCCATGCTATACCCTTAACTCGTTTTTCAAAGAAAAATGCCTTACTATGCCCTTACCTCGTTTTTAGAAAAAAGACGCCTTACAATACACTTGCCTTGTTTTTGGAAGAAAAAAAAAACACCTTACTATACTCTTACCTAGTTTTTTGAAAAAAAAAAAAACAAAAAAAAAACACCTTACTATACCCTTAACTCATTAAAAAAAAAAAACACCATACTATACCCTTTCCTCGTTTTTCGAAATAAACGCCTTACTATACCCTTACCTCGTTTTAGAAAAAAAGAGAAGGGTATACCCTTACCCCGTTTTCTGAAATAAAAACGCCTTGCTATACCCTTAACTCGTTTTTTGAAAAAAACCCACCCCTTTTAAAAAAAAAAAACGCCTGACTATACCCTTACCTCGTGTAAGAAGAATACTGTATTTTATCATTCATGTATAGGATTCTTGTGGACAAGGCCTGTTAGCTTTATTAGCTTGTGGGTTTAGCTTTAGCTTTTTCCAAATCTTACCAGTTTTTTTGCAAAAAACGCCTTATTATACCCTTACATTTTTCACAAATTATTAACTTCACAGGATATGTCACACATTCTTAACTCTATGCTAAGAAGTTACCACATAAAACAGTACCTGTAGGGTCAAAGTAAATTAAAGTAAAACTACTCACCCTTCAATGATACCTAAAGAAGCGGGAACAGGAAGGTGCCAAACATCTTTACATCTTTGAATGTATTTCTTTATTGAATTCACTCAGGGCGGGGGGACCTTGTAAAATGAATACATTCCTTTAGGTTTCAAACATAAATTATGCCAATCCACGTACACCAATTATCATAATTACAAGTGCAATCATACCTACAATAATCACCTTAACTAAAATATGTTCCTACATCAAACATCCACCTTACAACATTGGGGGGGAGGATATGGCTTTTATCAATGGGGGCATGGCTTGTTTCTAAGCAAATGTCAACTCAATGAACACGTTACATCCAGGAGGCCCAAAAAAAATTCTATTTAAATCATCTGTGGCACAGTAAGTCAATTGTGCAGAATAAATAGCTGCCGAGAAATAAATACTCTATACATCCATTTTTCTAGATACGTAGTTATATACGTATGTTGATATCATTCAAAATATACAGTACAAGATATTTCCTGTCACTTAAGAGGTGAATTGCCCAAAAGGCTCATAAATATACTGTGTCGTATTCCAGACAATTTATTAATTTTCATAGAATATGCAAAATATTACAACGGCTCATTTAATCATTCATATAAGATTAAACCTTTCCATATACACTTTGTGTTTCTTGACAGCCCAGAAATTAAAGGTAATCTCTTGTTTTTGGACCAAAAACTTGGAAACACACTTATGATATTCGAATACCAAAAAATAAAAAAATAACAAAATTAGATAACATGAGCAGGAAAATAATGATTAGCTTGTATTGTAGCTTTTTGCTTTGGGTTTGGGATATTCAGATGTTTTCAGGTCAAAATACAGAAATCCATTTCAGCATTCATTCAATATCTTGGACATCCAGCTAGTCCGCTATTTGTGCTCACTAGTAAGACAATTCAGCACACGAGTAGAACAACTCTATTTTTTTCCCCGCTACTGACATCATAGCAGGACACTGTGCATTCTCCTCTAGTTAGCATCCGTGTGAAGATGTCACTAGCAGTGGTATAAAATTGTCACTAAAAGGACAGTCGCTCTGCTGCTGCGCTGAATTGTTGTACTCGTGAGGACAAAGAGCAAATGCTTAAGTGGCTCAACGGACCAAAATGCATTGGGAAATACACAAAAGCAAGAGTCTAACTGGATGTAGTACCCGGATTGACCTGTGAGAGGCAGCAATGTTCTGGAAAAATCAAAAGATGTGAAATAAAGATGACATTTAATACATATAATATTAAAAATAGAAGTCACATTTTTTCAATTTCAGTGTGAGTAAAATGCTAAACATTAAAAAGCAGAATGTCAAATGGTGATAACCGTGAAATGGAACTAATCAATAAAAGTATTTAAATGATTACAAGTAAAACATTAAAAGTTTTAGAAAATAAAATGTCTCGTCATCTTGTTCGCTTTTTATCCTAATCCAAGAACTGTTTTCTTTCCACAGGAGAATGCAAACACTAAACTGCAGTGCAGGACTAATACAATGAATAGATAAACCATTCGAAAGAAAACTGTAACCCATTATTGGATCTTGACTCGGGCCTGGTGCCATCATTGCACTCTCTCCAGACTCTGAGGAATTCATCATAATAATCTGAATAATGTACAATAGATAGTCTGTTTACAACAAGTCCATGCCTGGCGGCCTTTGATTATTAGAATACATACAAGATAAGATAATATACTCGCCATTTTGGGAGCCAGACCTACATCAAACTTGTAATTGAGAAAAAAAAAAAGATTGATAGTAGTATTATCTAGAGTGCATTTTTAACACCAATGTTATATGTTTCTGGTAACAAACATAAAAACCTTTGTATAGTTGCTATTCACTGTGAAAAAAAAATCATTTTTTAAAGGCAAGAGGTTAAAAGAGCATGAACTCTGTAATAGAAATGACTCATAGGTACAACACAGTATCAATTCATCACCCGACTACAAAAGAGACGCTTCATTTACAAATGTTACACTTGCGTTGTTGCTGTATTTCCCGTTACCCTGCATCCATGTAGTTGTCTCCACTGTTCTCATGTTTCCGGTGTATAATGCCAAAAAGTCAGGAAATGTGAGAAAACGGTCCTTTGGGAAATGTACATTATCATCATATGAATCACACGTAGCTTACTCATCCTGGCGTTTTGAAAAGCACATGCACATCGATGCCTCACAAACAGATGAGTCGGTGAAGTCACGACTTGCTATGTACCTGGATGGTTGCAAACGACCACTTTACAAACCCAAGTTTTACAAGAAAGTAGAAATAAAGTTAGTCAGTCAGTCAAAAGCGGGGGTGGGCAAACTTTAGTGATCAAGAGCCACGTTCGATTTTTAAAATGGAGGTAATTTGTAAAGATAGAAAAACGAAAGAAAATGTATGTGTAAAACAATATCTTAACACTAAATGGTCATTTATTTTTTAACTAAGTATATATTTTAACTAAGTATATATATATATATATATATATATATATATATATATATATATATATATACACACACATATATATATATATATATATATGTGTGTGTGTGTGTACACACACAGCCATTTTTTAAATGGCTAATTAGGGTGTATATATTCAAGCTTTCAATCACTGATAATGCAAAAGCGTTAGCAAACTTTGCCCACCCCTGTGAGGTTTGTCCATGTTACCATACTAGTAGCAGACATTTCTTCAAGCACACTTAAGAATGTACCGTATTTCCATAGATGGTGGTAGGCGTCTGTTACTTGGTGTCCACGGGAATGTGAGTTTTCCCGAACAAAAGCCTGAATTATCCTTATGAATGCCACTTGACATTTCAATCCGCCGTCCATCCGTCTTAAAAAGGCCACCGACACCGTAAACAACATTAAGTGGCCTTACGGGGACCTTACACTAAAAATGGCATGTACCCTGTATTTCGGAGGGGATTTTATTGGTGCATTTTTCTGTCATAATGTTCAATATTAGCAGTGTATTGCAATTCAAGTCAAGCTGAAAGTGGAGTTTAAAGCTAGAAAATGAGGACGAAAATAGAGAAATGACTGATTTGGAAGCAACCATGTCTGAGTCTACTGGAATGGTAATTGTCGCTAAAGACTCATTTTATACTCATTTACAACACCTGGTTAATCTGCACACTTTAATTTAGAAGGTGCTGCTGTTTTGTTTAGCAACAGACTTCAATTGGGCTCTGTGCGCAAACTACTGACATGAACTGACTAAGCGCATTTACTTGACCGAGACCTTTATTTTCTAAAAGTGACTAATCATGGCATCTACTTGAAGAAATACAGGATTTAAAGGGATGGACAGTATTTAAGAAGAAGAATATTGTGGCGTTTGACAACCTACAATTGTTAAGTGCTATGCTGAACTAATAACTCATCTTTCAGTCAGAGTCATGTTTCTATTATTTACACGTTTGTACTCTGGCTATTTGATATATTAGACACTGCATTTGTCCAACCTTTCTATTGTTTAGTTTAAATAGCGCTGGGCTGGGTAAAGTTGAACTGAGAACTTTCTGCCTTCAGAGGTAGCATCAGAGCCACAGTGGCACCAGAAAATAAATGTTACGCATTCATGGGTGTAGCATTTAGTCTTCCCAGTTTCAGTTGGCCCAAAAAATACAAACCATTATTCAAAAAGTGACTTGAATATTTTAGAATTTGTTTTTAAACACAAAAAGCAGGGTGGAAAAAGAGATTTATCATATTTCAATTTTAGGCCAGGTCATAATTGCATATTGTAAAAGCAAACCACAGAACCAACGTTAATTTCAATACTTAATTCCGAATTCCGTCTGATGGCCTGTTTTTCAATTTCTTATTTTGGATCCGAGCCTACAATGTTAAAGAATGTATTTGACTGTGGTGGATTAAAAATACAAATACATTGATTGCCATTTGAAAATGGAAAGTATTAATGATACACGGACTGGCGCTGTCTGACAGGTCTTTTATATTGTCTTGCATAATTGTTTGGTCTCTTTGTGAAAGTGGCTTACCATGATTCCGGCACAACATAAAAAGTCAAAGGCTTGAAAGTGATGATGTGTCGGAAAAGTATGCAAATAATAATCCAAACCACCAACACGCATGCGCTACTGACAAAATGTTAGGGACATTGGGCCTTCGGATAAAATCTGAGGATGAACCTAAACTGCCTGCTTTTTTTGTGCTTCTACGATTTCAAGTGCTGCTTTGTAACCAGGAATCATTGGTCAAATCTTCATCCCCGCATAGGATTCGCTGAAAAAACTTGGAATGTTAGCTCAAGTCGGAGTTTCAAATTGGTCTCCGGCGTGAAATGATTGTCAGAAGTTCTTTGAAAAGTTTCAGTAGCGACAAGGAGCCTGGGTGTGTGTGGTCCTACTTGGACTGGCAAGCAGATCTTCAAGTGGAGGGGTTAGCGGTTTTGCGCTCACACTTGGATGACCATCACGGATCCTGGTCGCTTTCGCAGTGGCAGTCAGGATCCAGGGAGACCCCCGTAGCCCTGGCAGATAGACTGTAGGGGAGAGTAGGAAAACAGATGAAGCCCAGGCTTGAAATTACTGTGGCATTTTGAACAATCAATCGACATTTTGGGAAAACGTGGTTGCCATTCAAAACCATTGCATAAATACAATAAACCAACTGGCCCATAAAAACAGTGCAATCAAGACCAAGTAGCCAGCCTTGTTAGCATAGTACAAAAACATATAATTACAGTAGTAACAATTAAATTGGCTTAAATTAAGGGATCAGCTCCACAACCTTTTTCTGCTCGTTTTTTTTCTTTTTTGCCCCAAGCTTAATTCACTAGTGAGTTAGTTAAAAATAACATAACAACTGAAACTGACGACACACATCTTGGTACTTTAGCTTAGCAGGTGTCACTATGGGGCCAACAAGTCAACAACAGCAACGGTTTTGCAGATAATATTCTATTGTTGCTGTTGATTTTTGAAGGATTCCAAACCCTATGCACACAGACGCAAAGTCTCTTCTCCTCTTTTTTTGCTTTCTTTGTTTGTAGCTTGACATTTGCTTCATTATCTAGTTGGTTAATTTGCTACTTGGTTCAAAAGGTCATGGGCCTGTACACACAGGAGCAAGGCTTGTTAGATTGCCAGTAGCTAAATGTTAGCATTTTGGTGTCAATATAATTGCATTGCTTACCGGGTAGCAAATTTTGACGGATTCAACTGGCTATCCAGAGCATTTTGACAGCATCTGTAGTGTGGTTGTTGTTTTTTTTTTTAGCTATTTAGCTTGTTTAGGACCAGTGGGCTGGGCCTGTTCAGTACTATGCTGTGCTGTAATTGGCTAAATGGAAGGTCAGTTGATGACAACACAGACGGTCCACTGTAAGGCCAAAATGGTAAAATATTGCTTTTGCATTCACATTTGAAAGAAGTTCATAAACAAATACTGAAGGAACATATTTTTTTTCTACACTCACAACTGATTGGAGCGAGAACACAGCGGCCTTGCAGGCTAATTCACAGCACACATTCACAATACACACCATGCACTAATACATGTATATTGCAGTACATTAGTTTCACTTTGAGTGTTGAGGGCATGATATCCCTTCGCAAACCCAACCCTCCACTTCCCCCAACTGGATTAGCACCCAGCTTTTGACTGTCACTGAGGATGTAGCGTGGTATAGATGACAACAAAGTGGGATATGTGTATGAGAGCCTACACTGACTAGCAAATGGAATATGATGTTTAAGGACATTTGGAGCGAGTGGCAATGATTACAAATAATTAAAACATATATATATATATAGAGAGAGAGATTTTGCCTGTATGTATGAGTATATATACATATATATATACATATATAAGACTCAGGCACTAACCTGGTCTGTGAGGATTCGAGGCTTAATATCAGGAATGGCACCCCCTCTCAGCTCATCTTCCACAGCCATGAGTCTGACAACAGGGAAATAGAAACAAACAGCGCTTGTCAAAAAAAAAAAGCTATGCGCAGCCATATGATCATGCCATATAAAGAAAGTCCTTTTTATTATCATTTTTATTATTATATTAAGGTCTTGGCATGCTGAGTTTGTTTGCTACCACCCACTCCGGCAATATGTTGTCAGGAGTATCTGTATACCTGCCATCTCAGATACTCTCGATACTAAAAACTACAACCAAAAAAACGATGGCCTACGCGGCTTGATAACTGGCTAACTAGGATGTCTCTTTCTCACGTCATGCGTGTGTGCAAATGTTGCCCCAAAACGAGCATTTAACTCAAATTTTATATTCAACATTATATTTTTTTCTCATACACTTCCAAAAGCAAGCCATTTTATTTTGTTTTCTAAGAATATTAGATGGCCAAACTTTGGGCACTTCTATGTTTGAACTGTAGCAGTCTATACAGTTTTTCGCTGTCATCTGTCCCTGTGTTTCATTTTTTTTTCCCATACAGATATTGACTGGTTTATGATACCTCCCCCAAAATATGTGTGCCAGGACCGACGGGGGAACATACAAGTAAATAAATAAAGTGGCCCGCAGACGCTCCCTGAAGCATTACCTGTTGATGATGCCTTTGATTTGGGAGTCCTTCTCCACTTGCTGCTGCTTAAGACGCCGCTCGCTGTCCTCTAGCCGGCACTGGTACTGCTGCAGGATCTTGCTGGTCTGCTGCTCCTGCGACGCCAGCCTCTGCTCGTATTCCTCCAGCTTGCGATGGGACATCTTCAGGCGCTCTTTCAAGGAGTGGATCTCCTCCTCGTACTCCCTTACCTGCGAGGGTTCACTTGATGAATAATGCGGCACGTTCGTTCAGTCACAAAGTCATTCAGTCAATTTCAGTCACAAAGTCAGTAAGTCAGTCCATTTTGATTCTTCATTTCACCTAATCTATTTTTTGGGTGAGACCTGTAAAACCTATTTTCACTTGCACTAATTTGAGTACTTTCGCCAAAATCTTGCGGCGCTTACCCTCTCCAGACGGGATTCGTCCATGCTCTTGGAGTACTCCTTAAGCTGGCCCTCGCGGTCAGGCCGCAGACTCTCAATGTCGGCGGAAAGATGCGGCATGTTGGAAACCCAGGCCACAGTGCGCTCATTCAGGTTGGACTGGGAACCCTGAAAATGACATGGAGAAAAGTGAGGGTTACTATGAGGAAAAGACTGGCCAGTGTTTGTTTGTTTTCTTAAATGTTTTGTATACGTTTACGCATGGACGGTTTACTGACGATTTTATTTGAATGCCGTTGCTAACCAAAACAGCGGCACCTACCAAGGTGACCAAACAGTTCCACTCAAGTCTTGTTGTTTGTCCAACATGTCACTGTAATATTTTGGAACAAAAAGACGAGAAATATTTCTAAAATTTCACCAAGTGGTGAGCCTATTTGAACTCACTTTTTCAGTTCAATTCAAGACTCATGTTGACAACTAGTTCTCATCATTTTAGTTGATGTGGAGACAATGTCTTTTTACAACACTTTTCACTAGACTTTCTCCCATCTGCAGTTGAGTCATGAAACACCAATTAAATGACTGACCTGTTTGTTGCCGAGTGGCTTAAGCAGATGTTGCTGCGGAGGCTGCAGCTGTTGCGACTTTTTGCCACTTTTGGTAGGCGTGTCCGTCGAGTCCTCAGCGGTGGCGGCGACTGAGGATGGGTTCTGGTTTTCCTTGGCGGCCCCCGTCTGAAAAGGCAGCCCGGGAGCCGGGCTGTCCGCCGCAGCGTCCTGCTGCTGCGTTGGTGTTGGTTGCTGCTGTTGTTGGGGCGGTGGCTGAGTTTGACGCTGTTTGGCCTGAACAAAGTTGGCGTCGGTGGACTCCAGTAGGAGATTCCTGCTCTGGGGTCGAGCCTTGGGCGGCGTGGCCGTGGCGGGGGTGTTGACGGAGCGCTGGGACTTGAGGAGCTGGGGTGCGATGGAGGACTGGCGCACGGGGTGGACGGTCGTAGGCGGCGTTGCCAAGGAGGCGGGTGTGCCCGTTCCGGTGGCCGTCTGAGAAGCAACGCCCATCATGTGCTGTTGCTGGAGGGACTCCTGATGGCAAAGTTTGAGGAGGGAAAGATTGAACGACCGCAGGTCATCAATGCTGTATTCGTATCGGAAACTTCAGTTCATACAATGAAAAATGGACACACACACATTATGGCCTTTACTTCCACTAATAGAAGATGCTTGCCTGTTCAAACCCTTGACCTTACAGCCTCACAAACCCATTGAAATTCGCTATTTAAATAAAATTCTCTTGTATTGTATTGTATTTTCTTCCAATATTCCTTCCTTCCTTTCCCAGTGCTCTGGTAGAAGACGGTTAAAGAGAATAACATTTTGGACTTGTCTTTTGTCTTTAAGAATAAATTAAAAAAACATGCTGGTAATTTATTCAACGAGAACAATCGTCCTCACACCAACTGTACTGTATTAAAAATAAATAAATAAATAAAACAAGAGGCTGAGAGATTCATTGCAGCCCACGCAGCAGGACAGAAATAGCTCAGGACACTACATAATGGTATCATTAGAGCCACTGCAGTCTACACAGTGTGAGTGGCACGTTAATCTCATTTTGTATACTGTATTATACATTACTAGTCACTTTTTTTACTATTGTTAAGTGCTGCACTGCTTATGTGTTACTTTTAAGCTACTTACTACAACCGTCATAAACCAAGGACCTCTTGTATACGATAACAAATCAAAATTAAATGTTAGGCAATACAAGCACATAGTTGCCGCTCGGGATAGAACATGTCATAAAAATTTGAGGTGATTTTTTTTTTTTTTTGGGTGGGGGGCACACAGTTACACGCCTTAGCTGCCACTATTTTTGGAAGAAACTGGAAGTTTGCATGCATGGAAGCAGTCGTCCTACAAAGGAGGCACTCTCACCTGCACCTGCAGTGAGAGCTGATGCCAGACTAAGTCATTGTTCTGGTTCTGCCGGGTGAAATCGTCACTGTAGCTGTGCGAGTGGACGATGCTGGGCTGCACCAGGCTGTTCTGAGAGCGCAGCGCCGACAGGTCCTCGCTGCGGGAGAACGCATTATTGCCGAAGGCCGGCGTATACTCGTGATGGCCGTTCTCCGGCTCCGGCGCCAACAGGAGGGGCGGCGGCGGAGGCTGGGCGGGGGAGTTCTGCGCCGCCAGGTGGAAGAGAGGGTTCTGGAAGGACAGTGGGTAGTGCATGGCGGCTGCCGCCTGCTGCTGCTGCTGGGAGATGGACTCGGTGGGGCCGCCGATGTGGCCCATCTGGCTCAGCCTCAGGCCGGAGCCCGGCGAGCCGCCGGGCAGGTGGCCGCCCATTCGCAGGGGGCCGCCCAAGTTGCCGAAGCTGTGGCCCAGGCCGGCGATGGAGGCCTGCGAGGACGTGAGCATGTCCCCTACCGAGTTCAGGTTGGAGATGCTGTTCATGCGTGAGTCTTGGAGGTCCATCATAGACACGCTTTTATTCACGCTGTGAACCTGAAAGCAGTAGAAGCCATCAGGAATTGAACACAAACTGAAGCTTAACAAAAAAATCAATAAAACTGGGAGCAAGTAGTATTCCACAGGTGGCTCACTGCGCTACCTTGGGGTCAGGTTCCGTGATGTCCGAGCTGCTGGTGCAGTAAGCCGGGCTGGAGCGGGCCAGTGGCGGCCGGGTAACGTAGAACACTTCCCTGGACGAGCGCAGGTCTCGTTCGGCCTGGCGCCTCATGTTCAGGTTGGATGAGAGGGACTCGACGGCCGACACGCCGGTGGGGGGCGACGGCAGGCGGTTGATGTCTATGGAACTTGAGACACGACGCAAAGGTCCAGTTAGTCGCCTGCCTGACCCAGCAGGTGGTACCCGCGTAGCAAAATCTGAAAATCTTTCATTAATGTTTTGGTAGGAATGTCCTTAGTGTGTGCATAATTTTGACTATGCTGAACCTCCTGTAATTTCCACTTTTGGGGACTGATTCAAACTTTTCAACATTTTATGATTGGAAAAGGGAAGCATCTGTTTGAGAGAGGCATTTATTTTTTTCAGCCACTATTTGATGAAATATAATAAACCTCTTGACAGATTCATCACTGGATAACAACATTGACGCCATATACAAACACCAGTGGAATGATGAATCACGGCAAACACAGTGAGGGGGAAACAGTCGCAATTACAGCTGTTATCGCTCTCACGTTAAGCGTTCTCATTTAAAGTGTTTGGGCTATAATGAGAGTCGCTGTCTCCTGATAATAGGAAGTGTGAGGCGGAAAAAAAGAGGGTTTGGCTAAGAGGGACTGGGAACAGATGGTGCCAGCAATTACCGATTGATAAAAAACGTACCGCCTTTGGAGATAAATTAGGTGACATTAAGAGGGGCTCTCAGAAATAAGCCGGGTATTGTGTTTTGGAGTTGCAGAATTCCCATCCTGTGAATTTCCTCGCTCTGCGTTTCACTGTTAATTACACCCGGATGACGCTGCGGTGTCACGCCGCGTTAAGAATTACCCGACACGGTGAGGCCTCCCGGAGGACGCGGTGATCTATTTTTGAAACGGAGTAGGAGGGGCAAAGAAGTAGGACGGGTACGCCTACCTGTTTAAATCGCGCATCATCAGGCTCTGGAAGTCAGAGGACATGAGGCGATTGAACGTGGGCCGAGAGAAGAGTCTGTCCTTGGGCCGCTCGGGCTGGTGGTTGGCGGCAGCGTGCAGCTGAGGGTTACGCAGGGCCACGCTGATGTCGTTCAACAGCCGAGGCAGCGGACCAAGTTTGAGAATGGCGTCCTGTGGGCAGGTTGGGAAAATGTCACTGCAACCAATTGGACTGTTCACATTAACATGAGAAAAAAAAAACTGATACAAGTCACATTGGGGGGGGGGGGGGGGGGAAAGATATCAAAATTGACATGCATGTGGGGTCCAGCAACCTTGCTGAGCTGGCCCATGACCTCCCACAGCAGGCTGTGCAGCATGGACAGCTCCCTGCCGAGGTCGATGTAGCCTTCAAAGCCTCCAGCGTTCCCACCGGCGTCCATGTTGGAGATTTCGTAGAGGAACTGCTGCATGGAGCCCCACTCCATCTCCAGGAACTCGTTCATGAAGTACATGTACTCTTCCTTGGGTCCAAACCTGCAGCGAGTACACATATTGGCACTTTTTGATGCGCACCACCTACACACTCAAGTGGCACATTATTTCAGCCAAATAAGCCAATTCAAATCAATTAGAAAGATGCGATCTCACTTGCTGAAGCTGGCCAAGTTCTGCATGACCTTGGCGATGAGCGTGAGGGTCCGCGAGGTACGCTCCGCCGGGTACTCCTGCGTGAGGTTGAAGAGCGAGGGCGACATGATGGCCGGACACATGAATCGGAGGAACAGCGAGGAGCTGATAAGGCTGTCAGCCAGGTCCTCCCTGCCGCGCTCGGCGCAGCGGGCCCGCCACGAGGCGAACACCTCCTTCAGCTCGCGGGGGAAAATGCTGCAACAAGCGCGACAAGACTCGACGTCAGGGAGAAGGCAGCGGATGACTTATCTTGGAAAGATAATATGCCCACCAGAGGGAATTGATGATCTTGCAGAGTAAGAGCTCACAGCACATGCGCAGGTTAGCTTGGTGGTCAGCCAGGACCGACGGCGGAACTCGCATGGGGTCCACCTCACAGTTCTCCTCAGATTCATACAAGGCTCGAATGAAGTCACCTGAAGGACATCAGGACATATTTGGTAATTCGGCATTTAACAGCTAAGAGACCATATTTGATATCTTATCTTTTACTGTGTATGGTAACTTAGCCACTTATTTATAACCACATATTTGGGGCAATTAACCCAATTTGGTAACTTAGCCCATATCAGGCAAGCAACAATATTTGATAGTTTAGCTTTTAATGTACAAGAAACCAGATTTGGCAACTTAGGTTTGAATATGCAAGTAATGATAATTGGTAACTTATCCCCTTATTAAGCAAGGAATAAAATGTGGTAACTTAAAAATGAGAAGGATAGGAACTATATTTGCTCACTTTTGGTCAGAATTTTTTTATTTTTTTTATTTAGCTACTTATCAAACACATGATCTTATTTTGTGATTTTTAACAGGAAAGACTGCATTTGGTCACTTAGATTTTACTCGGGCTGTCACTATCAAATATTTTTAGAATAAATGATTCTGTATTCTGTAATTATTCAAGTATTCCATCGATTCATCAGATAAATTAGTCATCTTACATGAAGGACTGCAGAAATCGGAGAAGAATTACTAGTGAGAGGCTGAAAGCAGAGGATTTGGACAATTTCAAAACAATTGCTCGATTACAGTATTAAAATTGTTGTCCATTAATTTGATTATTGATAAGTTGTCGATTGATCATTTCATTTTGACACCTATACTTTTAACACAACTGGAACCATATTTGGTATTTTCACTATCAGCGTTTGGCTGATGGGAGCAATTTTCGGGTTCTCCGCCAGATCCTACCTATCCCTTCCTTGAGGTATCGGTGACCAATCAGCTTGAGGTACTCCTCCACAGCTTTCGTGGCGAGCGTGTTCTCCCGGAAGATCATGTGCTCACGCTCCATGAATCGATCCACCTCGCACATCGCCATGTCGGACAGGAACTCCTGAGGTCGCATTTTTTTTTTTTTTTTGGTAAGAAACCGATTTTCACGTTTAAAACCTCAAAAGAGATCTTGTTTACCTTAGTTTTCCCAGTGCTTTGGAGGATGTGCACCAGAGCAAACGCCACTTCTTCTTTGCTCTTCACGCTCAACAGCGGCTCCAGAACTGCACACAGTGTTCTGTAGTTATTGGTGATGTACTCGGCGAACTCCTTGTACAGTTCCATGGGGAGGATGTTCATGGTCTGGTAGCGTGACTTGACGCGGAGTGAAGCGTTGATGACTTTGCCACTCCCAACGCCGCCACTTTTGGCCAAAACGCTGGACTGGATGACGGGGTACCACTGCTCCACAAACTGACGGCCCGTGATGCTGGAGATGGGGATGCTGACAAGACCCAGGTATGTGCTTTTCTCCTACAAGCACAACAACACTATGCAGCCATTCACCGGGAACCATATTTGGTAACTTAGGTCAGGCAAGGAACCAAATGTGTTAACTTAGCTGTTTTTACTGCATACTTGGTAAGTCAACCCCTAATTGGACAAGGAACCACACATGCTAATGTAGCGTTTAACAGGAAAGGAAACACATTTGGTTTCTAAGCCCCATATTTGAAATATGGCGCTAAATTATCATTACCTTGCGTCTCTTTTTGTCCGTCTCCTTGTAGAGGTGCAAGCGAAGGCTACGAATGGTGGGCAGGTTGTTGAACTCGAAATGCTCGCCCCAGAAGACGGTGTCCGTGCGAGGTTTGCTGGTGGTGCGGGCGTACAGCATGTCGTCCAGACACAGCTCACAGTAGTAGCGCTTCTTGGTGGGCAAGTCCCGGGCTTCAATGATCCATAACTTGAGTACGTTGTCCACACGCCTGCTGTTGTCCTGGACAAGAAAACAAACATTTGAATGAGCCTTAGCCACGGTACTCGATACTTGACGTTTGCAAATACGCACTAAGAACTCATACAATACCAACACTTGATTACTGATGCTAATGGATTTGCTTTAAATCAGACTTCAATCGGTACTCGGTTCACCTTGTTGGGTTTGACGGCTCTTTGCAGGTTTTCAATCCACTTGTCTCTCTCTGAAGCAGAACGGCAGGCAAAACATTTTGTCCCTGAATTTGTGGTCACCTAAAGATGGAAAAAGACCATTTCAGCACATAAACCAGGAAAAGAACCATCTTAGGTAACATAACTTTTCATCCCTATTTGGTAACTTAGCAACAGTAGAACATTTGTCTACACTTAGCAGTACATTGAATGTGACCCATGCTGAAATGTGTGCTTGATGTCTTTGTGTTCAGAGTAACAACAAACTCTCTCCTTCTAATTTGGTTTCTGCTGCATGTGGAGAACGAGTTTTAAAGCTAATTTTGCTACTACGCTGAATCGATCTGCTACAAAGTGGCACACGGCAATGCTCATTTGAGCATTCTCTTAATGTTCCCCATCCCCATTTTTGGGTGCTTTTATTTTCCTGCAGTTGGGAATGGAGCAGGAAGTTAACCAGAACCGAATTTGCCAAGCGCGGGCGAGATCGGAAGTACATCACACCTGGTGCATTCCAGGTCAAAGGTGCATTGTTGGTTTGAATGGGTTTAGGCTCTAACACTTCAAAGACGAACGCAACACCAATTTGGGTGGCTTAATGTGCGCGAGAGCCCACCTCAAAGCAATACTCTTGTCCCAAAATGCTGGAGTGGACCGGTTTTATGACGGCGTCTTCGTCCAGCACCAAGTCCAAAGCCTCGGCAGCGCTGCTGGGAGAAAGCAGCGACTCGTGGGAGTGGGATTCTTTGAAACTCTGCATCAAGCGTGTCCTTGTGGGAGAGAGTGAGAATAGAAAACAAAAGAACAACACAATGCATTTACTTTCACAGCTTCAAGTATGTGACCGTCATCATCCTTAAATAAACTTGTACAGAAGACTTTGATTCGATACACAAGTGAGTCACAGAGACTCGGGGAGCCCTGATGTCTCACACCTGACAATCTAAATATATATTTTTTTAGAGATGATCCTTTTATAATGAGTTTTGGGGGTGGGAAGAAGCAAGAGCACCGGGCTTTCATTTTTTGCTGTTTGGCTTGTTGACTCGACTCATCTGTGTCATTCGTTAGCAAGAGCAGCAGCGCAACGGAAAATGTGCACAGTAGGAAATCATTTCCTTTCTGAAGGAAAGTAAGTCAATTTTTTTTTTTTTTGAGGAATTTAACTTGATTTTGTTCTTCCTCAGAGAGCAGTGTATGAAATTTAATCCCACTGGCGACGACTCACCTTGCAAAGGTAATCCCTATTGTGTTGCATTGTAGGGACATGATGGCCATTTTAGGCAAGAAAAAAAAAAACAAGTGAAGCACGGAGCCCATGATGTTTACGTGTCACGGAAAAAAAGCACAATGTTCTGAGCCTTCCATGACCATGCCAAGAAGGTTAGTAAATTGAAATTTGCTCTTAAACCGAATTGCTCGTAAACTGGGTTAATTCAGTGCTGCATTTAATGTCAATTAGTAGATGCAGTTTATTAAAAAAAGGGAAAACATAAAATAACATATATTTAAAAAAAAAAAAACAGGAGCTTGGCAGGCGACTTTTAGCAGCTGCGATGGGAAGAGAGAGTGCGAAGTTGGACGTCAGATGCCTTTGCAGCATCAACGGAGAGAATTAGGAGCGTGTGGGCAGAACGGGAAGCCGGCTGTGAAGGCAGCTGTCAGGCAGCGGTATGAACCGGGGCCAGGAAGTCAAGGTGACCAAGCCCCTGACCCTTAGAATCACTAGATCTCCACAGCACTCCCAGCTTTTATTTATTTTTTTCTCTCAAAACTGTGCGTTGACACTAAATATTTGTTTTAGCATGTTGCTAAACATCATTGGATACCAACGCACATCCTAAAAATATCTTGAATGATAGTCTATAATTTTCCTTTTAAATGTGCAAAGGATTGTATTTGGTAACTTATTTTTTAGTAAGCAAGAAACCATATTTGTTAAGTTAGCTTTAACGAGTAAGGAACCATGTTTTGTAAGAAACAATAGCAATTTAGCTTTTAATGGGAAAGGAACCATATTTTGTACCTTAGCTTTGAATGGGCAAGGGACCGTGTTCAACACTACGATTTTATTGGGCACAGAACCACAATTTTTAACTGGAAAGCATTTTTAGCATGCATAGTTAAACAACACTGGACAATCATATCTGTCCCCAAAATGTCTATTCTCTCCCTCCTGTGGGTAGTAGCATCAGCACAATAGCTCTTTCTGCCTCGACATCTTCACTTCCTGTAAGTGTCGTGACTGAATTGTGTTAGTACAGCAGAAAATTTCTGACAACAATGCAGCGCGGATTCCTCTGAGACGTGACCCCGCGTTAGGATGAAAAACAAGAAGTCGGCGTTACAGCCACAGAAACTGCATGCTTTTTCTTTTCGGCCACAGAGCAACTTGCGATTCACATTATTTTCCAATGGGGTAAAAACATGTCTGAAATCACAAATCACAAAAAAATAAACAACCTCTCTTGATCAGCGCTACGAAACCGAGGCAGAATCATTTGGCGGAAGCTGCTGGTCCGGTCCAGTTTGGGCTGACTTTTGGCCCTCTTGATGGAGCCTTTCAGCCTTCGATTGAGGAAACTCTAAATGTTGAGAAAAATGAAGACATGTGACACAATAAAATCATTTTAAAAAGTGGCTTTTAGTTGCACAACTCTTCGCTTAAGTGTGTTTTTGTGCACTTGCCGGCTGTCTGAAGGACTGTGGGGTGGCGTTGGGAGGCGTTTCCATGCTTGACTGTCGCACAGAGGCAAAACTTGCCCTGCGCGATTGGTCTGGGTGGGGAAACGATGATTAAATCACAATAAAATTGCATTAAAAAATACACCCCAAACAAATTAACAACTCAAGACAATTCATTTAGGATCACAGTTCACCATGGCACAATACAATGGAAGCTCCGACGTCACACAGGCACTAAAGAGTGATACCACGACGTAGCTTTTGTCGGGCAAGTAAGCATATTTGGGAGGCATATTCGATAACATACCTATTAAAGGCCCTTTTGTGTTAACTGGGCCACTTATCAAGCAACCATGTTTGGTTGTTTTGGGCTTTTAACAGCTAAGGAACCATATTTGGTACCTTAGCTTTAATAGTCAAGGAACGACATGTGGTACCTTAGCTTTTATTGAAGAAGGAACCATTTTTGGTACCTAAGCCACTTTATTAATCAAGGGACCATATTTGGTAACTTCACTTATTTACTGGTCAAGAAAAATGTCAGTCAACTTAACTGCAGGCAGCTGTTTTCAAAGCATGAGCAGTGCTACTTTAGTTTAGCTCTATTTCATTGAAAGACTGTGTTCCACTTTGGAGAGTCCACTGAATTAGAAACCACAACTGAGCACACACGCAAGTTAATGACAAATCCACGACGGACATTTAACATGTCAACAACAGTGTCGATAAAAACATGAGCACAGACATCCACGGTTTCGATAACAGTGACAAAAGTGGCTTTTTACTGCCTACAATTTAGACACTCAAGACGGATAAATGCCTCCCTCAAATATATGGCTCCCTTTTCCCTATTTGAACTATGTTGCTAACTAAAACAGCAGCACTGAAACGCTGCGGAGATGGCGTCTTTAATGACAATTTGCATATTGTCGCTCCACAATACGTGTGTTCAAGTTTATGTTCAGGGAAGCTATGCTACTATTTGTTCCCCGGCCTTCCTCGGTTTGCATTGTTACATGCTAGGTAGGTTGTTAATCAGATAAACGCGTCCTCTCCAATAAAGTTTTACATAATTACATTTTATGACATAAAAATGAGACTCCTAACTTCAGTATTTTAAGCTTAGATAAGCCTTCAAAACTTTTTTTTTCCCTCACCACACTGTGAATGTATGATATGTTTGTGATAAAATGTTCGTTATTACAACCCCACGTATCAATTTCCTGTTCCTCCTCTATTCTATTTTAGTCTGTTTCTTTTACTTCAATGACTAATGTGAGCAAAAGACACACATCGTCATCCTGTGATTTCCTCCCAAAGCCTGCAAATGGGCCGCTCGCCAGGTTCTATTCTGAAACGTGGGCTAATTGTTTCGTCTCCATGGAAACGGCGAGCTCACATTTGAACCGCTCAAGGTGGCAGCACGGTACAAACAAAACGCAGACGCCGCAGCACACGTCGTGAACCTGAGCGGATTTCTTAGGCGGTGAAGCGGCCACCCGACCAACTAATGTGACGCAAAATGCATGTGTTGCGTGTTTGTGTGTGTGTGTGTGTTGACTCTCTCCTTTCGGGATGTAAATTGCTGCGTGTGTGGGCGGCTCCGGCCTCCAGCTAACTGCGATACCGAGGAAGAAGACAGCAGAGTGGGCGTTAAGAGAACCATACTCGCCACTTATCATGCGTCCCTCCACGAATACATGCCTTTTAATTCAATCAGAGTTGAATGAAATCACAATACTTTTCCCAACAAAAAAAAATTGCATTTACCTTCTACTGGACGCCACACTGACGAGTTGTGTTGAAAAGGCGACAGTTGTTTTTTTGCCATTTTAGGCCAAAGCAATAGACATAATACTCAAAAACTCACCAAAAGCTGCACGGTTCTTAAATTTACATCTGATGTGGCTTGCAAACAAAATCCCCAAAGATTGATTTGTCAGCATGGCATTTTTGAAAATTCAACATCCGGAAGCCAGTTTAATTTAGCAAAGTGAAATTTGGAAGCAAAATAAAAGAGCCTCAAGAACCCATGCCCAAAAAGACTAAGCAAGTCTGCCATTTTGGTTTGAGGCTAACAATTTACCGGAGAATGGCCACAAAGTTTAATACTTGAAAATTCAGTCCCCAAAGCCAGTTTCTTTGCGCGAAATGAAAAGTAGCAGCCACAAGATGCAAAAGAAAGTCTCAGTAATCTATGCCCAAAAAGGCACTGCAAGTCTGACATTTTGGTTTGACTTAGGGGTCATTTTGGTCACTTCACATGGTCCTTCAAAGTTTACCTTAACCTAGAGACTTTGTCTAATTGCTCCCAATTTTAAGGCCCAAACCAAACAAATTGAACCCACATTTAGCAACACGAAATTTAGTAGTAATGGCAGTCATGAGTCGACCCACAAAAATGTTTCAAGAATCCAAGCCCAGAAAGAGAAATAGGTGCCACAAGATGCCAGCAAAGCTATTTTTTTAAGGACATGACTGAATGAAGCTCCACCCCTTACTTCAACATAGTTCCTTGTGAACATAACAGCGTCCTGCAACAAATTAAGTTCCAGGATTCACTATGAGAACCAGGGAATCTTAATCTAGGACAATATGGGTGTCATAATGAATGACATCAACTTATGCAACATGATACAATTCCAGGGCAAACTGAGGAAATCCATCCCAAGTGCCCAAAAGCTGCCACACGTCAGCGAACAAGCAGACCGTCTGTAAAGTCTGAAGTGGTTGATGCGCCTCAAAAAGAAAAGGTTCAAGGAGTCCGACTTGCTCGTTTAAAGCGAGCCACCCAGGCGATCAGCTTCCGTGACAGCGCTGAGAGCCAAAAAAAATAAAAATCCCGACGCATCAACTTGATGCCTCTTTGACAAGCTGCCGGGCATTGCCCCAGGAGGTTTGAGGCCGAGTGGGCCAGAGGAAGGGCGTGCGGGAAAAGCCCCAATGAAGCTTGCCATGTCAAACACTCACAAGTTATTTCTTGACCATATTAAACCCACAATACGTATACATGTGACCTTGAGATATCGCACTCTAAATCATTTGGATGGTTCACAAAAACAGCAGCTTTGCTGTTGCCATGGCAACCCCAAATCGCCTACTGTACTAACATTCGGGCCGGCCAATGTAAAAATCTAAATTCCTATTATGTATTCAAATGCCTATTTCTATTAAAGTTGCATACGAAAAATGATTAGGGCCACGCAAAATAAGTACTACAATGAAAATAAAGTACAAAAAGGAGTATAATACGTTACGATATCCATCCATTCACCCATCCTCTGTACCGCTTATCCTCCAGCCTATCCTAGCGTATTAAGTCGGACTTTTATGAAAACAGTCAAAAATATTACGACATTTAAGTATGTTAGTCACCATTTTCTTTTTGTTTGAATCTGATATTACAAGATTGAAATTGTAATTTTATAAATAATAGTCCCAATCATGCCAAAAATAAGTCAAGATTACAACATTAGACAAAAAATTTATTTTGTCGTAATTTTGTGAAAAAAGTCCAAATATGAGATTTAATTTCTCATTTTACAAGAATAAAGTTACAATTTTATGACGGAAGTTGAATATAACAACTTGGCTAACACAAACTAATTTATCTCGTAAGACGTTTATACTACGAGATAAAGGTCAAAACAATCTGAAAGTAAATTTATGAAAATACAAGAATCAAATAAGTTTGCAAGAATAAGGTTGAACTATAACAACGTAACAATAAAGTCACAGTGTTATGGCAAAAGTCAAATATTTGTTTGAGAGATTTAAGAAAGAATATTAAAAAGATTGTCATAATTTCAAAAGTTAAGTCCAAATTTCACCAGATTAAGTCAAAACATAACAATATAACATAAGTCAGGAGTTGTATGCAAGTATAAAGTTGTATTTTATGAGAATTAAGACAAATAAGATAAACATGAAAATATTAAGAATAAAATAACAATGACAGTGAGAATTTCATAAAATAACAAAAAAAAAGAATTCTGTCAAAGTAAAACTATGAGAAAAAAGTCATATTACGAGAAAAACCAGATTTGTTCAATGACAAAACAAATCAGAATATTACTTGAATGTTGACGTTTTTTTCCCCATAAAATATTACATTAATCACATAACAGCTCATAAATTTAGTTGTTTTTTTTTTATCTTGGTACTAACACGCCTTCAACAACATATATCACTTTTCCAACAGTGTAGGATCAAATATATCCTCTGCATTCTGATCTCAACTATAGACCACATCATATATGATGCAAAGCCTGCATCTGTAATGACATTCACGTTTAAAAAAAAAAAATAACTGGGCTCTCGGGGGCTCATGCAAAGTGGGCAAAGAAAGACAAGTGACACTTCTGACTGCTGCTATTTTTAGCTCCGCAGGCAGCAATCAAGTAAATAAAAAAATAGAAAAAAAAGACACGGGTAGAAAAGAAGGAGAAGAAGAAGCGCTGCAGGATTTGAACAGCAGAGGTGGGTGGAGGGGTTGAGGTAGCGCAGTGTGGGGGCGGGAGGAAGCTGCAGAAGGCCAGCTCCTATTGGCTAAAATGTCGACATGAACGTGAGGTGACATCAGCGTGTAATGTCACATAAAAATTAGAAGGGGAAAAAATGACTCAGAAAAATATCCTTTTTGGGGGGGGGTTTGTAGTCCGGCATTCTCGATTTTTACCAGGGCACATGCAAGCTAGCTGATGGGACTGTGGCCTGGTTGCCATGGGAACATCATTTGCTCTCCGCCACACTAAATGTGTGTGTGTGTGTGTGTGTGTTTTAAACACAGCATGGGGAGTTTGCAAATAAGCGGATTTACCCACACTTGAAACTTCATCATAATATAACAGAAGAGACTTTTTCGACAAATTTTCCAATTTTACTTATTTCTCATACGACATTTTATATTTACGTTTCTTCTTTTCATTCTTTTTCAATTTTGATTTTTCTTCATGTCATATTTCTACTTTATTCTCATGAAGTTGCAATTAAATACTTTCATGCATTATTCTTGTAAAATTGTAGGATTTATTATACATACTACTACTACTTTACTCTCATAAAATGTGTCACTTTTGTGTTGTATTATCATGACATGTTGGTCAAAACTGAAACTTTTTCCTGTTTAAATAGAAACTTTTTTGCAAAATGTTACAACTTTTGGCCTCATACAAATGACAACACTTCAGTAATATGCATTTATTTTCGTAATAATTCAGACTTTTTCATATAATACTGTATTACGATTTAGTTCTCGTAAAATCGGCAAGAAACAGCCATTTCAGGCGAATTTCAGCTTTGACAAATTCCTACTAGGCAATTTTCCCAAATGAGCCCCAATTGGTAGCAGCTATCCTAGACAGATGGGCAACATTTAATTGCCAAACTTTTTTTTCCCTACACCATCAGATGTTGGCGGAATATGGTGTTAAAGTTAATTAAGGATTTGAGGATTCTCGAAAAGTTAAAAAAGATAAAAAATTAGCCCCTTATAGCAGTTTCGCCCACAAACATGCAATTGGATGGACATGGCTATCAGAAGACGCCATACCAGAAATTGAACAGGAAGTCGACAATTTTGGCATGAAGTGGCCATTTCAGGCGAATTTCAACTCTCTAACTTTGTCAAAACCATACGAGGGAATTCGCCCAATTGAGCCCCAATCGGAAGCCTAGACAGATGGATGACACTAAACTGCCAAACTTTTTTTCCCTGCGCCATCGGCTTGGCGGAACATGCCGTCAATGTTTGATATTCATATTGGAGGATTCGCCATGAAAAACAGGTCTGTTCATCTCTGCTTGCAGTTTTCCATTTTGATTAGAAAGGCAACATCCAAACTTGTCATGACAAAAAAATCCTTCCAAGTCGATACATACATATACATACATATAAACAAAAAAAAAAACAAAAAAAAAACAACACTCCACGTCAAATAGATACAACCTCCAAGGTAGAGGGAACGTGAAACACAACAGACGGTAAACGACGTACAGCGGGACGGGTTTGAGGGGGATTGGAACGCACTCACTTGGGGTTAAAACGCCAGGTCCACCACAGCACACTTCCACTTGACCACCCAACCCAAACTGACCCTGATGCGGCAGCCACGACTTTGACGACGCATCCATGCAGCTACAAGGCACACACACATATAAGTCAAGGTCTTTATTTTGGGAGTTATTGCGCTTATTTTGCCCCAATTTTGAAGGTATGAATTCCATCATCCTGGGTCAAGTCGAAGCAGCACAGCTCATCACGGCTGCCCTTTAATGGCCTAAATGTCACCATGGCTGATGCTCAACCTCAAGCTGTTCCTATTATTAATTGATAGGATTTTTTTTCCTATAATTCCACGTGCATATTATGTTAGGTCTTCTTTCTGATTGGTGTGTACACCAGAGAAACATTCAAACTGAAATATTCAAACTAAAATTGTGTCAAACCAGGATGTGGCCTGCTAACTCAAATTCGAACAATTTTGGATGAGTCTATTTTTTACAAACTAAAAATTGAAAACAAATATTTTCTACTTATAGTTCATCGTGATTCCTCCAATCATCATTGCACCTTTTCCGGAAATAACCTCCTAATTAGCTTCTTGGCTACAATAGAAGTGGAAGACCTGGTAGATGTTTTGAAAAGGAATGATAACCAGAAGTCATTTTTTTACATTCATTTGAGAGGGAAACAGATACTCTGAAAAAGAATTGGAACACAGTACTCTCAAGTTAAGTATGGAAACCGAGCTATTCCCAGCATGCATTATTAACGAAACAAAATGAACCTCCGGGTATCGAAGCGAAAAAATTAAACTAATGTTTGGCCTGGTTAACATTTCATGCAGATCCATTTCAATTTCAAGTAGTCACTTTAAAACAAGCATAGGAAGTGCAACTGAGTTTCTTTACTACATATCGCTGTGTCCCGATGTGAGAAAAACAGAGGGTGTAGGACTGTGGCAAAGGTGTCTTTTTCCATAAAAAAAAACATATCATTGCCACAAAATTGTATAATTTAGTACAATAGCAACAATGAGGCCAAAAGCGGCTTGTGAACTTATCGTGACCGCTGTAATTATAATATTTTATCCTTATTATTTTCGACCAATTGTCACAAGTGGACAATGGAAAATGTAACTCAAGGTCTGACAAGCACATCATAGTTCAATCGAGCATAAAAGCTACCACTTTTGCGCAAATTGTCATTATTGTACTATATCATAAGTACTTTTGTGCTATTCATCACTATTGTAGGATATTCAATATTTTGAGCAAATGAGACATTTGGTTAACTTGTCCCCAACCACTTTTGACAATTTGTACCTAAGTATTATGAGACAGGTTGAAGCAACTCATAGGACATGCATGGTTGGAAATAAGGTAAGTAAAAGTCTCATTGGTACATAATAGTTTATGATTAGGGCAAAAGCAACAGGAGACGAAGTAACTAGGCATCTAATTTGCACAAAATACTAAAATTGGGACAATTATGACAGGCAGATGGGGACTAGCTAACTAGTTCGTACAAAATAACATAATATATAATATAATAATGGAATAGTGACAATTAGTACATAAGTGACGGGAGGCTTGTTTAAAAGGTTAGCAACATTTCATCACAAAATATACATTTAATGGCCTGTGTTTATTTTCTTAATTTTTAGATGCTTTAGTATCGCTGCTACATTTGAACTCCTCAAGAATCTTCATATTAAGTCACTTTGGCTGAAAATGTGCATAGCATAGGTCACAACGGGTACAAAATATCAAACAGGAAGCAGTCTTGACATTGTCAATCAAAACTGAACATTTGGAGACATTACATTTTGTGGGGGTCTCTAATAGTGATTCCGGTGAGTGTACAGATGGAAGACCCCTGCTTGCTTGTTTAGCTGCCAAACTGACTGTGTACAGCACTCACCCAAAAATGATGGGGGGGTAATTCCCAGTGATGAAACGTTGACAGCTCAGTCACATCCAAGGCTGCGGACCCACTGGGCCGGTTGTCAGGTTGCCACGGCGACAGCGGCAGGGCTGCAAGAATCACACCTGAGCGTCCCCCTGGAGTGAGCCCTCACTCATCCCCTGTAAGAGTGTGCGTGTAGGCCTCGGTCAGGTGTTTTATGAGGAAATGTATGTGTGTGCGTGTGTGTGTGTGTGTGTGTATGTGTAAATCAGATTACTCAAGCACCAGCATCAGCATCAGCATCACCTCTCTTCTTCCTTTTCTCCTCCACCAACTCGAGTGAGGACCACCGGGGGCAGCTGAGATGTTGCACTCTCTCTTTGGAGCCTGCAGGCTGTGGACATGATGCGTTCACTGGCACTTGGAATCAGTCCGAACTCCCAATCAGCGTTAATAACACTTCCCCCCCACACTGCGATGAGCCGCGCACGCATCCAAAAAAGGTAAACATCCACATTTTCGCGGCATTTTTTCCTCTCTGGGTCCGGTTCCGACTCCGTTTTCGACCAAAACTCTTAGGAGGGAGAGTTGGAGGGTGTCCACAATGAAGTCCAGTAGAGTCCGGTACCGAACCGGCGTCCCCTTCCGCAGACTGATTGCGATTAAAGACGGCGGCTGGAGGAGGAAAGAAGAGTCGCTTGCTCAACGAATGCGCCTCTCCCCGGAGGGCGGAGATAGCGCGTGAGATAGACGGATAGGGGGAAGCGGGTTAGGGGAGTGAGGAAGCGCCGCCTACGAGAGGCGAGCGAGTCCACCCTGCGAGTGCTCTCCTCCCGCTGGAGGAACCCCACCGCGCCGCTTAATTGAAAGGAGATTGGAAGTGTGCGATAGAGCTCAAATTACACCCCGAGTGAGTTTAATCTCCCACTCTGATGCGAAAATCACTTATTGCTACTTTCTATTTTGCATTTGTGAGGGAGAAATGGTGACTTTGACATTCCATGTCAACAGGGCAAGTCTGTCAAAGATTTTTCCACTGTTCTGAACAAAATAGATGTGGGGGGGACAAAAGTCAAACTGGTACTGTAATTGTCAACGGCAAAGTAAAATTTGTTTAGCACATTTCATATGCCACTTTGATCGATTCAAATGATCAACTCACGAGGAAGCTCTGCAGGAGCCTGATAACGATCCTGATCATTTGAATCAGGTATCAAAGTTATATGTCTGATGTATAGTTAGTGAGCATGTCGGAAACATGAGGCGAAGCAGCACCATGAAGAGATTTAAAAACAAAAAGAAAAAAATCTCAAATTCGCAGCATTTTGAGTAAGTTCTAAATAAGGTTTTGAGTGCTTAATTTGTTAAGCCCCCAAAAAAAAGGAAAACCCAACAAAATGTATGTGCTGTCCTCATTAAGAGAAAATTCTCAGTCATCCGGTGTTGGACATTGATAATGCACTGGATGAGATCCTCAACTGGGTTTAAGTGGTCAGCAGAAACAGATACATAAGTGTGTGTCACCAGCATAAGATTATATCAACGCTGTCCTGTGACAAACACTTATGTCCAATTTTGGAAAGTGTTTTAAATTTCACATTAATGCGATGTCTGTAACGCAGAAACACCATTCACGTAAAAATAAGAACATTTTAAAAAATGGACATAAGTGTTTTTCACATGACAGCGACGATATGTTATGCTGTTGCACAATGGAACCTCGTGGGAGCATTTATCAATTTAACAGGAGAGGGCCAAGAATGGATCCCTGGGGAGACCCACAGGGAAAGAGAACATTATCTGATTTGTGGTCATTAAAACAAACTGAAAATGATCTACTGATGAGACAAGAAGAAAACCAGTTAAGAGCAGTCCCTCTGAGGCATTTGTCCAGTCATCATAGACCTCCTGGCATTTATGCATCCTCCTTTTGTACAGAGCCTGGCCAAGGTGGAATATTGCTGCGTAAGTGTGACACATAACACAGAACTTTTGTTTACACTTCTTAAGCATGGAATATGTTACAAACAGGCTGGAAGCTAATTAATTTAATTTCTTTCAATTCCAAATAAGAGTTCTTGAGTACAATTTCCACCACTTGTTTTTCATAATGTTAGTAAAATTCTGCATTGTAGTAAATTCCGTGTGACCATGTTTGTTGTTCCCTCTTGGCCAGGACTCCCTTGTAAAAGATGCTTTTAACGGTAATCTCAATTGGGCATTACCTGGTTGAATAAAAAATTAAATAAAATATAGACAGTATCCTGCCACCGATGCTACCTCCAGACAGAAACTTGTGGACTCAACTGTAACCCCCATTCATTGTTTGGTGCTATTTATACAGAAGAGCGACATGGATTAACATACCACATCAGAGCCATCTTTGCCATTTACACAGTACCCCAACATAGAACATAGGAGGCATGAAATTTGACACCCATCACTAACTTTTCCCGTCCTGTTTAGTTGAAAGCAATCGTAATATTTTATGGTCATGTGTTTGGTGGGTTCTGTGTGAAAAACAAAGGCAAATATAGGCTGTCTTCTTTTATAACTGATGCAGTTAGATTTTTATAGAAATGGAACTGGTGGGGGAGGGGGGGGCAACATCCACCTGTCAATTTTTTTCACCTTCAGAGGTAGTTATCAGATCTGTTACCGTTACAGAACGCAGTCTGCGTGTAAAAGGATTCTACGCCCACTTAATTCTTGTGTCCTGTTGTGTTGAAAGCAATTGTCGCTGTCCGACCAGACACCATGGAATATGCAATATCCCCCCTCAGCTGGGTGCATGTGTGATAAAGCAAAAATGGATAAATGCCCATTACTGCTCTGATGCTGTCATTTTGTGGCCTTATTTCACCTGGCTGTTCTGCGTAAACGGCATCGTCCTTATGATCCTAACCATGAACGACGATGGGTTTAATCTCACCTAACAAGTCAATTTTAGATTGTCACCAACATAATCCACGGTGGTCGGACGGCACTCCTAAATATAGACCACGACTAAGTGACACATCTCCTTTCTTACTCTTTGCTCGCCATCTTCTACACACACACACACACGCACACATCGCCATGGAAACTGATAACAGAATTGCTTGTCTGCAAAAAAAAAAATAAAAATAAAAAATGGACAAGAACAGGAACTTGGATGATGGGCAAGGGTATATTTTTAGAAGTGGAAGGGCGCGCTGTGTGGACAGCACGGCCCACTACTTTCATCAACTTTTAGCACACGCACCACGAAATCTTTGTATCAACTCCATAAAAGCGGCCTCATAGTGCATGTTATCGGCATTATTTTTTTCCCTTCTTATATCAAACGTGAGCCTTCACTCACGCGCATCGCCATGGAAACTGATAAAAGAATAGCTTGCCTGCATGCATGGACAACAAGAGAAAGAAAACCTGAAGATAAAAACTGACTGCTACATGCATCAAAAGACTGCTTTTGACTGAACTGAAAATACAAACAACCTTGAAGTGAATTCAAATGGCTGTCATCTGACACATTTTATAGCCATTCTCTTCATTCCGCAGGCATGGAAATCTAACGATAGTTCCACGAAGGCAACGTCGGCCATTTAATGACTGGAGACCGACGTGGGTTAGAAGGATTGTAAGGGAGGGGGCGTGGGGGGGTGTACAGGGGAAGAGAGTACAGCACAGTACACCACCTACACTTGGTCGCCATGGCAACTGCCACACGAGAACGAGAGGGAAAACGCCGTTCTGCCAAGTGTTTACTCGGTTGGACGAAAGCTGAGTGTTGTGGTTGGAGGTGAAATTTAATAGAATTAAATGTGCTTGTGACTGGAGAACAATACGGGTTCGATGCTGAAGAGGCACGTGGCCTGTCAGTAAACGCAAAACTGCTGATTGTCTTAAAAAAAAAAAAAAAAAGGATTAGTCAGAATATTTCCCACTCAGATCACTTAATTGAATAAACTGTTGACATGCTAAAACCGTCATTAGCTGTACAGACAATGTTGATGTAAAGTCACCAGTCAATGAAGACAAAAATAACAACACAATGACACTTTTTTAAATCAGATGCAAGTCAACCGTTCTACAATTTTTTTGCAGATTCTGAATCTGCCCTTATTTTTTTTCTCTAGCACATCAGGTTTCCATAAAATAATACAATATAGCAATATATTTGGTAATATTTATGAATTAAGGTGTAATGCTCAGCAATGGGTGGAATGTTTTTCTGAAACGTCACAGCAATAAATTACAACCCGTGTCCAAAAGTAAAACATTTAAGGCAGACTTTTCCCCAAATAATGTGTAATAAAGTGAAAGTGTTTGTGCTTTGCTTTGTTTTCCGTTTCATCTAATTGATGTTACAGCACCACACTGTTAGATGATGATGATAATTGCACTGGCGCTGCGCTGTCACAACACAACCAATCAATTAGCCAAGCTGGGCACAGCATTTCTTTTTGTTCTGTCACCGTGACGACAGGTTCTTGATAATCACAACCATTGTCACCATCATCTAAGGGAAGATGAGCTCACCTTCACATGCCTCATTTGCATCACGACAAGCAACTTACAAAACATTGACATAGTTGGCTACGTAACATCAACACCATCCATTCTAATCACATTTTCATCATTTGTTATCAGAATGACAGAAATTAATAAAATATACCTTTTTGGGGTGAGAATCCAAATCAAGTCTTCAACATGGGGCCAGCAGGAGATGTGGTGAGGAGCCGCCATTTGAAAAGTAAAGTGAAGAGGATCAATGTGGACGTGGAGAATGGAAACGTTCTTTCCGTATGTGTGGATGTTAACTCACCGGCAGACGCTACAGGTGCTTGTTTACTTTCAAGCGTAGCTTGTCGCAGACGTGACTGCCGACGTGCATGCTGTGTCATGACATCTCAACTGGCGAAAGGAGACTTTGAATCGCTCCTCTTTCATCTATAACGGCTTTAAACAACAAAGCGGATGCAGGAACGGAGATTTCCTTGGTTTGATATGTTTGTAACGTTTTATCGCTTGTTCTGTGATGCGCTGCAGCTGTTGTGAAAGCGTTATGTAGTTGAGTTGAGTACTGTGCTATCTAAAATGTCCAGAGGTGCCACAAAATGGCGCCAAAGCCCTGTCTCAGAAAAGTAGCGCTTTGGTATGATCTTGATGCCAAGGAACTTGGTTGAAGTGAGGGGAGGAGCTTCCATTAGACACTGCTGTGGCCTGTTAAACCGAAAAGTAGTGGTTTGGCGCTCTCTTCAAGCAGGGCTCAGTCCCGATTACTGTAGTGGGAGTGCACACTAATCAGTAGTGAGGCTTGTAGAAAATGGTAAAAATGTTGCTGCGTACTTGGATATGGGTGAAAAGTAGCACCGTCAGTCTGAGGAAAAGCATTTATCTGCCAAAACTTCAAACAATATATATTTTGTTTGTTCCATTAAACTAACAAATACCTGCTTTTCATTGGATGACGACATTTATTATTGCAGGATTACTCCCAAATTCCTTCAAAATTAATTTGTTGGAGAAATGTCATTTTTTCACAGTACAAAAGGGCAGTTTATTGAAAGAAAACAAAAAAAAAGAGAGAGAATGGGAGAGAGAGTACAAAGGCATTAATTATCTATGTTTTGCTTTGAATGTTTTAAAGCACTTTGAGTTGCATTTTTATGTATGAAAAGTGCTATATAAATAAAATGTGATTGATTGATTGATAGTTAATCCACTCAATTTGGAGTTGTAGTCCCAGAAATTAATCTACGGAATGAATCCCCTGTCCGTTGTGCGTTTTTTATGGCTGTAGTGTTCCCATAATGGAAGAAAAAGAATCCCATTTACGTGGCGAGTGCGCTCTGCTTGGCCGCCATCCTGTGGCGTGCGGCTCTCGACGCCGCGTCCCGTCCCGTCATCCCTCCCGACGCGTTGGGGAACCCGTGAACAGCCACGTACTTACGGTAGGCCTCCCGGATGATGCGGAAGGCCCTCGCGTTGGCGTACGGGATGTCGGTGACCGGGTCCCGGTACATCGCCGTCTTGTGGGTGACGGGGCAGATTTCCTGCACGGGAACCTGCGGACTTGACTGAGCGCTTGGCGGGAAGGCACATTCGAACGCCTCGTCATCACTGAACGTCACATAGGTGCGCGAGCAGAGGCCGCCGGCGGGCTGTTGGGACGGCGTGGCGGGATTGGGCGGCGCCGTCGGAGGAACATCCTGGTCCAACCTTGAGATGAAAAAGCAGTAATTGTTGCCAGAGCTGTCTCATATTCATTTTATGAAAAATTTAATCGAACTAAGCAGCACAGTGGACCGAGTGGTTAGCACGTCTGCCTCACAGTAGAGAGCGGTGATTATCAAAGTGCGGTGCATGTACCTCTCCCTCTAGTGGTAGGAGGAAGAATCACTGGCTAAGCACAGTTCAGTTGCATTTTTTTTAAGTAGCGGTACATTTCATGTTTGAGGACCGTTTTAGGCGGGGTGCAAAGCAGATGTGCTACCCAATACAAATTCCAACAAATGAAAAATTTCCGCAGTCAAATTACATAAGCAGTCATATTGTTTATTTTGTTATACGATGATACAAAAAGGGATTAACCGCACAAAGCATCCCAAACAAAATTACTTCCGGTGAGCAGATTACACACACATACACACAAAAAGATTCAGAGAGGTCAGCATCACAAACTTACCCTTCGACATCTACATTCTCCTCTTTGAGAAGTGATGGCGAGACGAGGGGCATTAGGACGGAGTGGTAGCGGATGGTGGGGCCTTCGAAGCGGCGCTTCTTGTGGACTTGCTTCTTCTTGTCTGCTTCCAGGCGCTCGTAGTTTTCTACACCGAGAATCAAATGTTGTCGTAAAACATATGGATAGTATCCAATACTCATTCCCAATCCAAAATTGAGTGTGTGTGTCTCTCTGGTGTGCATCACCGCTTGAATGAATGAGCATGTATTTGTCACCATCCGGTTCCGGCGCCGCGCGAGTGGCAGCCCGCTACAGTAGCTCCGGCTCATCGGTGAGCGTTTTCGTGTGTTTTTGTTCCTTACTATTACTCTACCTCATACCTTTTTCATATAGTTGATAGTCGTAACTTGCGTAGCAATGGACACCCAAACTGCGGTATTCTTGCTGCTGCTGGTGGCTATTTTTTGCGCAATCGTGTCCGGCGACTTGGCGACTCGGCTCGGAGCCACGCCCCCATTGTTTACAGCCGGAATCAGCTGTTAGCAATCCGTGCTAACCCTGCGCCGGCTCCCGGGGCGAGACCCGATATCCCCCGTGAGCTGAGGAGGAAGAGACGGGGATCTCGTGCGGGGGTTAAACCCCGGGGAAGGAGGAGACGATACCATCCCGTCCCCCTGTCTGTTATCATGGGGAATGTTAGATCGCTCCCCAACAAGATGGACTGTTACAGACTATATAAATTTCGGCATGGAGAACACCATACCCACCAGGACAGTAAGGTGTTTCTCCAACAACAAACCCTGGATCACACCAGACATAAAAGCTCTCCTGAAGGAGAAGAGGAGGGCTTTTGCGTCAGGCAACATAGAGGAGCGGAAGACTGTACGGCGCCAGCTGAGGAGGAGGATCAGAGAGGGGAAAAGGTCTTACAGGAAGAGGATGGAGGAGCAGCTGCTGCAGAATAACGCCAGGGGAGTCTGGAGGGGCCTGAAGACCATCTCAGGCCACGGACAACCCGGAATTGTCCAGCACATTTTCAACCTGAGTCCCCCAGCTGTGGAAAACATCCTGCCTGGTCCCGGTGCCAAAGACCCCCCACCCGAAGGAGCTCAACAGCTTCAGACCAGTGGCGCTGACGTCTCACCTGATGAAGACCCTGGAGAGACTGGTCCTTGTCCACCTGCGCCCCCTGGTGAGCTCCTCAATGGACCCACTCCAGTTCGCATATCAGTCTGGCATCAGTGTGGATGATGCCATCATCTACCTCCTCCACACTTCACTCTCCCACCTGGAGAAGGCGGGGAGCACTGTGAGGATCATGTTCTTTGATTTCTCCAGTGCTTTCAACACCATCCAGCCCACCCTACTGGGAGACAAGCTGGAGCGGGCGGGGGTGGCCCACCACCTCACCACACGGTTCCAGGACTACCTCACAAACCGGCCACAGTATGTGAGGACACAGGACTGTGTGTCTGACGTGCTCCTCTGTAGCACGGGGGCGCCACAGGGAACTGTCTTGGCTCCCTTCCTGTTCACCCTCTGCACCTCGGACTTCAACTACAACACCCCTACCTGTCACCTGCAGAAGTTCTCTGACGACTCTGCGATTGTCGGCCTCATCACAGGCGGAGATGATCGGGAGTACAGAGAACTTACTCAGGGTTTTATGGACTGGTGCCAGCAGAACCGCCTCCTGATCAATGCGGGGAAATCCAAAGAAATGGTGGTGGATTTCGGTAGGCGCCAGCACTCTTCACCTGCACCAGTGAATATCCGGGGAACAGATGTTGAGAGAGTCTGAACTTACAAGTACCTGGGTGTTCATCTGAACAATAAACTGGACTGGTGCGACAACACAGACGCCCTCTATAGGAAGAGTCAGAGCAGACTCTTCCTACTCAGGAGACTGAGGTCTTTGGGGTTCAGGGGACACTCTTCAGGAACTTTTATGACTTGGTGGTTGCATCGGTCATCTTCCAGGGAGTGGTCACCTGGGCAGGCGACGTCTCGGCCCGGGACAAGAAGCGGCTGGACAAACTGGTCAAAACTCTGTCCTGGGCTGCTCCCTGGACTCTGTGGACTCGGTGGGGGACGGGAGGATGTTGGCCAAGCTGTCATCAATGCTGGACAACCCGGACCACCCCCTCCAGGGCACCCTAACAGCACTCCACAGCTCCTTCAGTGAGAGACTGTTACACCCTCGCTGTGAGAAGGAGAGATTCCGCCGTTCCTTCTTGCCTGCTGCTGTCAGACTCTTTAACAAGAACATTGTGTAGTCTCTACAAACTGGCGGACATCAATGCAATTGTGCAGTCCTGCACCTGAGCTCATATCGTGCAATACCCAATATTCCCCACTACTGTAATACCGTGCAATACTCAACATTCCCCACTACTGTTAGTCTAGTTTTATTTTTATCCGATGCTGTTCCTTACATTTCACTACAGCACTGCAGCACTGTCACTTACTTAGAGTACTTTTCCTCTGTACTATGTACAGGCCAAAATGAGTGTTCCTCATACTTTTTATGTAGATGTATGCTGGTGTGTATATACATGTGTATATACACATGTTACTGCGTATATTTACATAGGTTTGATCCTGAATGTTTGCCGTCAATGTTATACATTAATGGCTACATTATGCCGCCGTCCCTGTGTGACCTATATCTTTGCTGCTGTAACAATGAAAATTTCCCCACTGTGGGATCAATAAAGGCATTCTTATCTTATCTTATCTTAAAAAAATAGGCAACAATGTACCCTGAGGACCAACCCCTCAAAACAGGCTAATTTCATCAATGCTGTATTTTTACAGAAAAAGTCACAGACATGTGGAAACCGTTTTAAATCGTGAAAAAAAAATGATTAAGTGTACAGTATATCATAACATATCTCGCAAGTAATTGACAGCACCGCCCAAAAAGGTTTTAAAATCCTTATAGATGCCAACAAATCACTACTTCGTTATGAGACAGGGCAGACTATAAGTGAAGCTCCTCTATTCACTTTAACAGAGCTCCTGTGTTGTAAAAAAAGAAGAAGGTGATACCCAGTGATCGAATGTTGAGCTCGGCAGTGATCTTGGCCTCGGCTAGGAGCTCCTCTTGGGTGAGGGGCCGGTCGCGGTGAGCCCCCCTGCGGCGCCGAGGGGCGTCCTGGCGCTCCTGCAGTCGCAGGTTGGTCTTGCGGGTGTGCTCGCTGGTGGACTGGCGCACGGACTTGCGGCCTACAAGAGCGAAAACAAGTTGTTTGAGGAGCTTTTCCAAGGCGCTGATTCCTCATGTTCTTTTTTCGACGTGAAAAAAAGTGTTGAGGAGGCGCTGGTGGGAGGTTTTGTCAGCGTCGTACCACCATAGTCTTGAAATTCTTGCGGAATCCTCCGCTTGAGCTCCGCTTTGGGTTTCTTCTCCATTTTCTTTGTTTCCTCTGAGGGTCTTTTGGGTTTGGGCTTGGGCTTGGCCACCTTCACGGGCTCCTGTACAGATCATACAAAAAGATAACATGAAGTATGAGTCCAAAAAAATGGAAAAATAATTAGAATAATGTTGTTAACATAAGCCCTCTGTTGGTGGAGTCTCAATTTTCTCTTGAACTCAATTATAACATACCATTAACATTGTGAAAATATATTCCAAAAAGGCCTCCAATTACCTGCAATTCAGAAAATAAAATCCTGTGGCTGCAATTTGTGTTAACCTGCTCTTCTTGTCGTCAAACACCGTGACCAGATCAATAAATAAATTCAGTAGCATGTCAGTGATTCTCAAAAAGTGCCATGAATCCCACTACTGGCTTCCTCTAGTGGTACACAAAAGAATCACTGAATTAAATACCAATAAAACTTACATGTAAAACATGAAACAAAATAAAACATTGGAATGAAGCTTGTAGGTCTAAAAACTGCCAATTTGAACTTGCTTTGGTGCACTGTAGTTCAGTTATAATTAACATATATACAATTGCATTTTTTTTTTTTACAAAATAACTCAAGTGCAATTAATTTTTTTGTGCTATACCTTAACTGAATTATTTGTTTTATTTTCCTATATTTAAGCACAATGTCCATGTTCAAACGGTGTGTAATGTTTAAGTGGGTTACAATGTTATAGCAACAACAACAATTGTAACAACAATAATGTCCGTTCTGACGAACACTTACGCCAACTACGTAACTCTTTTTTACTTGTCATGATGATGCTACTTGGACAGTGACACGTTTTTTGAAGCGATACTTGGTGAAAAAACGTTTGGGAACCACAGGACCACCTTATATGCTTTAGTAACAACTCGACTCTTCCGCCGAGGCGCATCATCCTCCTGGGCGCTGTCCGGCTCGTCTCCCTCATCAATGTCAAAATCGCTGTCCACCTCGTCCTCTGTGTCGGAGTGATCTTCGTGGTACTCGTCGTCTCCCGATTCCTTGTAATCCGGGGTTAAAAAAAAGAAAAAGGAAGACAATTTAGATGTGCAAACACAGAAAAGTAGGCTCTTGCCATCAGTTGGTTTCCATCCCAACCAACAGCAGATACACTAAATATCCTCATGGGGGCGTGGTTGCAAGTCCTACAATAAGAGTATCCACCACCTGTGTTTTCAATGAAAATGTAAAAAAGCAAAACGTATTTTTTAATAACGTCATTGCCGTTTGCTTTTTCTATTCACAAAGGGTGTAAAATCTTGATTTTAAAATACTATTTTCGGTCATATCTCCCAGCCCTGACGTGTCCCTAATGATTAGACTCCCACCAACAACAACTTACATCGTTGAAACCTCCGTAAGTGGTCTTGTAAAACTCATCCTCCTCCTCCGCGTCCAGCAACTTGGACATGCGATTCCCCGCAGTCTTTCGGGGCTCGCGGTGACCTGCAAGACTCATTTTCTGCATTAAATGGCAAACAAAGCTACCAAAGCTATTCGCCGGCTGTGTTGGTTAACGGGGTGCGCTAACACCAAATTCCTGCAAAATTCTCAAATTCCGTCTCGTTTCGAGGCCGTAAAACTATCTTCTCACATCCATGGGTAAGCAACCACGTTCGAATAAATGTTTTGGAGCGGTTTTCAGTGAGCGAATGCATCAAAAAATGACAATTATAGCTGGTAGCTGTCGGCTAACATTAGTAGCCGTTCACTAGTAGCCGCTGTTTTTTCCGGGTTAGCAGGTCTACATCCGGTAAAGATAACGTGTTTTCAAAATAATGTGCTGACGAATTCAATTAGATCCAGTGGTCATTTAAACTAAATCCATTTCTCAAAAACGTTTTTGATCAATTTTCCAACAAAGAACACATTACTTAAATCTCATGCTTGTTTAGCTTATGTATTTCGTCGTAATAGTGGTAGAGTGAGCGTAGCATAGTTTACTTTGAAATACAAGGAACGTGCGTCAATCACTTCACTACATGACACGTTATAAAAGTTTATTAAATACTTTATTGGATTTTAAAAGTCATACATCAATCAATACCAGACAAAGGTAAAATAAAATATATCTTTAAAATCGAATAACTAGTACATTTGACTTTTATACATATATGGTTATAAAACAAAATCCATTTAGGTGAAAGCAATCTAACAATGTTGAACTTTACATGCATTGTTCTATTTGCACTCACTGGTTGCTTTGCATGCAGGCTATTGAAGTTTCATGGAATGTGAATGGATCCATGGCTTATATCCTTAACTTTGCATGTTCAACAAGGGTGGGCAAAGTATGGCCTGCGGGCCACATACATGAGGGCTCACCGAGCACCGAGCATCAGAGTCATGTAATATTTCCATCCATCCATTTTCTAACCCGATTATCCTCATTATGGTCATGGGTGAGCTGTAGTGTATACCATGTGTTCCTTTCTTCCTGTGTGCAAGTCAGTGGTGGGGCTGATTATTTTCAGCTGGAACTGAGGTCTTAGACAAGGAATTATGTACAGTTCAAAATCACAGTCTGTATCATCACAAAACAGTCCACTACAACATTAGAATTTTAATTGGGGTTAGTCAGAGGCAATAAATGGTGGCGGTGTATGCTGACGGCGTTTAATGTGATTGGTTAATATTACATAAGCTTCATTGTAAACCTGCTCGTCTCCACGTAGTTGCCGGCGCCGCCATTACTGCTGGTGGCAGCGCTACGTGGCACATAGGCAATGTTGGCGGTGTGCTTTATCTGCCCTCTGCCCTTACTCCAGAAGAAGATGGCGACAAAGCAGAGGCTGACTGAACCAAAAAAAGACAGGAAGCCGATGAACGCCGCGATCAGTAGCGTCTTGACGTTAAACGCGGGTTCTCGCGTGTCTGCCGACGAAGAAGGCAAGGCGGCCAGCCAGCTTTTGAGGTGAAAGGGCTTCTTCTTGGGAAGGGCTCGGACGCGGAGCTCAAAAGGCCGCGTGTCGTTTCCCGCCGCATTGGATGCCACGCAGCGGTAAATGCCGGCGTCCTGCGGCTGTGCGTAGCGAACCTCCAGCGAGCCATTGGCGAGTACTCGTATCCTGCCCGCATCCGTTAAAGCTCTCCGCTTGGGGTCGAGCCAGGTGACAGATGGCTGGGGCTGGCCTTGCGCATGGCAGTGTAATGCCGCCGTGTGGCCCTGCTCCACACTCACCAGGCCAGGTTGGTGCGGTTGGACGCGAGGGCGCCGGCAGGTGAGCAGCTCCGCCATTTCCACCGCGACGTAGTCCAGGAAATCCCATCCACCAAGAACACTGCACGTCGGCGGGCCTCCGCCGAAGTCCAAGGACGAACGTCGGTGCGCTAGCCAGAGCAGGCGGCAATCGCAGGCCAGCGGGTTTCCGTCCAGTCCAAGACATCTTAGGGCATCCGGCGAATGGAAGACACCCTCCTCCAGGGTGCTCAGGAGGTTCCCCGACACGTTGAGCAGGCTCAGGCGTGCCAAACCACGGAACGTTGCCATTTCGATGCGGCGCAACCGTCCCCCGACGAGGTGGAACTCTTCTAGTCTGAGCAGGTCCCTGAGCTGGTTGCCTTGAATAAAGCCGATTGGGTTCCAAGACAAATCGAGGTTTACAAGGTAGACGAGGTGATGTAAAGCGGCATAAGGGACTGCGCTGAGGTTGCAGTTTCGAATCGCAAGGGATGTAAGATTGAGGCCAGCCAGGCTGTTTGCGGCCAATGTCTCCAGTCTGGGCCAGTAGGAGATGATGAGTTCCTTCAGGCGTGCCAGGCCAAGGAAAGCAAAGTTTGGCAACACGCCGGAATCAAGACGGTGCAGATGTAAAAGGGTTAACCCACCTAGGTGCGCAAACGCCGCGGTAGGCACCGACGTGAGGTTGCAGGTGTCCAGGTAGAGCTGGCGCAGGTCGGTTAAACCCGCGAAGGCCTGGTGAGAGACGAAGACAACATCGTTGTGCAGCGCTTCCAGCACGCGTAGGCCGGATAAGTCCCGGAAGGTGAAATCCAGGAAGCCCAGGATCTCGTTGCCGCCCACTTCGAGCAGCCGCAGTCTTGACAAGCCAACGAAGGCGCCGACCGGGAGCACCTTCAGACGGTTGCGAGTCAGGCGTAGGTCCAGCAAGCTCCGCAGGCCACGGAAGGCATCGACGTCGATGTACGCCAGGAAGTTGTCGCTCAAATCCAAGTCCTCCAGTCGCGTCAAAGCACCGAATTGCTCAGGCGCCAGAGTCCTGATGGCGTTGTGGCTCAGGTTGAGTCGAGTCAGATCCGGCGGGAGGCGCTCTGGCGCGGCGGCGAGTCGGGCGTAAGAGCAATTGATGGTGGTTGCGCCGCAGTGGCAGGAGAGAAGAGGGCACGACGCCGGCGCTCGCGACGTCAAGGCCAAGCCCGCAGCCAGAACGCAAAAAGCCCCCCATCGCACTGGGTAATGGCGGCCGGCCTGCATGGGAGAAGCCTGGGGAAAGTGTATAAAAGTGAGAAATCATGCGAAGACAACGAAAGTCCACACTCGTTGGCCACAACATTAGGTATATCTTCTGCACTCAGAGTTGTTTGCAATATTATGGTCACCTTACTTAGCTACATGTTGGTCCAAGCTTAGTATGATGCAGTATGTATTTATTTCTTCACCACTCTAAAACAAATATCATTACTAAACTGTATCATGTTAACAATTCATCAAAATGAATACAAAAAAGATTGAATTAAAACGACATCAGATTTTTTTACATTGATGAATATAGTCAAATAATATATTGCTCCTATTATGTAGCTAAATAAGGTAACCAAAATTGATCAAATATATAATTGACTATTCAAAATAAAATTTGCATTTCTTGCATAGCTAAATAAGGTAATTGACCCTATCAACAAAATTCAAGAAATTACACACTAATGAAACACACTTCACAATTACAATATTTTATAATAATTATTTATCGAATATCACAAAAATATTACAAGTAATTTGCCTCTCATGTCAACAAATGATTACAAATAAAAGACTATTTTGCTGTGTCGTAAACCAGAATATGAACACAATTGAATGAATAGTTAAGAATATGTGTCAGTGTATCGTCACAGGACTCAAATGAATACATGGTGCTACCAAACTCTTTGTGACAATCCCATTTCCGGCAAACATGACAGTTTGAGATATGCCGAGACAGTTAAAAGGTGCACTGCGATATTTTCAAGGAGAAAGCACATAAAAATAAGATACTGTGACTCACCGGTGCTTCAGCGCAGATGCCCTTTCACTATGATTACTCCATCTTCATGTTGTCGCTAGAGAGGAGGGGAGGGAAAAAAAAGGACATTTTCAGATGAGACTTTCTTTACAAGCGCGACGAATATGAAAATAATTCAACTGGAAATCACCTTCTGCCCTTTAGGAAGCAACGAAATGAAGCGGCATCCTCAAGGCAACAAAAACGAGGAGGAGGAGACACTGGTTGGGTGCATGCTGGGGGATTATATGTGCTGCCTAGTGGCCTCGGTCCAAGGCCGGATGCGAGGAGGCAGGCGCGGGTCAGCCAAATTATGAGGAAAGTGTATTAGACTCACAGAGTGCCGGATAAAATCATTTTTAGGGCCCTCAAGGGCCCACAAGCCGTAGTTTGCCCACCGTTGATTTCGATATACATACCTCCTGCATGTCGAAGTTGTTTATAACATGAACAGCGGACATTTGCAAGTAATTGACATTATTTAAAGTTTGCAATTGCCACAAGATGGCGGCAAAGCACTTTTCTCAAATTAGTATGAAATGAAGCTCCTCAGCTCAATTCAACATTGGTCTCCTGCGAATAATACACTTTGGGGTGTTTTTTTTACTATCATGTGTGTATTATATACTAATTAATGGGGAAAAAAAAGTTTTACCAAACGTGCACCTTTCTCCAGACAATGACCCATCTGGGGTCATAACATTAGGTAAACAAAACTACATTGCATAAGTGCATCAAAGATTAGCTGATGCAGGTGTACTTATTGTTGTGATCCCGTGCTTGACTACTGTGCTAGTCCCACCGCAGAGTCGGCGCTGAGTCAACAAATGGGCCATCTGCTACCTCCGGGGACCCAGCCGCTCTCCGTGCGTGCCCGGATTTCGGGAAGGGTGGGCTTGCATCCACCGGCAGTCGTTGCGTAACAATGCTTTCATGGTCACTTGATTGTTTCCTGGTTGCGACGGCGTTGAAGGTGATCACACACACGACTATTATTTAGCAGTTGCCCACCCCGATGCAAGACTGTTAAAGGGCTTTTTTTTGCCACGGGAACTTTTGCAGGTACATTGCGGGTTCCCTGCGTCACCCAATCAGATATGTTTAGTGCCACAAGGCCCCGCCCTAAAGGTTCCTGGACCTCTCCAGAGTACCTACGCACCCCAGTCGGGTCTTTTGGGAAGGTCTGATGTCCATTTAGAGCAAATGTAATTGGACACTTTGTCATGACACCATACATTTGCTGCGAGAACAAAAGTTTTGGGACATCAGGCCACACCTAGGTTGAAGTAAAAATTGAAGCAAAACAGCTGTCTACAAGGCTTGGCTGTGCTTCTCTGGGAATTTTTTAACCCATGTTTATTGCTTATTTTGGATGCGAGAGCTGTGCTGTAAGGGCAAAAACTAAAGTATGGGGACGCAAGGACACACCAACAGGAAGTGAAAAATGGAAGAAAAACAGAATGTAGAATTGGCATTTACTGTCACCTCAGAATCCCTAACCCGCATTTCCATACTTTTCTTTTCAAGCAAGAAGCTGTTTCCACTTTGCCACTTCCACCTTCGCATTCTATTTTGGAGTGCTTGGAAATGAGATTCACATGATGGGTCAGAGTGGCTTGAAAAACAGAAAGAAAAGACAAGAGGCAATGCTTGTGTGTGGGACCAAAATTCTTAAGTTCTGTTGGGTTCTGTTCGAAGACAAAACAAGAGAAGTTGACTCCAATGAGGTAGATGCAAACCTCTTCCTTTTTTAAGGCTTCACTGTGTTTACTTTGATTGCTTCAACTATCGCAAAAAAAAAAAGATTAAGCCACATGGGAGGGACAAAACACTTCAATGCTTTAACATTGGACAGCATCAACATCATTATTTTGCAAATATATGCATGTAAAGGAATATGTCACAACTTACTTGAGAGAGATTGTCCTGTGCAATTTAAATGTATTACATTTATTTATGTATGTATTTTTATCGGATTTACTTCTGAAAAATTATCAGTTCTTTTTTTTTACCCAAAATTGTGTTATTTTTAACCCAACTGTTTTTAGAGTGAAATTTTTAATACTATATTTAGTTTACATCCATTTTTATTGAAATGGAGCATGGCTTTATCATTTAAATTATTTGTTTTAACTGAGCACAATATGTAATTATTACCTAGAACGCAGCCACTTAAATAATTATATTGTTTTTCTTTTAAACTCATTTGAATTCTTATTCTATTTTTAATATTTTAATTTATACTTTGCATAATTATCTTTGGATTTCATTAGATGTGTACTATGTGTGTCCTGTCCTGTCAATACAGAATTACAGTGGATAGTAGTACGTCAGCACAGCAGCAAGTAATATCATCAGCAAATAAAACTTTTAGAAAAAACACATTTTTGAAAAATTGCTTACATCATTAATATATAATATGAATAATTTAAGACCTATTACAGACCCTTGAGGTACCCAATGAGTCACCGTTAATAGCTTGCATTTCTAATTATTAAATTGGACATAATGATATTGGTCATCCAAGTAACTTTGCCATTCATGTGCCATCTTACACAATATTGCTCCATTTTTTTCTGTAGTATACTATGTTCAAGAGTGAGAGTCACTGATAGTGTAGTGATACACGCGCCCGAATTGTGTGCGGGCAGCGCGGGATCGATTCCCGCTCACTGATGGTGTCTGTGTGTGTGTGCCCTGCTAATAGGGTTGCGCCAGGAAGGGCATCCGGCGTCAAATGCTTTGCCAAATCAATGATGCGAATCGAGCGTGCACTTGATTCGCCGTGGTGACCCCTGAGGGGAGAGGCCGAAAGGATGACAACAACTATGATCAAGAGTGACAAATGCTTTTTTTCAGATCTATAAATACAATTGCAAATTCTTTCTCATCCATGCTAGATATCCTTTCAATAAATTCCATTAATGCCATTGAGGTGGTCTTTTTTGCTCTAAAGCCATATTGATTTTCACTTCAAAGACTGTTTCTCGATGATGATGATAACGGCAATAATAATCTAAAAAAAAAAGTACAACGTTAGTTACACTTTTGCAGGAATTACGTTTTTTATACAGTTCTGCTATTGGGACTGCTGATCCCCGTCTACTTGTCCCATTTTGATCACGCCTGGCTCACGTGGACTCTCCAGCATAACAAGGTCTACCAGAACTAGGTAGGACTGTGCAATTGGACCTCTACATTACATTAGACGTACTGTATATGCTAGACCTGAGTTTTGTCTGTCTTTCTTAGACCGAGGCGGCCTTCAGGAGAGCCGTGTGGGAGAAGAACATAAAAGTGGTGCTTGGACACAAGCGGGAAGTCCTGTTGGGGAGACACAATTTCACACTGGGTCTTAACCACCTGGCAGACATGGTGGGGGTTCAGCTTGGCACATTAGACTGTACATTACACTGCTGAATATGGAGAAAGCATCCAGGCCCCTTTAGACATCAACGCTACATTGAATCAAAGCATACCAGACTGACCTCAAGTGGACAAAATATGTTAGTTCAGACTGCAAAATACTCCCATTGGATTTGACTACCTATAAAGCGGTTCAAATCGTCTGTAGTTAAATTTCATTCATTCCATCCCAGAAAGAATTGTGCCAATCAGGGAGGGATTTGAGTATTCATTTGCTGCGTAACTCAGGCCTATATTATAAAAATGGCATTCACAGAGCAGAGTGGTAACTCCAAAGTACAAGTTTTACTTGATTTAAGTTGCATTTAGTGGTGGTTAGCTTCTTTGCACTTGTATGACCGTCGGAAAAATGCCTATCCGTAATTTGCATCAACGCGGCAGCGGAGGTGAACCAGAAGCTGAACGGTTTGAAGACTGACGAGGTGGCGCGGTCCACAAATCACACGTGGAAGAACCTCACGTTGCCTCGCAGAGTGGACTGGAGGAGCAAAGGCCCGGTCGGTCCTGTGTGGAATCAAGTAAGCCATAAAAGGACACATGGGGACATCCAAAGTAGGTATGAACCCAAATGTATTAACGTAATTAATGTATTAATTAACAATCATATATTTATATGCTATACAGATGCTATGGTAATTATAAACCTTCAACTTATATGTAGCATGAAATCATACAACAATCCTATTCCCGTAGCTCGGACGGATAGCCAGCCAAATATTCCCATAACTACTGTAGTTCCGGGTGTCAAATTAAATAAATCGGAAAAAGTCAACCTCTATTTCGCAAATTTCACCCAACGCGGGGGGTCATGGAGTATAGCACATTCATGAATGCTAAACTGCAAGAAAATAAGGAGCAAGGTTAGCCCTTTGGCCACATAATACTTAACACAACAATGCTTGGTCATCCTTTCCGAGGGCATCTGTGGGTCGTGTTGGGCCTTCAGCTCTTTGGGGGCCCTCGAGGGCCAGATGAAGAAGCGGACCGGGGTCCTGGTGTCACTTAGCCCGCAGAACTTGGTAGATTGCAGCACAGCGGGCGGCAACCACGGCTGCGGAGGAGGATATATCACAAAAGCCTACCGCTACGTCATAAGCAATCGAGGCGTCGATTCGGAGAGGTCCTACCCTTACGAACGCCAGGTTGGAACTTTTAGTCACTTTTTTAGGTACGCCTGGCCAACCTTCACTAATGGAAATGTCTTTTTCCGGTCCGGGAAATGCCGCTATTCCACGAGAGGGAAGGCGGGCAACTGCTCAAGCTTCTATGTGCTCCCGTCGGGAGACGAGGGGGCGCTCCAGGCCGCCGTGGCCAAGGTGGGACCCCTCGCCGTGGCCGTCAAAGCCATGCCATCTTTCCACCTCTACAGGGGAGGTGAGACCACCATCTCAGAAAGGTTTAGTGTGGGCGTAAAAGCAAAGAGAGGTTTAAGTCATGTGAAGGCGCTTCTTAAGAAAAAAGATGTGCAGGATATTTTTTTTTTTTTTTTACAAATGTATCTTTTGAACTAGACATCATAGAGCGCAAACGAAGGGGATTTGGTGGAAACATCCTTTGTTATTACAATCTCAAGATACATTTTATTCATGTGGCTTTCAAATTTTAATTAATGAATTTTCTCAGCCAGGTATCCAGGCAACCACGGCTGCGGAGGAGGATATATCACAGAAGCCTACCGCTACGTCATACGCAATCGAGGCGTCGATTCGGAGAGGTCCTACCCTTACCAACGCCAGGTTGGAGCTTTTAGTCGCTTTTTTAGGTACGCCTGGCCAACCTTCACTAATGGAAATGTCTTTTTCCAGACAAGACAACGGACGACACTTTTGGCTGATCAAGAACAGGTATGTTTTTTCAATATGTTGTCTGAAGCACTGATTCTCATAATGTAGTACCTGACTTTTCTGTGCAATACATTTAAATTGAATGTATACCTTTGTTTTATATTATTTTTTAAATACAGTGTTCATGTTCTAAACGTTGCATAATGTTACAGAGACTTAGAATATCATTCAATATACTTTTGGGGAATAAAACCATTGCCTTGTTATTGATGAGCACTTAGGCCTACCGTGCTATGGTATTTTAATTTTGGTCCTTGGTGTAAAAAAAAAAAAAAAAAACTAGACTGAAGAACAAATGTCATTATTTAAAAATAATAAAGAATAGAGTACAATTGTATTTGCAGTTGGGGGGCAGCGTGAGGCGCGGACGGTTTCATTCGAATCGTCCGGAACAGGAAGAATGCGTGTGGCATCGCCACCTTGGCCGTCTACCCTCAGCAGTGAAACTTCTGGGATAAAAAAATAAGAACAACTGAGTCATTGTTGGTTTGTCTCAGAACTGATTTTTTTTTTTTTTTTTTAAAGGTGCGCTCCACACAATGTGTTCATCCAGAGCCCTCGTCTGCATTTATGAAGGCTCGAGCATATGTACACAACCTTAACAGACATTCATATATATGCATTTATTGTATATGTATATATGTATTAGTCTTTACATACAAAACAAACCAAAACCACTACCAAAAATAATCATCTTTTTTCATAGCAGCAAAAAAGAGGAATATGAAGTATATTTACAACTGTTTGTAGATGACAAGGCATATAATAACACTTGCTTTCCCATTCTTTAAGTATTTTTCATTTGATTTCTTACACATACGTATATATCTATTTTATTAAATGTTTGTAGGTATCTTAGTCATCTTTACACCACAAGGAGCCACAGATGTGGTCTAGGTGTCAACGCAATGGTGAATGGAGAGCTGGATGGTGGACCACAGATGACTTCCACCGGAAAGTGCAAACTCCCAGTCGTGTCTGACTTTGACCTCAAATTACAATCAAATAAAAGAAAACAAAACAACCCACGCAGCCCCGCCCCCAAATTAAGTTGGATAAAGTAAATCAAAATAAAGAAAAAAAAAATAAACATAAACACAAAATCCAAAACAAAACAAAGACTAGAAAAGGCCAAATTAAAAAACAAAACAAAAACTGGAACAAAATACCAAAACATTTTAAACCAAATAAAATAAAGTAAAATAAAAGTGAAAGCATCCCGCTGGAGAGGGTTACAACTTGCAAGGCAGATGAAATCCAGGTGAGAACAAAAACTGAGAGCACACTTGCCTTTTGTGTTGATGAAAAATCAAATCAAATCAAATAAACGACAACAACAACAACAACAAAAAAATGGCATGAGCGAGTCGTAGCGCTTTGGGCGTGGTCAAGCGTTAGTTCTGGTGCCTCTAAGCAGCTGTAACCCATCAACATACAAAGTCTGCACACAGGTTTTTGTAATATACAAAAATGAGACAAAGATACATTTTAAAAAAGCCTACTTGAATATCTGAACTTTATTTGGGCTTAATCAATCAGAGGTGTTTTAGATGTTTCAGTGTGATTGGTTCATTGTGAACGCAGTCATGTCCTCACTCAAAGACAGCGTGCACTTTTCTGCAACCACATCTCAGTTATTTATTTTTACTTTCCCTCTCAAAAAGATTCCGCCCCACCCCCAAATTGAGTTGCACAGGTTAAAGGTCCCATTAATGAAGCAAAAAGTTCAAAATAATTTGTCTTGGTCTCTTTTCTATATCACAAAAAACTGGCACTTGGAGAGGGGTGTGTAGACTTTATATCCACTGTATTCACAACTGCTCACACACAGATTTCACCTAAAGAAATGACAAGGGAAGCGAAACTAAACAATAATAAATATCCACAGCTGTTTTTTTTTTCTTTACATTTTCATGTGCAAAGATTTGTGCAATGTCGGCCAACGCCCCGTCGTTAAAATCCAAACAAAGAAAAAGCATTTCCCCAGAAATCGCTTAACATTCTTCAACATGTGACCAGATACCAATATAAAAAATAAAAGTCACTGGATGGAATCGCAAGTCAGAACTCAAGCTCCCAGCATGCTGTGCAAGCAAGGTAACATTCCAGTCGATGGCAGAAGGCGAGGAAATAATTCAACGGGACCCTCAAGTTTGTAGCGAGGAGGGTGAACTATGTCACCGAGCTCCAAACATCTTTGGAAGGCGACGGGCCAGAACCACCATTTACTTTTGATTTCTTCTTCAAGTCACGTGCACTTATGAATAGCGCATATTGACCCATGCTAACGTTTTAGCGTATCTTCCATATCATGAAGGTGAGTAGAAGGAACATACTTAAAAGCAACAAATACTACTACGAGAATAAAGTGACACAACCACCAGAATGAAGTCGGAATTAATTATACAACTAAAGTCGTAACATTACAGGAATAAAATCGTAATACTATAAAAAGGCATTTTAATATCACCAATACATTAATTTAATGTTATCACCAATACATCAATTCAACGTTATGAGTGAAAGTACTATTATGCGAATAATTTTGCACAAATTTTAATTTTGAGAGTTGTTTAGCAGCCTAGCAACATATGTTTTAGGACAAAATTAAAAAACTTTGGTGTTGAGCTCATGCATGTCGCATGCAAACCTTCCATTGCTAAAATGTATGATACCTCCGCCAGGATTATTATTATTATTTTTTGTTAGTGAGCATGATTACACAAAACAGAGGCCAAATATGACCATTAAAAGTCAAATATTTCAACATTATTTATTATTGAAAATATTTCCACCATGGCAGAGATCTTTCCGGTTTAATCGTAATTGCTAAATATTTTATTGCCTCTAGTGATTACAAAAGCTTGAAATAAGACATGCTCTGGTTATTTTTTTTCCAACATTTTTTTTAACGTCACTTTCGAAGTACCAAATCAAAAGCAAATTGCTGCTCTTTACGGAAAACCTCAAAATGACGTCGCAAATAGTGAATACCTCGAATGCACTCTAGTAACATTTTCCACCATTTCCTTGCGCCATTTTCCTCTCGCCTGATTGGCCAGAATACAGAACGACGTCACTTAACGGTTAAGTTCAAGTTTGTTCATCCAGCATTGCATACTGTGAAGACATTGGGAAATTGACTTTTGCACACCGATAAGTACTTACTGCTTTTCATTGTCTTGTTAATTTATGGCCTATTTTTGACAAATAGGTAATGACTTTTACTGCATTTGTGTCGGTGACGGCGCAGAAATGCAACAAAAGGACTCCCTTACAGAAATTTAACTTCAAAGAGGATTGATGCGACCGGTCTGCGCCAGCTAAGCTAACACGCTAATCAGAGAAACCATTGGAAAACGGCAACGGTTAAGTGCATTCGTTCATCAGCTTTTAAGAGCAGAAATCCAACAAGTAATAAAAACGACCAAAGCGTTTTAAACTTCCATGTAACAACGCCTTGTCGTTCCCAAAAAGGTTTAAACGTTTACAGTCAAAATGGTCATATTGTCGCTGTAAAAAAGAGCATGTATCTCCAGGAAAAAAATATATATATATATATTATAAGTATACGTTTTTACAGTACAAGGCGTGCATCTTAAAGTCCAAGTACTATGTTCTTGTATTTGGATAAAAAAAAAGTTTTTCGTTTTTTTGATGAAAAAAAAAAAAAAAAAAAAAAAAAAAAAAAGTACTGTCTATTGTAAAGCAGATGTCAGCTTTAAAAATAAAATAACTCAATTTTTGGAGCATTTTCTGTACGTAGATAAAAATAAAAAAACATGCACTTTCATATTTTTTCTTTGCATCAAAAGAATATAATTTCAATAAAAATAATGTAGATATCATAAAATGTTGAGTTTTTTGTTATTGCCAGAAAGATTTTTAAAATATTGTTGTTTTGATTTTTTTTTGTGTTCTCTTTGAGTTATCAGTTATCAAATAATACAAAAAACAAATATTTGCACTTTTTGTAAAATCTGAAAAAAATGTGAAGATATTGTTTAATGTTGTTTTTTAAACCACAATATTTTTTCCTCACACATTATGCTGTATCAAAACTGATGTCAGGTGCAAAAACACATGTCAAATTGTTTTTGGGGGGGGCTTTATAATCATAAAAACAGACTCGGTTTTTTTCAATGAATTTTTTTTTAAACTTTAGATTTATGATACCTAATATATAGAAACATCATGGATATTTAATTGCACCAAAATGTAGAGAGTTTTCATTAAAAAAAAATTAAAAACATCAATTAAAATATACTTGCAATGCTTTTCAACAGCGACAATATTTTCTGTCCCCCCATTTTATGAGGTTGTGTTTCTTTTTTTCTTCCAGCGGAATCCCAGCAATGTATGCCTTCCTAAATATCCCAGTGGGAGTAATTTAAGAACAGCTTTTTTTTTTTTAAACGCTGATAGCTGAGCTGATGAGCAGTTACGTATTAGTAAGAGCTACCGTGCCACCTGCATTTTATGAAAGCTAACAAGAAGCAGCAGAAAAGAGTAAAAAAACTCTGGCCTGCTAACATGCAGCATTTTTTCCAATCATCAAGAGGTCATGCAAAGAAGTATTTGGGATAATAATGCCCTGTAGACTGTATATATATATTTTTTTACCATGTGTGAAGGCGCTGTCTATGGTGGAGTTTGACCTAGTCCTGAATTTCCCCTGTGGGGGTCAATTAAGGATATTTTATTCTCCAGCTCCACACTCCACACTCATGCTCCACGTTTGCTTTTTGTTGTCCTGGAATGACAAGATTTGTAAATCCTTTGCAGTCAGTTTCGGGCCTGCCTTATTATTCTCATTCTTATTATTTGTTTTTGTTTTTGTTTTTGACCCACAAGCAGGTTTCGGGCTCTTGTTTTCAAGTATGAAAGTTCGAAAAGAGTCTTAAAGCTTCAGCAGAACAAAGCATTTGCGTCCACAGTGAGGAAGAACCACGTTTTTGTTGTTGTTGTCAATGACTGCAGCTTCGGGGTGGTCAGTAATGTTGGCGTATGTGCGTGTGAACAGTCCCCCTGAGGTTTCCTGTCCAGGCAGCGTCCCCTAGAGGCCCTGAGAGGCAGACCAGCCCCTTTTTCTTCTTTTTTTTTTTTTTTTTTTTTACCTGCCGAGTACTCACATTGGAATTGGGACAGAGTAATCCCGGAGTGGAAGATTTATTATTATGACAATGATGATTGCACTTGGCTTTACTCGAGGCCAATCACAGTGCAGATTCATTCTCCGTGTGACAGGAAGTGACGGTGACGGTGGTGGTAGCCTTGCCTGTCTTGTTGAGTTTCAAGAAGCTGGGTTTTTCTTTCAATCTTTCACTGGGATTGGCCAGCTTGGTCAACGCCTGTTTTTCCGAAGTTTTGGACGATCCCGCCTCCCTGCCAATCAAACGGCACAAATAGTTACGACACGTTCACGATTCCCAGAAAAAAATTAATTGAATGACACAATGGTCACAGAGCTCCAGAAAATCCGCCAAAACAAAAATGTAAAACGATATCCACTTTCTGCACGTGATTTGAAAATGCTAAAAAAAAATGTTTTATAATTGAAATACAATACAATGGTATTATTAATGTTTTTGATTTTAAAATTTCAGCATAGTGAAATTAATAAAGTAAATCAGTGAAATTAAATGACCAACAACACTAACGTAACCGGCACCTTGTGTTTTTTCAATCTTCAAATTTCTTGGCCCTCAGTTCAGTTGCATTACAATGCTAAAATATTTTCCTACCTGCTATTAGAGGGATAAATGACCAGGAAGCAAGCAGTGAGGAATGCCAACAGAGAGCCCCCGGAGGCCACGACGGGAATGACGCGTACGCTGCCGACCACTTCCACGATGGGACCCAAAGCTGAAGCCACCAGGATTTGGCTGATGTACACCTACCACACGAATCAGGTGAACATAATCAATGGATAACGGAGCATGTCATCAATGTGTTTATGTGAATGAAGGTCGTGCATAAAACAAGACCCACTTGGCAGGACAAGATGGCGCAGTCGATGCCAAATCCTCGACGGGAACTACCGGGACTGTGGCTGGTGTACTGCAATGAAATGCATTTTCACACTTTAGCATTAGCGGTCAAGGTCACAGTGTAACCTAGATGATTGACTGTAAAATGTACTGCTTGTTGTTGTTTTCCATCTTAGAAGCTGGTGAATGCAATTTGCGAAGAATTGCTTAGAGTAAATACTAATTTAGTTGAACAGAGGTCCTGTGGAATTTGGTGAAATGTGGACTGTGCAACTTCAAGTTGTACTGCTTTGAATCACTTTGAGATATGTGGAAGGAGGTAAATAGGTAGTATCTCTTTTTGGGAATTTTATTGTGGAAATGTCGAATATTTACTGTGGAAAATTGTGCTAAAATTACCAGGGTGTGACAGACACTTTCGAGACACTGAAATGTGGAATTGCGGGAATCGGCCGTGTGTGCAAAGTGGTTCCTAACTTGTCACGAATTCTGTCAATCTTTTGAAGTAGGAATGGTTGAGAAATGCGGATGTCAACAAAATGGGCGGAATAATTATTTTGGGATGTACTGGGAAAAGTGCGGATGTTGAACCATTCAGTCTGGAAAATTGTGGTTGTGTGCCCATCTCCCCGTACATTCTAATCAAATAATCCATGTTGTTGTTACCTGTTTCATTTCATGGTACTGTCCCAGCAAGGCGTAGGGACAGTAAGACATACTCATGGAGAGGAAGCCCATGCTGCTTATCGTTACCATGGCAACATACACATTGGGGAATATGGCCATAATAGCAGTTCCTATAGAAACAAAACATAAAAATAAGGCCACTGGCTTGTCTTAAAATGTTAAGATTTTGATGATGAGATGTTGTTATTACCTATGGAGAATCCGAGGGTTCCCAAGATGTAGATGACCTTGATGCTCAAGTCAAAGTTGTCAAGGTACTTTTGAAGGAGAGCTAGAGCAACGAAAGTCACAAAAGGTGTCAATGCAGAATTGATATGTTGCTAAAAATCCACCAGTAATATCAAAAGCCTCATTCCATGTGTAGTTTGTTACCTGAGCAAGTAGCGGCGGTCATGGCGTAGATAACCAGACCCCAACATCCCATCTGAACGCCTCTGTGATAATTACTCAAATCGGTGGAGTTGGCTGGAGCCTGCAAGCAGCACAGTTAAAAGCACACTCATTAGCCAGTGGTGGCTTCTTTGCACAAGCACCATTCATTCGCATTCTGGACGGTGTCAAAGTCTCCCGTAAGACTGCAAAAACCACTGACTCTAATGAAAATAAGCGGCATCGAAAATGTTTTGTCATTTGCCCTTTTTCAGAGTGCAGCCTGCATGCTTGTGGGAAGCGCTCACAATGGGATCTCCATGGTAGATGGCCTGTCCCATGAAGTCGGTGAAGAAGACGGCCTCGGCGATGATGGAGAACCAGGTGAACAGGTGACAGGAGCACAGGCGCAGCAGCTCGGGTGGCATCTTCAGCATGGAGAGCCACAGCAGCCTCATGGTGGTCTCCACCTGATGAGGGGAAGAGAACGTAGCGTTAGCCATCGTGGCTACGGGCGACGGGTCGACGGCGGCGTCCGAGCGGCCTCGCCTCGCCCTCCTCGCTCTCGGCGTCGCCGCTGGACGAGTTGGTGTTGGCGCTGCGGCGGCGGCGGTCGTGCTGGCGGCTCCGACGCCTGTGTCGCGCCTCCACCTCATACAGGTCGTTCATGCTGCGCGACGGCTTGATGAGCAAAGCGGCGTTGGCCCGCCGGTATCGGTAGCGGTGGCTGCCCACACGGCCGTAGTAGGAAAAAGTGCAAGATGGCTGACGGTAGAAGGTGTGATGGTGGCGTGACAGCCGCATGGGAGCGCCGGTACTGGCAGCTGAAATGAAATAAACATATACAGTAAAAACAGATGAAAATATATGCATGAATATATACGGTATATGTTCTTCTACACATACATATCGTCGCTGTCCAATTTTGCAAAATGTTCTAATTGTCACGTTGGCCCCCAGTAACGATGAAGGAAAAATTGCGGACCCCTCCATCGCTCAAGTTGCCCATCCCTGGTCTAAGATATAAGATTGCCAACACCTTGAAACTGAACTGTAGCCCAATGGTCAAAAAGACCATAAAGTGGTTTAACAGGAAACGTTCTGCATGATTGTCAACCCAGAAGGAAGAGTGTTGTAAAAATGCACAGGCAAGACTTCAGACAACAGTTTGTTGAAGACATGCAGACTAAGGACATAGATTACTGTCCTGTGGTTTAATGAGACCGAGATAAACTTATTTGGTTCAGATAGTGTCAAGCATGTGTCGCAGCAGCCAAGTGGGGAGTACAAAGACAAGTGTGTGGAGCCTGCAGTCAGGCATGTTGAACAGAGTGTCACGAGTGCTGCCGACACTTGCTGGAGTTCTTCGGCTAGATTTCTTTGAGGGAACATGATGCCAACATGTGCTACGGCATAACGAAGCAGAAGCCTCGGAAACTGGGCCGCGCGGCAAAATACGTATGAACCCCGCCTCCCGTCCCTCAGCTGAGACAGGCTACAGCGGATCCGCAACCCGAGAAATGACATGCGTTGTAGAAAATGTACGGCTGAATGTAGTTAGCATTAGCATTAGCACAAGTACCTTTGACCATTCCGGCCCGATGCGCCTGTCCTTTAGCGCTCAACCCGTTGGCTGTGTTTGTGGCATCAATGTGTCCGTTCAGGGTGCGCTGCTCGTTCAGCTGGTTGTTGAGCAAAGCTTCCTGGCCCTCGTCGTTTTCCATCTCCTGCAAGAACGCCGAGAGGCGGCAAATCTTGGTGGGACTGCCATCCTGTTTTGGGAGGTGACTGCCGCTTTGGGGGCGCAGCAGATCCTGACTCCCTGCGCTGTTGCTGTGCCGCATGCTGGCAAGCAGGTAAGGCGGCCTGCTACGGTTGGCGTGCAGGTGCGCGGCGGCCGGGGGGGAGTCGTGATAGGGCGAGAGGCGGTCGGCGAAGATGGACGGCTCAATGTGGCAAAGGAACAAGGCGTCGTGGTCCATGTGGTCCAAGGTGGCGTCCGTCATGGCGAGGACGCTGTCGCTTTTACCTACGATAAGAGTAAAGACAGAATGAAGATTAGGGCCATCGGATTTTCTATTTCGTGGCATAATTTCTCTGTGTGAAAGAAGCTTTTTGACCATTTTTTTTAGCGTGGGGAAGCTGGTCAATCATCGAAACGAGTGACAAATGGCTTGACAGGCATTTGACAGAACCGAGAGAAAGATGCAACAAAGACAAAATGAGAATGGGGGGGCAAAACATACTCCTCACAAGCTCCACCTCCAGGAAGTCCATGTCCATATCCCCTGGTTCGGACAGATCGTCCCTGTATGCGTCGCAAAGGTTGAAGCTGTCCATTGGTTCGTCCTCTCCGATCATTTCCAGCCTCGGAGGGAGAAGCCCGGCACGGCCGTTGGATGAAGGATGTGGGTGGCTCCGAGCCGGACTCTCCTGCACAGACTTTTGTGTTAGATTTTACACACACAAAGAAAACAACAACAACAAAACCACAAACAAGTACCTGGTCCAGCCGGTCATGTAGGGGGATGTAGGGCTGCTCCTGAATGCTGAGCAGATGCAGCGCCACAGACACAGAGAAGAGGACGGAGGCGAAGAAGAACAGGATCTGCTCCTGAGACTTGAAGATGTCCCCCAGGAAGGTGTGGGTCCAGTTCAGACCGCCCAGAGCGTAGCCCACAGCGCCACCAAGACCTACGCGCAGAACACACAGTTAAATGGGACACATTTACATTTTAATTTCGGATGGACAAATATTTCCACTTTCAATTAACGAAGCGAGGCGGCCCGATTGCACTGAATGAAACACTTGTGATGTCAAAGCCAAACGGTAAGCAGAGCTGCATGAAGTGAGTTTTGTCAGAGGCACTCCATTCATCACCCCACGAATTAACACCACGTTATGTTGAATAGTGATGCACCGATAAATGCTCTGATACTATGATACCGATACCACTTCAACATATACCTTTAAAGGTAAACATAAACGCCAACACATTAGCTGAATGCAAATTATGCTCGGCAAAATGGGCGATGAACTCCGCTCGGGGTCACCGGAGAACCGATTAAAATTAGGGGTAAAAACAACGCACAATATCTTTTCTTCAAGGCAGATTTGAGCGGCAGCCTTTAATTGGCATTACCTGCCGAGGCGGCGTGGATGTTGAGTGCCATGTCTTGATCTTCAGTGTCGGCCACATCCAATAGGTACGCTCTGATCGGGCCCTCCGTTGCGTCGGCGCAGAAGTCCAACACTACCACTCCCAGCACGGTGAGAACAATTCCTATGGGCTGCCTCCCTGGAACGTCGCCTAAAGACAGTCCTAAAATGGGGAAACGGGAGTTATACTTCAAAGTACAAGCCCTGGAATTAGCCTAAATTGGCAGCTTTGAATCCAAATGGCCGACTGCATTCAGTTTCAGACATGAGTCCTTGAGACTTTTGTCTGTCCTCTTTTGATAGCTATGTCCACCAAATTTTGTGTTGACGGGTGATACAAGTGTTCGAGACTTATTTTTTAGTCATGTGTACTGGTGGCAGTCATGTTAGGGACCTCTGAGAATGAATACATTTTCACAAAAAATGTTGAGGGTGTGACCACTTGCATGTGAGAACAAAAATAACTCAGATTGACATTGCAAAGCTGTCACGCATTTAGAAATGTGCATGTGTTTGTGAGATCACAGTCTGTGTGTGTTTACAATGGAGTGGCACAGCTCACTAGCCTCCAGACAGGAAGTGGACCATCATTGGTTGAAAGGGGGAAGCAAAGAGGAAGTAGTTTCTTGTGAACTGCTTGCTCCTGTGTTCCCATGTCAACACACACACACTGCGTTCAAACGCCTCAGCAGGAGTGTGAATATGAATCGACAATTGACTTAGGTTCACAAGTCAAATTTCTGACTGTACAAGAACCGTGTGTCATCTATTTTATCGATCGTCGGGGAACCAATTTGTTTCCAAAAGGGTTTTATTTGTTTCATGCTTTTGCATTCTGTATTGATCGCTATTAGTTTACAGCGAACGACTTGAAAAAATGAGGTAAGACTGCAAAAAAAACACACTTTCCAGTCTTTCCAGTAGTGGTTGTTCAATAAAATCCCCATTATGGTGAAAGCCAACGTAATTAAATAAATCGAATGCACTGTAAAATCCCCATTATGGTGAAAGCCAACGTAATTAAATAAAACTAATGCACTGTGAATCATATTGTCGACTGAAAAGAACAAAAAGAGTACATAAGAGCATATGACAACAGCATCCCAACCAGAACAACACTGAGTGCCGTCAATATCTGTGTCCCGTCGATCAAAACTGTCAATCAATTGCGAGGGCGTGTGGCGTCCAACTTTGAAATGACCTCATGGTGATGTAACCAACTATAACTTTAACCCATATGATGCAGTCTTCCCCTCGAAAGCTAGCTATAGCAGTAAAACAACAACAGCAAACTAAATCTTATTTATATGGCGGTGACTGTACATATTCCCACCAGGCGCTCACTTTCTTGGGTACGCACCCTCCCGTACAAAATTGCCGCACTGGAGCTGTAACATGACGTGTGCGTGATCATCCTCTCACCTATGAGCGATCCGTTCAGGAAGAGCGCCACTCCGATCAGCGTCCCGATGCACAAGGCCAGGATGAAAGGCCTCCGGCGGCCCCAGCGCAGGGGGCAGCGGTCGCTGGCGGAGCCGATCAGCGGGGTGAAGATGAGGCCCAGGACGGGGCTGAGGAACCACGTCAAGCTGTTGTACTGCTCTGGAAGACCTGGACGCACACATGCAATTTCTCACTGACAATAATTCAGCGCCAATGTTGGATTATCACAGAGGGTGCGTGAGCTATAATCATTATTGGGTTGAAAACCTCTTGATGGCGAGGCAGGCAAGTTCACTCCAACCCAACCCAAGCCAAAGCAGCACAGGAATGCCGAGTCAGCACCAATCCCTCATTCAAGACCACCTTCCTGTTCCTGCGCCAGTGTCTACATATCGTGTTTCTCAGGCGACGGAGAAACACAGAAGTCATAAACAGGTCCTGAACCCCGCCGCCGCGGCGACCGGGTCTTGGGAACCCCGTCGCCACGGAGACTCCATCATCATGGGCTTCCTGGCTCCGGCGAATACGGCGACGTAACTCACGCGACGCTTCCTGTTGTGCGCTTTGGAAAACTTTCCCTCGTTCTTTCTTTTGTCTCACACACACTGGCGCACACGCACGCACAATGATGCAGTGCATTTCTACACCACCACTAAACAAGCTTTAATGTGGCCCGAGTATAAATGAAAAAAATAAAATAAAATAAAACTTTATATGTACATTCAACATTTTTGTTCAGTTTGGGTTAAAACAGAAATGTTGACTGTATCTATAAAATTGTTTTAAACCAATTGTTGATTAATTAATTTTTTTTTTTTAATCAAATAGGATATCTAGTTTTCATTAAACAAATTATACCATTTTGAAATGAGAATCATAAATATAAACATGCATTTAATATTTTTAATTTTAATAGATTGTTTAGTCGATGTATTGTAAATAAAATAAAAAAAAACAACTTGCATATACATATACTGTATACATAACATTTTTATTTATTTCATCAAAATAATGAGTTCATTGATTGCAATTAAATTATAACTGAATTTAAAGACAAGAATACATTCAATTAAATTTTAAAAATGCACTTGTATGAAATGATTGGTTCATTGATTTATTATAAATAAAAATAAAACATACATATGGACAAATGCACTAGATAGAACATTTATATTTATTTTATTAAACAGTTGGTTATTTTAAAATGATTTAATTAACAGTTCATGTTAAAAACAAGACTTAGCTTTGTTAATAAAATCATTTTACAAACATACATCTGTACATGTATTTAATAATCTCAGTTACTCAAATACAATAATAATCATTATTATGATTATATTCTTATTAAAGGCCGATTTATGATTCATCACTTGCATTGGATGAGAGTTGTGCGAGTGTACCTTATGTGACCAGCGTGTGTAGCTGCAAACCCCCCCCTGACACTGTCACACACACATTCAGCAGTATAATAGTATAATAACAATCAGACCACATGGTAAACGATGACAGGCCTCAGTTCCCACACTTGGCTTGTCGGTACAAACGTGCACACATGCACACAAAAAAAATCCAAACAATACTGAGAGAATTTGCAGGAAGTTTTTTTTCATGAGAGAAACAAGAAAAAGCGAGAGAACGGGGGAGGGCAGCATGAGAAAGGCTCAGGGTCAAAGCCAAGGTGAGGTGGATAACGCGTGAGGAAGAACAGACTGGAGTGTTCCTGAGCTGTGATGGATGGTGGGAACCAAAATCGACGCTCGCTCATCTAAGCGTCCCTTCTACCATTTCCTCTTTTTTTGTTTTTTTGCAAAGCTTACGACACCAAAAAATTTCTGCTGTTTCGAGTTGCTCAAGTAACTTCGTGAGGAGGAAGCCAAACCAAGTGGCACAGCGAGCGCCAACAGTCAAGCCCCTTGTTATTAGAAGATCCTGAATGAGGCTCACTGTATGGCTGCCGTTTCCCCACAGGCAAAACTTTGGGCTGTGTCTTGTTCTACATACACTTAGGGCTCCAAAAGTCATTAGGCAACAAGCTAAGGCTAAGGTTTTTTTGTACACCACCACAATGGATTTAAAGTGGACATATTGAGGAAAAATGACTTTTGAAAAATGACTCAATATAGAGATCATATTTTCTGAAATGTGTTTGCCGATGTGTCCGCTTCACGCCCCCATATGTGGATCTACTCCACTAATCAACAATAAAAAAAAAAATCTTTTTTCCATTCACCTCTCCACTTCAAGCAATCAATCACTATTTAGCCCTCTACTGCCAACTCAAAATTTCTATGCCATCTTTTGACCCATCACTTGCAAAGACTTTGCAGGCAGCTTTTTACCTGCTAAAGTGGTCATCGATAACGATGACCCTTGATCATTTATCTTTGTTCCCTGCAATGTATTGAAGGTGATTATCGAGGTAGTTTGACTTGATATAAATTGTACAGTAGTAATGGCACAACAACGGAAAACCAGACTGAGTCAGCGCCAGTGTCTAGTGTGATGTTAAAAATACTCGTGGGGGACAACGGCTTTCAACACAACAGAGCAAGAGGAATCAGGTGTTAAACTTCATGCCAACATCTCCTGACATCCGAGAATAAACTTCCCAACAGGTGCCGTCCCGTCCGTATTGTGTACTTTACTTTCCCCTACCGCTCAATCATCCAACTTCTAAACCATAACCTCAACTAAATTATATGATCTTTCTTCTTCAACACTCGCACGCGCACACTTGTAGTGAGCTGGGTTACATAAGAGCGCTGCAGTTGAGCTCCCCGCAGTGAAGGATTCATACATGTACGCGAGTGTGAAACAGGGAGAACGTCCCAACAACAAATGCTGTTTATTCGGCGGTAACAAGACGCCGCTCGGCAGTCACGCGACCGAAGGAGCACACGGGATTGACAGCGGGCCACCCCGCTGCTGCTGAACTATCACGCACGGGAAGTTTCCACCGGCGCACGCCGCTACTACAGATGTCAATAAAGCCAATCAGAGGCCATGGATTTTATGTAACGGCGAGCCCAGTAGTAAGGCGGCAAGAGCATCGTCGTGGTCATCTTCAACAAACACGGTGATACATTCAGGTGGCTCCCGGTTGGAAAGTCTTCAATGTGGACATTTTATGCTGTTGCTCAACTGGACCCATTTTGAGCAAAGAACATTTTCAAAGCAGTTCTCTGTATGAAACCTGACAGGTGCATTAACAGATTAAATTTTGTCCATGTCTAAACAACATCTAAAAACTGAGGTCATTCCAGATACCATGCGCCCCTCCCTGATGGGAATCGTTCTTTAATGTAAGTGAATGACGCACTCAGCGACTAATGTAACCATTCATTCATTCAAGGATATTTCCAAGCGTCCTGTTATCCATCTATCCATCCTATCCTCTGCCAACAAGCGTCGGTGAGACTGAGCAGATGGTTTTGTATTCTTTTTTAAAAGGGGAAAAAAAACACACAAAAAGCCAGAGGCCAGCCATTACAGCTTTTTCTGGCTCCGGCCTGGTTGCGTGTAAAGCACTCATGCATGCGTGTTTGTGCACAAATTAGTCTGCGTTTTATGAACAAATGACCAGCTGTCATAGTGCAAGGTAGGAACTCGTTATTCGGACGTATTCCTAGACAGAACACAAGGCCATTTTTAGCAAATTAAAATTACACCACATTCAGACCATATTTGGCCTTGATATTATATCGCGGTGCCAAGTAACTTGAAGTGAGTTGAGGAACATCATTAAGACAAAAGTAGTGCTTTGCTACCGTCTTGTGGCATTTAGAGACAATTTAAAACATTTTGCCATTTTGACTTGCACATTTCCCACTACTGGTGGCATGTCTCAGTCCCTATCAGAGTAGAAGCACTTGTTTTTTTTTTGTTGTTTTTTTTACTTTGCGGACCTCCATTTCCCATCTCCAGTCCCTATCGCTCACTATTAACGTGACTGTAATTGAAGCCTGGGAGTACAAATAATCAAAAACGTTCACATTCCAAGGTGAGGATCAGCTTCCTCTGTGCCCACCAGAATTACCTGAGAGCTCAGCAGCCATTTGTTAGCCTCACTCCCCTAAAGATGGTAAGAAGGGCGGGTACAGTACATGTTAGAAGCAATATGCTGACATGTACACACAGTTCAGCATTCCTCACACATCCTACAGTAATGGCAAGCACATACGTGCCTTTCATCATGTGTATGGTTTGTGGTTTTGTCCTCAATGGCAAACATGAACGCAGACTGTTCTCGCCTGCGGGCTGCTATTTGGGCACCCAGCGTTGCCGCCTTGTCGCCACGCTTGGCAGACTCCAAAACCCTTTAAGGGCTCGTGGATAATGGTAAGCCTAATAACAGAAAGTTGGCACAGAGATTATGTAAGGGCTATAAATAGGAAGAGCGGGTTTTAAATAGCCAAGCAGACTGGTGAGTCGCGTCAGAGGTGTGAAAGACGCTGACTGCGGCCAAAAGGTCTCCAAAACCGTCACGGGGGCACAATTGGCACGCCCCGCGGCTTTCCGATCCCGCTTCCCTTTCCGTTTTATTGGCTCCTGTGCAAATCAGTCCTTTTTAAAAGGCCAGTCTCCCGTGAGGGACTGAGGGTCAGATTAAGGCGATCAGCGGCTGGGTGACATGGAGAAAGTCATTTACGTAAGAACTCCCCCTCCCCCCCTCCCCCCCCCCCCCCCCCACTGGTGCACCGCCTGCAAGGTCATCTGAGAAGATTATCCTCCCGGCTAACATGACGAGATCGTTTGGAGGCTACCTGGCACGGAGGCCAACTGGCTTCCCACTAGGCGGAATTATTTGGGAGTGTGGTAAATAAAAGCTTTTGTTTATGCTGATCTCAGTTACTTCCCTTAAGAGCAGACATATTATGTACAGTTCCCTCCAAAAGTATTGGAACGGCAAGGTCAATTCCTTTGTTTTTGTTGTATACTGAAGACATTTGGGTTTCAAATCAAAAGATGAATATGAGACAAACGCTCCTAAATCCATCTTTGATTTCATGGCATTTACATGGAGATGCGTTCAACAACTCAAAACGGAGCACTTTTTGTTTGAAGCCACTCACAAACGGTTTTGTAATTGGAAATGTTAAACACATCTAGATGTAAATACAATGAAATAAAAGCTGGACTTCTGAACTTTGGCCTCATTCATTTTTGCTCTGAAATCCAAAATGTAGTATGCTACAAACCTTGCCGTTCCAATACCTTTTGGAGGGGACTGCATGTTGACTGACTCTTGGCTCCGATTAGCTTTAGCCACAGGGCTTCACATTTATTTCCCATACCGACCTATGAATGTTTACATTGTGTCCAGTGAAAACAGAGGTGCTTGTGTGGTAATAGTTTAAGAACACTGTGTTTGTGCATGCTTGTGACTTTGATAAAGATCAAAGAGATCACATGACGCTTTTTCACCATATCAAAGCAGAAATTCAGGTAATTCCAAAGTGTTTTTTTGCAGCTAAAAGTCCAAAGAAACAGGACAGCCAGCCTCATCGACACTTTTGTTTTGTTGCATGTTATACCAAAGTGGCATGTTCAGGCTGGTGAATGCTGCGGCCTGACAGTAATGACTTGAAACCAGCACTTGAGCACAACAAACTTCAAAGTAATTTAATCATTTGCAGATGTCTGGAAACCAAAATAGAAATTGACTGACAACACTGATCCAGTTCACGGTTTTTACGACACAATTTGGATTCCAACGGGGATATAAATGTGGAAAACATTTTCCTCCACTCTGCCGCTATAACCTTAGAAGATTTCGCAATGCAGTTTGTCATCTCAATGGCGGCGAGCACTGCATGGTCTTGACCGTGTAAAGGCCCTGATAGACCAAACCGACGTCGGAGGTCGTGAAGCGACGTGGCGTCCGAATGCGCCGTCTGTTTGGTGTAGTGGCCACCGCCGTAGTGTCGTAACCCGTCTGTAAGCGTCTTGGGCTCGGTTACGCATGTTGAATCGGCGTCGCCAGTCGTGATATTTGGTCACTCTGATTGGCTGTTAGCTAGCAAATCAGCACTCGGAGCACCAACAGAAAGCACGCCTCCGCTGCCTTAATCTTCTTAAGTACAAGAGCGAGGGTTGACAATGTAAGCATTTCACAATTCCGTGTCAAGAACGTGATGGTTTACTTCGTGCGGGAGTTCATCGTGAGCGAAGAATATAGCTGAATGCATTGTTTACGTTTTTATAATCCGCCAGGGGGTAAGCGTCTGTCATTGTTGGCCAGCGTTTTTTTGGTCTACCTAGGCCTTAAGGCAGACATTACCTACGTTTCACTGGAGTTGTATCACCACGGGCTCACCCAAACTACATGCGCAGACGCACTGGAAGCCACAGAGTTTCCCTAAAACCACAAGCCTTCAACGGTACTTGAACTGGTCGAACAAGATTTTGCTATTGTTTTTTTTCGAACCTCGCAAAAATCCAGTCAACTAAGTTTTTTCAGTTCATGTTCTGCCAACAACTGCTCATTGTTGTGTTCGTCAGCCAGGAGGATTTTGTTGTTGTTGCTGCTGCTACTGTGCCTGTCAAAGGTTGTCATTATGGGATAAAAAGGAAAAGAAAAAAAAGGTGGTGAAAGAAAAAAAAAAAGGTGGTGTCTTTTGTTGTGGTTTCTTGAGGAATTACATCATACACACTGAACTGCTAAATTTTGGGAGGGGGACATCTGTATTAAAGTGTTAATCCACGACTTTTCGTGTCCGCTTCTAACAGTATGAGGGACTTTATCAACAGTAGTTTTCACTGATTAAATGCCACTCAATCTGAATACTTTACATCCAATACTTCATATTTATACATCCATCCATTCTCTGAATGGCTGGACAGTGAAAATACAAGTACATTTGTCAATGGCAGTGAATGAGTTCAGACACCTCGAAGGTGTTTGTAATTGTAAAAAAAAAATGCATGTCTACTTTAATCGGCCGTGGTCGCCTTTTCTGCGTGACCAATGGAGCTTTACGGATATGCGCGCGAAATTAACGCATGCCAAAACCACAATAAGAAAAATATCGCTATACTGTATCAACCTGAGTGCATCATGTTAAAATCAGCGACACTCAGACAGAAATGCCGCATCTGGGCTTTGTTTTTCGAACGGTGTGAATGTCAATTATTTCATGCTTCTTCATATGTATTTATTTACTTAAAATAAAGCCTGAACATGTTTTGCCATGGGAGTTACGCTGAGTGCATGTTCCGGTTGTTCGGGTTCTTACCAATTTGCAGCAGCACAGGCGTCACAAGCGCCGTCTCCATGGCGTAGCAGAACTCCCGGCCGAACATGATGGCGCCGTGCATCAGCCATCTCTTCAGGGGGATGCCATCGATGGACCCCTCGCTCGCCAACTCCTCACCGCCTACGCCAGGGCGGCTCCCCACTCCCGCCGATCCGTCCGCGTCCCCGCCCTTGTCTTCGTCCGTGGAGTTTTTGGCCTCTGCGCCGGCAACCAGTGATCCCACCTGCATGGCGTCAGTGCCCGTGCTCTGGGGAGGCATGGCGGGCAGGGGCATGCACGCCTCGGGTGGGGGTGTGGGGGGGGGCCAAGTGCTGATCCGAAAAAGCGTCCCACTCACACTCACTTTTGAACTAAATCACAGTTGACAAAGCTTGTCTAATAATCCGCTTACAGATGTGAGATGAAGACCTTACAAACTAAACTCTTAAAGTGCTGTAATTTAAAAGGCTGCAGTCAAATTCTAATAAAGTAAAATGAATCTCTATTGGAGGCAGCTGGATAACAACCCAGAAAATTAGCAAGAAATTTTACTTTCACGGCACTGCGGCATTCCTAACACCTTCCTCACCACTTGGCGTTTTTCTCCACAAGACGGGAGTAAAACAAAAATACCCTGACCAAATCAGCTTTCCCACGATTTGCCGAAAATCCACTCAATAAAAATAGGAAGCAGCTGAATTTTCACAGAAAGAGAGTGCTCAACATTCAAAGTTTGTGCAATTTTCTTTTGTCTGAAGCATGTTTGCATGTGGTCTGTGCATGGATGGAGTGTCTGGGTGTGTTTGTGTGTGTGTGTCGTGCGTTTATGGCTTATTGGTCATCGAGGTCGTCTCCTGCTCTCGCCTTACTTTTGTTTCTGTCTATTACAGGGGGTAAAAATCCATATAGAAAACCATTCAGTGAATTCCAGAGTCATTTTGTGTATGGAGGGCTGGAGGGAGTGGGTGGGGTTGAAGGGGAGGCCGCAGGTAGAGGTGGGCGGGCAGGCGGCGGAGGTGGTGGGCGGAGCTCCTCGTGAAATCCCCATCGATTGGCTGATGAATCTGAAGGTAAGATGGACAATGAAGAATTGAACATTCAACTGGGTAAGTTCTTTAAGAAGCACATTTCCCCCAAAAAAGGGTAAGATTTTGTCATTAAGTTCAATTTAAATTTAAAAACTACAGTTTGGGGGGAAACTCTCCTTTCAACACTCCTGTTACGGGCGATTTCCATTTTGTTACTTTATTTCTTCCCCAATTACACACAGAGCGTGGACACGTGCTTCATCGCCACTTGAGTATAAAACGAAAGTTACGTCTGTCACTACGGTTCTATGAATCCCGAATGACCGCCCCGTGGCGGTCAGTAGGGATGAAAAAGAAAGGACAATGTGTGGTATGTTTTTCTTAATCTTCAAAAACAAATCAATTATTAGTAGCTGCACTAAAAAAATTTATGAAAAACCCTTGAATAGCCGTGCATTGATGCTTAGAGGCACACGGTATTGCCAACACACAGGCGTGTGTATTCTTGCTCTATGAAAAGGGGCCATTTTTAATGAAATCTCTTTTTTGGCGGATAGACTGTAATTGCCGGGTGCACGTGATGCTTTTGCCCGCTCCGAGAAACTCGGATGGAGTCGGACAAACATCAAAGCGTGCCACCGTGCTCGGGCGTCTCGAAGAACTGCCAGACGACAAATATGTGGCTTGTGCTCACGGGAACTAATCTGCAATGTGGAGATCAGAACAAGAGATGAGCGACCCTGACATGGGACTATATGTGGAAGTGGGTAACCGGTAGATAAGCGCTATGACAGACTCCTTTAACACTGTGTGATAAAAGCCAGCATTTATCCTTTTTTTCTTTTTGTGGATTGGGGGGTAAGTCAACCTGACAATTTTCCGCAATCAGAGAGAGCAGCCTCTTTACATGGAGATTCAGACGAACTTGTTGCAACACAAGTATAATCCACCTGTTTCTTTGTACAGAACTGCTTTTGCTAGCTAACTAGCGTGAGCTATTCTGATTGCCGTTAATCTTCAAAGTGTCATCAAGTGATGATCTATCTTTGGCACCAAAATATTATCCTAATAATGCACAGACTGTGTGCAAACAAGAACTTCATTCATTATAGAAGTTGTTTGATAGAATATACGACGACACCATTGCGACATTCGTCTTGCTTTAGCTATGACACCGACGTCGTCGTAAACAAATGTGTGCCAATTTTCTACCGGTAGCAAGTCTATCCTCATAAAATTAAAGCAATAGTGAAATGCTTAATTTTGCGCATCTTACAACACTCGCAAGATGAGACCAACATGCGCAGGACTCTAGCTAATTGCAATAATAATCAGCATAATGGTGAGTGGTGTTTTTAACCATTTATCTTTGCTTGTTTCAATGCTTGTACATTGCAATATGTCTTAAAAGTCAAAAGTTTAAGCTCTGAGGTGGCAATTTTGCAGGATCTCTGCGTGAAAGAGGCTTAAGCTTCACCCCATTTTTTGCTTAACAACACGTAACGCTACAATTTGTAATCTGTCAGCCCAGTAGTTTGGGCATAAATAACATGATAAAATTCAGAATAAAAACGTCAAGCTAAGCAGTATTGTGGCGAAAACATTTATCTGTTCCCGATTCTCCTTACTTTCAGTCCTCTCCCCAATGCCTCTCAGGGCTCTCACATGTCTCAGCATTAAGATTCATGAAGCACTCCGGTTGGTCATTAATATTTCATAAAGGCGCGTTTCTGTGACCTCACAGACTGCAGCGGATTACATAATAGCCTCTCTCCTTTCCAGACACGTCGGTACACACATTCAACATGAGCAACATGAAACAATATGGACAGGAACACTGAGATGAGACACAATGTCAGGCAATTAACCAAAGGTTGCATTTGGCCCCTCAATCTTCAATCATTTCAGCAAGACATTTGGCGCATTTGAAGGCTTGGTGGGAAGTTTCAAGTCAGCATTTGGTGATTTGATTACATACTGAAAACCAACCATTCACACTTATGGATAATTTAGTATTCAATTAAATGTATCCAGTTGTTGGAATGTGGGTGGAAGTACCCAGGAAGGGGAGAACATGTATATATTTTGTTGTTGTTGTTTTTTTAAGTCCTTGGTCAAGTGAAAAAAGCAGAAGCAAGGAAGTTAAGCCAGTGAGTGACGTTAGCGGGCAGTTTGTGTCTGCGTCCCAGGTAATCTGGTCAGCGGCAAAAGAGTTATCACTCACTAAAATAGACCCCCTTATGTGTGTATTTTCAGCCTCACAAATCTGGTGCGGGTCTGTGAGACAAGGGAGACGTCTGTCGTCCTCACTTGTCCCCGGCCTTGAACTTTCAAAAAGCAAGATTGTACTTTGTAAGGTTTTTTATTTGTTAGATTGGCTCGGCGGCCCAGATCATTTACCCTGACAGGCTGCTGCTGTTCCTCTGTTGCTACTTACTTTCTTACGACCTTATCCTTAAGTCACCCTTTCCTCCTTATTCCAGCCCTTTCCATTCACACGCGGGTTTATTGTTGTCAATGTCAGCCACCCTCTCCAAAACCTCTTAAGAGCTGAATTGTAATTCCATATAAGCTGAGCCCATGTTGCGACCACATGCACAAGAACATACAATGAGTGATCTGACCGCTACTGGTCATGTCTATTTCTTCACAGGGTGTAGCACTGTCATACGTGGTTCCAATAGCTCAGTATGCTGCAGTAATATGTGCTGTAACACATACATGTGAATATTGTTACATTGTCTACAACTGATCGTCCACAGTTGTATTCAAATATCCGCTGCTTAAAGTCTTATCGAACCATTTGTTAGCACAGTGTGTTGCATTGTTTATTTAGATGAATTTTGCTGACTTTCCTCAACTAGTTATGTTTTTACACAATGTGTTATTCTATTTGCTCTACACCTTGTTTGAAAGTAAACTTCAAAGGGAAGTATGATTAAACAGCTTGAAGCCTCTTTTTGGAACAATTGTCTAAAGACAAGTCGGGTCACTCGTATCCCAAGGCATCACTGTATAATAAAATCCAACTCCAATGTTATTGTTCTCCTGTCTGTTTTCATCCTGTTCTCTTTTGTCTTTGTCAGTGCCCTTGGAATCTGTGCTCTGTATGACTGCATTTCCAAAAAAATATCCACCGCAGTCCAGCTGGTACCCGATAGAGTCAGAATTCGATTTTTGTGGCTGATGGTACAGAGACATGTTATCACGGGAGGAGACTGAAGGGCAAAGAATAGCACAGTGTAAGCTCTAGGATATAAACTGCAACATTTAGCTCTAAGGCCCAGCAACTCAGGGCATAGAGCAACCGAGTAGACACTGTGGAGTATATCACTGCAGAGCTGAGACGGCCGCTGGGTAAGATAACATTAGCATGTGTGTTGTTGTGCCTTAGCTCTGGATGCTGCAGCATTATTTTCCAGAGTCCGTACGTTTCTCAACTTTGGCCTCGGTCTCCTCCCGGATAACTTTGCTTCCCACACCCAACAATTGTTGTGTAATCCCTCTAAAACGTGTAGGAATTTCTATGACAAAAAGTCAGTTTAGGCAGCATGAAGTTTCTCAATTATATATGCAGCCTTAACAGTCCACAAAGGACTTCCTTGAATGAACAAATGTAACTTCTGTTTGCGATAGAATTCAGTTGCTTTCAAGGGATGCTTGGATCCTACAAAAGGGATTCCTGTTTGGCTCTTCTTGGAACTTATTGAGTGAACCCTAAACCAGAGCAAAGGGCATGAGACAGTGCTGTTTTAAATACAACAGATTAGATTGAAGCTCATAAAAGCTATCAGAGTTAAGTGGAAGGATGTGGAGCTCCACAGAGGACTACTTTTCCCACCGGGGGTGCACCTGGGTATTCATTGCGGTCACAGCGCAATGTGAGGCACGTGAGAGGCCGTGATGCAAAACCTAGCGCTGACCCATATAACACTGGATATAGATTACTAGGCTGAAGACCTTAGGATCAGGTTCACATACCGCCGGGCCTGCTGAGGATTTTTGCACATCACTGTGCATGCGTAGACAATGGGTCAACAAAGAGACTCATCACACGCCTTCCGTTGACCCGTTCTGACACGTCCTTTATTATTCTAAGGAGACATATGTAGAATGGGGGAAAGGAGCAGTGTAGCGGAGACTGTGGAGTTATTTTACACTCCACAGTCTCCACGATGGTCTTCTCAGGGTCTTTAGTTAAGGTAGAGCAAAAGGGTACGCTAACGCTAGCAGGTAAGATGAAACAGGGTAAGATAAAATTCCAGAGGCCAAACAGATACAGCAGCAGGCTATGCATGCAAAACAAATTACTCTCCCATTCCACTTCTTGGTATTCCCATGGAAAAACATCCATATTCCCAGCAGCGGGAAGCAGATGGATCTCAGTGAGCGAGGGAGCGCTAGAGAGAGAGTCAGAGAGCGCGAGAGTGATGCATTTGGGTGCAGTGCGGTCGCAGTGCAGTAAGTGCAGAGGAGACACATGCGCTACAACGTGCGCGCCAGCGTCAATGACAAATCCTGTACTCATAACACACGGATTACCACAATACTGGCAGTTTGAAATTATGACATAATATTCCTGCTGTTCACATGTATCCATATTGCATGGCGAGTCTAGAAAGAAACACGTATACCGATTTGACTTTAGCCTCTCAGACACCCAAACAAGCCTAAATTTATCCACACCTGAACCCTTACTTACCTTGACAATAAACTTCGCTAACATACCCGTTAGTTAGCATCCAGATTGGCAAACATACCAATCGCATCAGCTGGATAGATATGGGAGGGGAGGATATAAATGCGTTATAACAGCTAACAAAGACCAATTAGCCTGATTTTGTTTAGTTTTATCACAACTAACAATCATGCTAGTTAGTATTATGACTTACCCAGAGGGCAACCACAGCAGATAAATTAGCTATACTAGGCTGCAAAAACAATTTAATTTGTCTCAAAAAGAAACACCACAATAAAGGAAAGGAGAGACTTAGAACTCATATACTGACTCATAAAGACCAATTTTCCTTATTTCTACCATTGCACTGCTAACGAGCAAGCTAGTCATCTGCCCAAATAATAACTTGGCAAGTTAGTTAGCTGACCGTTGTTTCTTAAAACAAAACAACAAAACAAGCACACCACAATAAAGGGAAGATGGGATTTATACTTGTTTTGCTAACTACTTCAGACCAATTTGCATGGTTTACAGTTTTATCACTGCTAACACGCTAACATCCCAGCCAGGCCAAAAACCACAGCAGTTAGCAATTTTGTAAGGTGAAATATTCCCCCCCCAAAACAAAAACGTTTTTACAGGCACACCCTTGTGATGCAACATTAGTTTATTCCAGCCAATAACACTTCATACTGGAAGGTGGGGGTAGTAAGTGTGAACAGCTAAATGGCTGATCACTAATTGGTAGACAACACTATAGTATTTATATTTGATAAGAGTGTCACTCTGTACATCTGTAGCGAGATTGTCATCTATTTCTATCCCATTTGAGTCATTTGTTAGAGCACAGAGTAACAAATGACAGTGGTTACAGTCCTTGTTCCATGCATGCATGATTCATAAGGCCTTTAAGGCAGGTGGTGGCCTGGGGAAGCGCTAACAGCAGGGTCATGGGAAACCAGAATTAATCTTTTACAAAAGTCTCCCACGGGCGAGCCAGATTTGCACCGGGCTCAAGATAGCATCTGCTAACTAATTAATGGCGAGTTTATTGAGGGTCCAGAATCCAATGCAAACTTGGCCAAATCCAACCAAAAACAAACTATACCAAAATGTATTTAACTAAAAGAAAGGCCCCACTGTTGGCATGAGGTTTCACACAAAATTAAAAAAAATTCCAACACTGACACACTTTGACAAAATGATTTAAAATGGTCGCGATAATAAATCATCCAAGTGCCATATTAGCCACAGATGACTATGAGGAACACACTCAAGGTTATTCTCGCTTTCCACTTATCCACTTTCAGGCAGCATCGCTCGTAAACTGGCACAAAAAAGGTCTAACGATAGACTTATTGGCCGGTCTCTTTCGGACAGAGCTTGCTGAATTGAACATCGCTGTGTTCACACAGCTGCTGAGAGTTGCTCTCTTGAGAAAATGAGACGCGTGCCGAGGTCAGCGACAGCTGCTTTCAACAGAAAAGGGCCATAGGCAGTGATGGTCTCTCTGAGATTAAAAAGCTGTAAACAGTTCAATTTAGTGCTTTCTTACCCATGGGATGATGCTAAACTTGCATGTCTTACACTCAACTGGTGGTACTTTTTGGAGCATTTTATAAACCGTGTGATGTTTACTTGGCCATCTTGCCCTAGTTCTACAGCGGAGTCACGTTACTGGCAAAGGGTATCGGCCTACCCACAAAAACCGCGCAATCAGACGTGCGCATCTCAAGCATGTCTGTGCCCCATTGAATTGGAATTGATGAAGTACAAATATTTGATTACTCTATTTACTTAAGTAGACTTTTCAGCCATTTGTACATTACTTGATTCTTTTTCGGAGAACTTCTTACTCCTACTCTGTACTTCTTGCTGCTTTCTTAGTCCAAATGCTGTTTTTTTTTTTTTTTCCAACCTTCACGGATGACCACGTGACAAAAAAAATAAAATAAATAAAATAGAGAGAGGTAATGTAAACTGCAGTGGAGCTCTTGATAGATTGAGATCTTGGGGACTTACAACGGAGAAACAAGGACGTGCAGAACACGTATTGTCAATAAATAGTATTGTGTACCTTTTACTTATGCTACTTTTACTTGTGGACTCGCAGGACAGCGACAAACTGTAATAGGTTTACTAAGGACAAAATACAGCATAGTTGTTGTCACTGACAAAAATGTCTACTATAAAGTTGTTAAAAATAAATGAAAGTCACATGTTTGTTTGTTTTTCTTCCCGGAATGATGATGGAACAGATAGAACTTAAGGACTACAAACAAGGCTATGCTGAAATATGCTGCGCAGAATCAATGATAAGTGCTAAGAAATGAGCACTGTGAACTATGAACTATTTAATGAACATTCTTTTGATTGTATGTATGTGTCCACTCACCCATCAGGGAGGCTTTTATTTGTTAGGCAGACGAAAATGGATTTATACAGCTCGTACGGGTGGGTGTGTTGACTACACAGTATTCATGACACTGATAATTGATTTGTGATGTTTAAGAAAAAAAGTCAAAAACAGGAATGAAGATGAGACCAAGACACAATTAAGCAAAAAAATAGCAGTTCAGTCGACTGCCACTAATTGTGGAGGATTCACGAATAGCGAAAATCAGTATACAACTGACATCCATGAAATGCTTTGGGGCGGGAAAACAAAATGCCAAACTCAAAAAGTTCTTCAAAATACGCTGATAAACATTCATATGTTTTCCACAAAAACAATTCAAGACATATACAATTGACCCGGTTCTTCAATCAATTAATCAAATAACTTTATGGACGCGGAGACAGTTCAGTCCTCCTGTCCAAAAAAAGCAGCCATCTTGTCATTTGAAAAGAAAGCCACTTGAACCAAAACATCAGTTCAATGTGCACAGGCAAACTGGTGATTCCAGTTTTAACAGCAAACACCCAAACTGGCGTCAAATTAAAATGCCAACCTTTAGCATACAAGCGATTGGAATCGACATAATGGAATGTAGTTCTGTATAACAAGCCCAAAACAAAATGCAATTCGCCGTGTTTGCATATTTTCAAACCGGTTCCAATAGGAACGCCATTGTGTTTGTAAAAGATGTCTAAAAATAGGATTTTGAAACTTGTGGGCTGAGACACTGTTGTCTGAATAAACATTGCGTTGGAAAACGGTAACAGCCAGAGGGCATTTTCATTATTTTATTTTGTTGTAGATGATTTGTACAAAACTGTCGAAGTCTAAAATGTTGGTGCGGGTCCAGATGACGGTGCAGAATTTTGGTGATTATTTGATGTCAGTTCAAGGTTTTAGTGTGCACAGAACACGGGTGACAATTTGATTTGAATTGCATTGCATTGAAATTTGGTTGATGTATAACCTTGGTTCAGGCTAAGCAAATTTTTACATTTTCTTCAAGGGAAAAGTTGACTTTTTAATAGCGTATACACATATTTGCGTCTCTGGAGCGGCTCCTGAGCCATCAAGTGCGAAAGTAAATCTGTTGTTGACTGCCTATTTCTAAAAATGGGTCGAAACGAACCGTTCCAAATGTTGGCAGACTGTGATGTCACAATCTCGCTGATATGCATAATAACCGCCCCCACACAGAGTTTCTCCGCCCATGACTTGGCAGTTAAACATAATAGGGGAAGAGCCATCATTTTCTGCTGTGGCTGCCAGACACTGAAATTATTATGCTAAAGCCACAAAGTAAGTAGAGCTGCAGTGTTAGCATAGGCTAGCGTTAGCTAACAGTGTTTTCAGTGTCCGATAATTGTGGGTAGAAGAAGAATGTGTTCTGTGATCAATCTACTGCATGCACCACATACACCGATCTGCTGCACTGATTGACAAGCCTAATCTGGTGGCATGGCGATGAAGCTCTGCCCCCCGGAGTGAAAGTTAAGCTTTTACTTCTCCCCTAAGGGGTGAAGTATCCTTTGTGTTTCTTAACCAAATAATTTAAGATACTTTTTATTCAAGCACCTGGGGACCGTTTTTTAAATGTGAAACTCAACTCAACATCCCCTCACACAAAAGCCGACAAAGTATAACTGTTGCCTCTGGCAAAGATAAGGGATTTTGTTTTTCTTGTAGTCATCTCGCATGGACATGTATGCCCTGAAACCTTGAAGTGACTGATGAGTTTTTGGTCTCTATGTCACATCCATGTCCACACAGTTATACAAGCGCCAACAAATGTATTGTTTGTATCTTTCTGGTTAGTATAGAATGTAACAAATCTGTGCTCTAATCCAACGTCCCAGCGGTCGTCTCAATTGGAAGTAAAACCAAAATGTACCAGAAAAACCAAACTCTCAACTCCACAAGTGTTGTAACAATATTTTTTTTTAAAAAGAACAATGCTCAGGGCACAGCCAAATGATTAACTCCACTTGTTAGATCACACCCTGCACACATGACACCACACCCTCAACGTCCCCATCTCACATTTGGCATTTGCTCACCTAATCTAAAATGGCAGCGTCAACAATAATGAGAAGGGCACCGCCAATTTTGACGTTAACGGGATGCGGAACCATGTGATTGGAAAATCACGGAAGACTTCAACTCATTGAGCATTTAAAGCAGTTTTACTTTAAAATGTTGCTCGATAGCTCATTGGAAAAATCCCAAATAATGTGCGCATTTTGCAAATCCAAATTCAAACACCTTATTAGTTGTACGTCTTTAGTGTATTGTTCAACAATTGTATTTTACAGGAAAATAATCGTATTCAGGGATCCAAGAAAGCCATTAGAACCATCTTTGAATCAAAATATACTTTTAATTTGTTTCCATATTAATTCCAAGATGTTACTCAAGTAAATATCAGTTGTTAAAAAATTGTACTTGAAAAATATGATTAATCGTGATTAATTATGGAAAACTTTTGCGATTAATTACTTCATTTAAATCAGCAATCCCTTTACAAAAATCTTAATAGCCAAAATCTGGGCGAGTACACCACCTATGGCATTTTATGTCTTACGAACAGTGGTTCAGTTCTTTTTACTCTTGTATGACAGTAAAAATGCTATTTGAAACATTGACCTGTGCCGTTATTATGATTTCTTTTTTATTGTCATAATAACAATCGGGGACCATTTCCTGAGGGAATTTTGACCGTTACAGACTTTGATACCAATCCACCAAAGAGTAAAGAAACAAACAAACAAACAAACACACTCGAGCATTCGCATGCAAGTTACAAAGGCCTCTCAGAAATCTTGTATTTATGAACTGACCTTTACCCGGATCACATCAGCGTTTGCCTGCTGAGTCCACAAAAATGCATTTAGGAAAAGAAAAAGGCACAAGGACCTGTTTAATCCTCAGCAGCTCGAGCCTTTTGACTCCGGCAGGATTCACGCGACTTCTTTTATAGCCGCCACTGTGTGTTTGTGTGTGCCAGAGAGAGAGTGAGTGAGATGGAAAGGAGATAGGAGAACTATGGATGGTGTTGATGTAAGTGAAACCAGACACACGCACACACACACACACACACACGCACACACTTGAGGAGAAACACACCTTGTCTTTACACCCTCAATCAGGTTTACGCACAAAACCTTCCCACCAGTCGGAAATAGGTTATCTTCACACTAGATCAGCACTGCTGTGTGTGTGTGTGTGTGTGTGCGTGAGTTCTTGATTTCAGTCTAGTCTCCCGACGACCATTAAATCCAGTGGGACCTCCATTCTCAAACACCTCAAGATCGTAAAATGGCGAGCTGGCCTGACCTCATTTTCAACCAGCACGGATTAATTTGTCAATTTATTTTCAAGACAAGAAGAAGAACGAACGTCCAAGGAAGTGGACTTTTGTCCAGCGCTAAACGTTTCGGTGTCACGAGCGTCGGAGATGAGCGCCAGCAGTCATGCGGATGACTGAACAGAAGTGCTGGTTACTAGTTGAATTTCGGTAGGTTGACACTTCCTGTTTTTCTACCCTGAAAATGTTTCAGCGAGAACCAGTTCTGACCGGTGGTCATTTTTATGAACAAAAGGTCCCGGAGGTCAGTTTAGTATGCTAACGCGTGGTTGTCAGGGTTCGCTTCTACGGCAAAAATTGCGGAAAATCGGGAATGCTTTCAAGTAAGGACGACAATGACCATCACAATCAAAAATACGATTCTACGACTCACACACAACTTCAAACTCAATAGTAATCATATATCTGGGGCATCGCTGATTTTCTTCACTTTAGCTCCACTTATTTCTGTTGTCTGGTCTTTCTTATTACTGGGATAGCTGCATTACTACAGTAAGATGATTAGCTCTTTAGTTTCCGTGCTTTAGTACTTCCCCAGTAGAACAATTTAAGTCTTTTTTGTCGAGGCTAATTAAGCCTCTCAACATCATTTCGGCTACGCTACAGTATAATTTGCACGGCTTTTTCTGGTGTTTTGGTTTTTGCTGTATTGAGTAAGCGGTTCGGAAATGGATGAATAGCTGTTTCAGTATCAATATGGAGGTACTTGATCAAAGTCCCCATTTTGGTACTGTGACAACACTATGACTATTTCAGAAAAAAAGTATTGTCATAAGATAATTACATTCTCAAAAATGATTAACTTTATTCTCTGAAAATTTACTTTTTTAATAAAAAAAAATTGAACTTTGTTTTCTGAATTTCAGACTTTAAAATTTAAATCTTGTGAACTGACTATTTCAGATTACAACTTTTTCAGAATTTTTCCAGTATATTCGTTCACTATATTCGCTATTTTCTTCATATTTTTATACTATTTTATATATGTTATTTTTATACGTTACATGTTTTTCATATTTGTCTTTCAAACAACTTTTTAAAATATTTTTTTATTAACATATATTTTTAGATTTTATATTATAGTTTTTTTTTCATTTATATTCAGAGATGACCAAAACTAATTCTCATCATACGACTTTCATTATAGAAGATGGTGACTTTTTTTCCCTTGCAAAGGTACTCTACATGGTCATTCTCGCAAGAATACATATCCTTTGTTATTTATTTGAAAAAATAACACTTTACTCTCAACTTTGTAATGACATAGTCCCAGCGAAATGCACATATGACTTTTTCTCGGAACAATCTGACCGAATATACGTAGTCTCAAATGTTAATCCGTACAACATGGGAGCTTGGCCATCGTCACGGAACACGTGTTGGGGCTTGGAGTTTGAGATTTCGCAGTTTGTTTCATCTTTCCAGACAATGAAAGAACAGGAAAGGAATCATGTAAACAATCTGTTTCCAAGTGTGCCGAATGCTTCGTTGGCGTTGCATTTGTGGTCACGAGTGTGTGCGCTCATGTGACGACTTGTGCCAGGATGCATCAGGGTGCTTGTCACTACGTCTGTGTGCTGACTAAGCAGCAAGTGACAGTCAGCAAATATTTCATCAAGAGGAAGTGGATTGCTCCCACTTCAGCTTGCAGCCATCTGCGAGCGAAAACCGCAAAAGCGCATGAACGCGGAACCCGAGTGAGACGATTGCTCAAGTGCAGATGCTGTCGGAATCATTCGGACCCTCTCTGGCCACCACAAGGCCGTATTTTCGAGATTCTTGTTGAGCCGAGCTATTCAGTATTGTTCTGCTCCTCATGTTTGTGGTTTTGTGCAGCACGATTGCTAGCCGCTTTCTTTATAACTTCATATCATTAGTCTGCTGACCAACGTCATGAATAGAGAGCAGTGTACATGTGAGTTTGTATATTGATACCATGGTTGTACAAAATGGTCACCTGATGCATCATCCGCCTAACCTGCCTGTTATGACCTGTTGTTCAGTTAAAAAAGGTCAACAAAAAAAGGATCAAACTCATCCTTAATGTGTCTTATTATTATTATTTTTGTGTATATATATATTTCACATATTTATATGAAATCAATCTCACATGCAGTGCTACATTGACTTATTTTTAATCATCTTTTTTTTTTTAGCATTAGTTGCTGAGCCCATTTGAACTTGGTTGCTCATCAAAACAGCAGCCCCCGTCAAGTCACATTAAAGGTTTCTCAGGGGAATTCAAGTGTGGGGTCTTGCAAACCACGTCATAAATGAGTATTAATTAACCCTCTTCTTACATTGTGGGTCAAATTGACCCACTGCAAAGTTTTACATTTTAACAAAATATATGCTACAACTTCTTATACTGGCCCATTTCTTTCTTTTTTTCCCACTTAACATTTTTTTTTTATTATTTCTGGGGGGATAGAAGACTGAATATGCAGTGTGTCAATGTTGGTTTATTAAAGAAAACACCATAACAGGAGTGTTAAGACAAGTAAACTTCCCTTAGGGGGGGAAAAAAGTTGGAAACTGTAATTCCCTTTTCATAGATGATGTCATTTAAACTGTTGCAAACCAAAACAGCAGCATCAGTCAAAGCATGGAATAGCAGCACAGATTAATTCAAGCATGTGCATCTCGCAAACTGCATGTTAACCCCCCCCCCCCCCCCTACCCCCCAAAAAAATCATGTTGGCCTCATGTTTGTTGTTTTCTTTATTTTACATATTTTATTTGTTTTCATTTACTTATGGATTTTTGTTTGGATTACTACGAATGTGGCGGGTCAAAGTGACGTCTGAACACTTTTGGTGTGCTAAGAAACAAATAACAGCAAAGATGACGTGGAGTTATGTGGAGGTGGCATCTTTACCGACGATTAGCCCTCCGGAAGAGTCTGACATGCATTTTTTATTTTTACGTTTTGCCTGGTCTGCTACTTGCTTCTTGACATTTCAAATGTTATTGTTTCAAATATCATATAAACTGCAGTAGACATGTATTAATGCTTGGGATGAATCGAAACGTGGCCTCAATACATCTACAGTTGAGTATACAATCATTCCAGTTCATAGTCTCATTATGAAAAGTTAACTTAATAACATTATGAAAGTTAACCCATTTAAACTCTGTTGCTGACCAAAACAGCAGCACCAGTGAGAACCGCATGTAGACACTCGCTCGGGTGAAGTTAAGTCCATTTGTTTTAAACGGCGCTTTCACTTGACATCAACTGCAGTAATGATTGATATCATCAAATCTTCATCCCGTCTGCAGGTGCGTAAATATAAGCGCTCCGTTTTGCAGAAATACAGTAGACAAAATAAGACAACTCACCAAAATGGCTCTGAAAGCTTCATTAATGTCGTTTCATGCGAGCTGCGGTCGTGGACCTGCACGCAAACACACACAAAAGGAAGTAAGACAACAAACAGAGAACACAAGACTGCCAAGCTTTTGCAGCGCAGTCACTCTAATGCAGTAGTTGGCACACACAAACACTTCACCGCTTGCCAACACGCAAACATCGATTCTCTGCAGCCAATTGGCTACATTCAAATGACACACACGCACACACAGTTAAAAGCAAAACAAAAATGCAATTACTCACTTTATGAGTGTCCATGCATCACTATCTACATCCCGTTCGCTAAATCACTTCGTTGCTTCTACCTGTCAGTGAAGTTGCAAATGAAGATGAGGCTAATTACACAGCTAATCCCCTTTAGTTCAGTGTCAATGTCATTGCAAACAGTCACGGAAAAACATGTTTGCCTCTGCAAATGTTTTTGTACAGTAAATGCTCCGCTCTCGCCCTACCCCCTCTCCTTCCTCCACCCACTGCACCAGCAACCTGAGATGCTGCAGCCGCCGGCAGGAGCCTCGGCAGCGGCTACAAAATGCTTCATAACAAAGCCCCCCTCCGATACCCCCAACACACACATAAACACACGGCAACTCTTCTCCCCGGTCCTCTACCTCCCCGCAGCTCGACTGGCTCCGTCGAGCCGGACACCGGGCTCACCTCGCCGGGTCGTATCAAGCCCCCGCCTCCGTGGTGCTGTCCTCCGTACGTCGACCAAGCTCCAATGCTCCGCTCTTCCGTCGCGAAGGCTCAGGCCGGCCGCGACTCTTAAAACTGCAACGCAAAGGTTTCAAATGCGTCTTTAAAGTAATATCGGAAGAAGCATACGCCGCGCTGGCTTCCGGCGACGTCACGGGTGCTTTGCATAAAACGGGGCGGGGCCGGCCGCCAGCTGGTGGAGGAACACAAACAAGCTCGCAACCGTCAAGCAAGTTTTGAACCTTCGTGTTGTCGCCAGTTGACTATCCACAGGCGTCATAAAACGTTATATGACTAATGTTACAATGAATCAATTAGGACAAATAAATCACTATTCGATGTGCCCAGTGTAAAATTTACAATAAATTCAACTATTTGAGAAATGATAAATAAATAGCAGCAAATTTCGGCTAAATGAATCCAACAAATATTAGGGGTCTTTTGATCCTGTAAATTCTTGGTGGGCCGACCTCTCTTTGTACTTGTAAATCCAACAGCCGGCGTCATGTTGATGTTATTATATCCACATGACACGTGGGCGTGACTGTTCACGCTGTCATTTGATTTTACGACAGCACAAGTTCTTACTGCAAGTACAATGCAAATGTTTGGTGGGGAACAAGAATTTCACAATTCTGTGCAGCAGGCCTCTGCTATGTGAAGTCAAGTGAGTGCAAGCAACAGTTTTGCACAAACAGCGTCGGTGCACAATCGATATATTGTTGGAATGAGCTCCTTTCTCCTGAATGCTGTCATTGCTTTTGCTGATTAGAAGTTACTCGTGCTGTTGTTCAACAGTGCAAACTGTTGTCGAGGTAGTCTTTTTTTTCCTCTTCATTTTTCTCAAACACTGCAACAGTGTGCTTGCACGTAAACCTGTGCTTCCCCTCATGTGAGTAATGTTCTTTGGATTAATGGGAATCGTTTTAAGAGTCGCAGGAGAAACAGAAACCCTTTCTTATCTTACTAGACCAGCGAAGGGGTGTGGGATTAAACGGCTTTAGGCAATTTTATGCGACGCAATAATGAGCCAAAGGCGAGAAAAACAGGAGATTTTTTGTGTGGAGGCAAAATCTGCATTTTCCTTTACTTTAGAACAGTTCCCAAGTGTGTCTTAACATGTCTGTGACATGCTTTCGTCGTGAGAATTACAGCTCACTTGTGTGTGTGTTTGGGTGCTAAAAAATGAATGTATTTTCTCTCATGGAGGCAGCGCATCATACACTTGTCAATAGGTGAATGGATCTGTGCAAGTGGTGCATGCAGCAGACAAGCGCAACAACTTTACTCCAACATTGTTGACAACTTCACAGTGCAATCAAGAAACTTAACGACGATGTTAACACTACTGTGTACATCCAACAAAATTCCATGCAGCTCTGCTTACCTTTTAGATAGTAGTCCAGCTCAAAAATGGCAGCTCTTCACCCAGCCTAGCTGCCAAGTGAAGAAGTTCATGTGGGGGTAATATTATGTAATTTAATCTTTTATAAAATGATTAAAATAGATCCTGCATTTTGATAATTCTAACGTATACTTGACAAAAACGGCACACATAGATAAACATTTCTTTGGACAATATCCAATGTTTCCCCCAGCAGGGAGGCGTCACTTTTTTTTTTTAACCACATAAGCAGCACCCTCCTCTGGTAGAAAGTGGCAACTGAATGTGGTGGACAAAGAACAAACGCACGTTTTAAAAAGTGTTGACAATATACAATATGCGTTTACTGTGGAAAAAACTCACGTTTTGTACACTTTCATACAAAGCATCACATTAAAAAACAACAACAGTACAAATGTGTTAAATGTCTTCCTCCAAAACAGGAAGTGCCATTATCTTGCAATTAAAAAAATGCAATGTACAGAACACAATAAAAATGCCTATTGATCTACAGTATAGATTAAATAGTGAGTTATAAACATGTTTGAGGCATCTTATGACCTTAAAGTGATTTTGTTGTTTGTTTTTATATGATTCTTTTGATTTCCTTCATATAAGTAAGGGATTGAAAAACTTATGAAAACATTCTCATGAGGATCCCTCAAAAACAACGTTCGAGTTCATCTGACTTTACCTTTCACACAGAACTCACTTGACCCTGACACGACCTCCGTGGGGTCAATTGCGTCCATACCAGTCCATGTTTGTTCCTTTTATACAGAAGTGAGGTAAATTCTAAAAAAAAAAAGCCAGGTGATGGTAAAATGAAAAAGTGTCAAGATGACCATGCCATTTATCGGAAATGTTCCTTTTTGAACTACAGGGCTCTTTGTCCAGGCTGCTCGGGAAAATACGGCTATAGCAACAACAGCACTCTTATACACAGACTCCCGCAAAATTGCTGTATTGCAAATGCTGCATTTTACACAAAACCTCGCAAAGGCGGGATTGCAGTAACTGTTGGATAACAAAACGCAGGCGTCTGCGACTGGGACAATTGCTTTCAACACAACAGGGCAAAAGAAGTGCGTGGTGAGTATTCTACGTCACAACCACTTCCTGGCATCGCGGAACTCATTTGAAGGTGTAAATTGTGTCCGCCGTTCCGTGTTCAAGAAAAGCAGCAAGATGAAATGTCTTTTTATAGGGATTTGTTACGACCTGCCAAGGTTGAAAATTGCTGGGTCATATCCATCCCAGCATTCCACGTCAGTGCCATTAACACAGAAAAGCGATATGAAAAAAAAGTCCGAAAAATGCTGGCTGGCATAAAATTGATTTCGTCCCAGGGAAAATGGCAAGATGAAAAATGACAGCTGTGGCCTCTGTTACGATTCTGATAATATCTTCAAAGGCGGAAAGTTGACCAGTCCAGGTCAATTTCTTTGTACCTGAATTCCGTGGCATTTTCACAGAAATGCAACATGGAGAAAAGTTGAATGAATGGCTGCTTTTAGAAGCCGTTGTTCCAGCTCTAATACAACCTCCAAAGCTGCAAAATTGTGCGTGTTCCAATTTCCTTTTAGTGTCATTTATGTAAAACCAGAAAAGACTGAAAAATGCCTAGTTTAAATGCTTGAGTGTTGACTCATATACTAGCTAATAAGGTCTAAAGTTGTAAAGTCAATTTCATCCCTGTATTCCATTTCAATACAGTTTAAATAACATCGTGCCATGGAAAGATTTGGAAAATACCTCTTTGTACGGGCAGCAATTAAATCAAATAATACGGTACATATAACTGGTAAATAACTTGTGTAAGCTCATGGCTCACTGGGTTCAAGCGAGGTTTATAGTGTCTTTTACCATCTTTACGACCACTTCGGCAAAGTGGCGCCATTAACGGCAAACTCACGAGCAGAATAAAATGTTCCAATAAACGGAATGAATTCGCAGCTGGAGGCCAGGCCGGTTTACAAAAGCCTCCACGTAATACTACTGTGTATACTGAGGGTATAAGGCAGACGCTTGAACGGCTTTTCTGCGTCAGTCTGCGTTTTTCCCACACGCGTGTGCGTAAGTGAAGACGTCGAGCGAGGAGTCACTGGTTGTAAACAACACGTCCTACTCCACCTTCCAGATGGCGATCTTCCCATCGTGCTTGGCGGCGCCGCTGAGCACGTAGCGGTCCTCGGCCGAGCACAGCGCCGTCACCTTGTCGCTGTGGCCGTGGAGCTCCTTGAGGACCTGGCGCCGCTCCGCATCCAGTATGTACACCTTCCCTTTAGTGGAGGAGCGGCCCACTCCGCCGACCCACACCTATACGGAGGGAAGCCATTTTGGGTCACTGCCCGGATGAGCGCAACTGCTAGATAGGGCTGAGGTCAAGGGTCGGGTTTTCTCCAGAGACACCGGCAGCTGTTTCTGAGATGCCTTCGTAATGCGATGCTTTTGCATGACTGAAACCGTCATTAATATGCTTTTACCAGCACAAAGATGTTTGCTCTCCAATCACACATAAACTATTTAACAATCCAAAGATTTTATTGAATTGTCCAGTGTTTTCTTTCCTTTCACAAGGTCAATTATGAATCAAAAGTGTCACTTGCACACTGTTGATTTATAAAAATAAAGTTAAAAAAAAAGTGTAACTTGCTTTATAATGTTGCTTTAATTAGACGTACCATAGAAAGTAATTACAGCCACACTAAAAAAAAAAAAAAAAAAAAAAAAAAAATAAAAAATCAAATGCCATCGATAGTTTAATGGTTTCTGGGTAATTTTAGGCTGCTGAGACATGACATATTTTTTTGAATTTGCTGTAGTTTTTGAGATATTATAATATTTTTGACAATTACTTGATTAATATACAGTATACATATCAGTATACAGTTGATCAGTATACATATACTTCTCCCTACTCCTTTTCGAACATGTAATGTATGTCTGTCTTTTTTTTATGCACTTTAAATTACAGGGTTTTTTTTTTAATTTATTTATTATTTTGTTACATGTTTGAAATAAAGCAAGGGGAAAAAAATAAATAAATAATGAGTGTGCTTTGACAGTTTACGGAATCTACTTTGATTGTGACTAAAAGTAGTGTTTGTGCTTTGACATCAGTGCCCCACCTGTTTTTGCATAACAAAAATTTATTTTCACTGCTGACTGACAAATTTTCGGAAATGTTTTGCTTGATTTTCACACGAAACATGATCATTATTATTGTCATTATATGTCAGTGATCAGAGCAAACATGAGAAACACCATATGTAAAACCTTTCTCAGAAAAACAGAAATTCTCATGTTTATGTAACTTAAATCCCATATACGTAATCATTTGGAACATAATTAATCACGCGTGTGTGTGTGTGTGTGTTCACCTGGTTTTTCACTTTAATCATGCAGTGACACCCCGTGCAGTCCTGTAGCGCCACGCGGTGGTAGGGCTTCGACGCATCTTTCGTGTGCCAAATGCAAACGTCTCCGGAATCAATGCATATGCTCCACACCTCCTCCCTCTTACACACACACACATACACACACACACACACACACACACATTCATTTTACATTATATCCTATGCGGAATAATGCTTGGAAATCAGGACAACTTTTAAGTCAACCACCATCTTCCTCTGTCCTGAGGAAATGTGTGTGTGTGTGTGTGTGTGTGTGTGTGTGTGGGTGTGTGTGCGTGTGTGCGTGTGCGTGTGCGTTACCTCAGGTAACAACAGCACCGAACTGAATGTCGCTGCAGAGCCTTTGTGTTGCTCGGGCAGGTTCAGACGATGCTTTAAAGAGCCGTTCCTCCACACCTCCATGATGCTGTCCCTGGAACCTGGAAGCAGTCACAAAGAACAGTGCCGAATGCATTTCTTCGGTGGCTTTTTGGAGCGTAAAAAAAGTGACGGTGAGACACCTACAGCACCACAGAGTCACGTTGCAGCTGTGCACTGAGTGCAGGCGGTCACAGGAGAGACGAAAGTTCTTCTTCACCTGAGGGTTTGGCAAAGGATGTGTATTGTGTTTGGATTTTTACGAAGCTCCCTAATCTTTTGCGGGGGCTCTCATTTAAAAAAAAAAAAAAAAAAAAAAAAAAAAGATGTTCATGCTACTTTCAAGACAGTTAAGTAATAGGAGGTCTGACCTCAAAATGTTCCACAGGAAAGAAAAACCATAGCTGAAAAGGTTTTCTGGGATAAAAACTGACCTGCAATGTGGAAACATCCCACGCCATGACGGTTCCCTCCGCGCTGCAGGAGTACGCCACCTTCTGACTAAAAGAAAATACAATGATGATGGCATTAATCAAATAGTAGATTGTATTTGCATCATTCCAAATTCCACATTAAAGTAATTAGGTGAGGTACGTTCAAATTGAGAAATTGGTTTGCGTATCGGGCCACTGGCCAGGAATCAAATCAAGCTCATGTGAAAGGCTCCAATGCAAGACACCTAATATAGTAAAACACTATGCTCCAAATGATCGTATTCAAGGATCAAAGAAAGCGATTAGAACAGTCTTTGAATCAAAATACACTTTTATTTTTTTCCATATTAATGCCAAGATTTTACTGAAGTAAATATTGGTTCTGAGCTTTGTAAAAAAATGTAGTTGACAAATATGATTAATCGCGATTAATTTATGCAAAATTTTGCGATTAATTAGTTTTGAAAAATTATCGTTTGACAGCACTATTTTTTTATTTTTTTTATTTTTCTTTTTTAATTTTGAGCAGTTTTCCAACAATATTGTGTTGCCTGCAGGTTCACCTGTATTTTTCCGTGTCGAGAGCCAGCCCGGTCACCTCGGACCTGTGATCCGTCAGCTGCCTGTTGCAGACCATGGCCACCATGCTGATGATGTAGATGACGGAATCCTCCGAGCCCATCCACACTTGGTCTTTGTCCACGGCCAGCATGCAGTTCTGAACCAACACAATGACGCGAACGATGAGCTTCGTTATACAAACGGCACCTGAGTTCTGCAGTGGATGACAGCTCATTTTCTCACTTCCTCAATGTCTCCACTAGATGGCAACCATGATTGTCATTCAACATTTGGTGTAAAATTCCATTACATTGCTACTTTTAACGGACAACTGTTTGTTGAGATTCAAACAATGGTTATTGGGATTTTGGGGGCGTGGGGGTGGGATCATGACTCAAATGGTGCCTCAGGAAAAGTCTGGGGCATTATTGCATAACATGTGTCTTACAAAAAAAAACTAATTAGTCAGGCTGGTCTTTTTTAGTATCTGAATCTAATTCAGAATGAAAAACCACAGACTGGACAATAACAGTGAATATGATTAATGATACACCCCTGAAAGTAGTTCCTACAGCTGTGACAGTTGACAGCAATTTACACAACAATCAGTTATTCGAAGTTTCATACCGAAAAGCTACTTTGAACATTTTATTACTGCCCTTCTTTTTTAAATTTTTTTTTATTTATTTATTCATTTTTTTTAATTAAATGGGTCAGTTTGACCCGCAACATAACAGGGGGGTTAAATGTGCCTTGTCGGACTTTGGACTCTCCTGGCCTATGAAATAGCTCAACTGAAACACAGATGAATGATCTACTTTGCAGTTTAATGAGGTGTCATGCAAACGTAACCGTGTGTGCATGGGAAAGCGCCGAGGTAACATATTTCATGTGACTTAAGGTCAGCGAGAACAGCTCACTGATGAAACAAACACCGTTGAGGCATGAAATATGTTTAAGAGAGAGGCCAGCAAAGGAGCCAAAGTTAATGGGAGGAAAACTGGTTTATGCGTGGCCGATGTCAGTGGCATGCGTGTGGCTGTTGAACCACGCTAGTCTGCCCGGTAACAAGGGTGTGCTCTGTACACACGGAGGCCAAACAACATGAGGAATTTGTTATATGGACATTGCTTTCCATTTACAAACATGTTTCAGAGTTGGTGAAAGTGTTTCACTCCACATCGTTTAGCTTTACCCATTCGAGCATTTTTGTGTATACAGTGTTTCGGGGACACCATAGTTTCATTGCATTTTGTATGTTTTTTCGCTGTTTTACCAGTCTCGCGTTGCCGACTTGACAAGTGTGCGTCAGGGACCAGCTGGAAGCGTCAAACACCATCACCTTGCCACCAGATGTAGACACCCACAACTGACCTAAAACACACACACACACACACAGAGTTATTTCACCATATTTTTTGCCACCAATGTGTGACCAACAACTGTCGGGGTTTATGAATGAGATGTTATGTTTTAAGTCAACCCTGTTCTGTGACATGTCAAATGTATCCACTAAAAACAAGTGTAGAGGAAAGGCAACTTCTTGTGCTGGCCTTATTTTTACTGTGGCATATTTTTTAAATTACTTTTGAATTGAATTGAATTGAAAAGACCTAGAATGACGAGACATGCAGAAGGTCACATTGACCCAGGATTTTTTTTTTTTTTTTTTTTGATGCATCAAAGGAACAAACAACATGATGGTTGAGAGTTACGTTGCGGGTCAAATTGACCCGCTATAAATAAATATATGTGAAAACACCCACAATGACTAAACATGCAATGGGGCACATTGACCCATGACCATTTTTCGTGTACCGAAGTGTACCCATTCCTATTCCACTGAACCCCCGGTATAGCAATTGAAGAGTTTTTGTTTCGTATACCGAACAAGGCGTGCGAACCACCACCACAGACAGACCTAACCACTTTTGAATTCTAAATATGTCCTCCTTGAACAACGAATGGAAATATTTGCAGTAGTCCAACCCCACCCGGCTTCAGCTAACGGTCAGAATCCTGTACTCAAGACCCCAGAGGTGTTTATTTTGAAAAAGAAGGTGGAGAAGAGAGTGAAAGGAAGCTATTTGACAGGAGAAGAGGGAGCGCTGTGGCCGAGCGCCAGGAATTCAACTCAGTGACCTACATTCAAACCAGAGCGGGGCGAGAGGAGAGGCTGACGGCCCTGGTCTCAATGCTCACGTTTGTTCTTTCCACCAACGCGACAGGAAGTACTCAGTCGCTGAGTTAGCCGGCCGCCAGAAGGACGTCTTAAGTGGCACCACATGCTCACTGAAGAACATCCTTGAGAATTTACATACCCGCAAGCATCACCAATTTTTCCTTTTTCAAATATTTTTTCTCAATTTTTTTTAATTGATCTGCAACATAACAGGATTTTCAGAATATGAATGGAACACAAATAATCAACCTAAAATGCTATTGTTATTCCACCAACGTGAGGCCTTCTTGTTTCGTCAGCTACGCTAAGCAAAGGAAGCTAGCTCCATGCTCCAGCTTGCAATGTTTGGAAACCCATGTTTGCTTTCGAATAATTGACATAACATCAAATCATATGTCATGCAGAACACACCAGAAAAAATGACAATGTTTTATGGGTGTCTTTATGACAAACTAATCGACTTCATGGCGACACTGAGTCAGCAGTGGAGGCAGTGTTTTGTGCCAGTTACCTGGCGTGTAGAGAAGAACGTCAATGGCACGAGGCGCCGCCAGTTCCAGCGAAGGGTTAATCTTGTGCTTGAGCGTCTCGGCGGTCGTCCTGGGAACCATCATTGGCACTGGAGCAACATATTTAAAAAAAAAAAAAAAAAAAAAACGTTTGGGAAAACAGTTTTGTTTTCCATTGCGAAGTGAACTGGATCATTTTTGCTCCACCTTCCATCTTGATGCGATCGAAGTGAGCGAGCTTGGAGGCGGCGTAAGTTGCCTTGCTGCTCTGAAGGCTGCCCACTACTGCGTCCATGAGCAAGGCATTGGTCAGGGCCTGCTGCATGTACTGGGGGTCCTGCAAACAAACAACCGCTGGTTGAACAGGTTGTCGTAAAGTTGTGTGTGTAAACACAAAGTATAGTTTGTTGTCTTCAAGGGAATTAAGTCAGTATGTACACACACTCTTCATTGGGCGCTACCTTGTGCTGGTCGGCCATGTCACGTCCAGCGCACATCTCTTTGACCATCAGGTTCCAGAGTTCCGTCTCCGTCTTCAAATTGGCCTCAAAGGCCTCCTTCCTGCCCCGCACGCGCAGCTTCAAGCTGGGGATTCGCAGGAGCAAGAAAGGAGCCGAGGACACTTTGACTTCCTGCGGGGAGAATCGCAAGTTCAACATGTGGAGTGTTGTTACATGGCTGTCATAAGCTTTCTTCTGGTACCTCTAAATCCCTGTACTGCGCCACCTCCACGTAGCCGGGCCGCCCGTGGGTAAGCAGGAAAAGCCGCCGCTGGGTCATGGCGATCTTTCCCACGCCGCGGCTCGTCTTGACCGAGGAGGACAGCTTGAAGACGCACTCGCTGGGTTCGATGTGCTCCAACACAGATGCAGGCAAGCATACCTGGAATAACAAAGAACACAACGACTTGGTCTAGCATCGTAGTACAGCTCCAGTACTTGATATTGGAGGTTACTGAAAGGGGACATAACAGAGGCGGAGCTAATGGTGGGCCTGGGTGTGCCCAGGCCCATCCAGATTGACAGACGGCCCACCCAGTGGGATTCATGAAAAAAATTGATATTTTTCAATCTTTAATGAATCAAATGATTTTTTAAAATTTGCGTTTCTTTTTGTTTTCTATTTTATTGAATATTAAGCATGGCATAATTGTGGTTGTCTAAGGAAGGTATGAACTTCATATTATTCAGTTTGTCATTTTATGAATATACGATGTGTCGGGACAGCAGGATTGTGCTCAGTGAGAGAACTATTTAGGCCCACCCTGATTTTTCCAGGCCCACCCATTGAACACATTCTGGTTCGCAGCTGGTTCGGAAAAGATTCCTCCTTTGTCTATTTTGACCCAAGAATTACAGCGACCTTTTGTTAAGACAACTGGGAACTATTTTCAATTGGGAAAAACAAATGTATAATTTGTCTCCTTCTTAAAAGGAAAGTCAATCCAAACATTTTTTTGACAATACTATGTTTTATGCGTCCCCGCTAGTCTAAACACGGCATTCTGTTTACAATTGTGTTTGTGCAATATGAGTTAAGAAGCAAAATCCACCCGTTTTTACCCTTCTCAGGCGGCGGCCATTTTGTCACTTGCTGTCGACTGATTATGACATCGCCTCAACTGTTTTCTGAAGCTGAGTCGTGAACTGTGATGTCATTTTCAGTCGACAGCATGTGACTAAATGGCTGCCCCCTGAGGTGGACAAAAACGTGTGACTTTTACGAGCTAACTCATATTCCACAAACAAAATATCAATCAGAATGACGTATTTAGACTAGTTGGGCTGCATAGAGCATGTTATTGTAAAGAACATTTTGGGGTTGACTTTTTCGCTTTAAGATCATGGATACACACCTCCTGTGCCTCAGCCTCAGTTTCTTTCCAGATGGTGTAGAAAACGCGAAACAAATCAGGGCCAACCTGCTTCTGATGCCCTGAAATGAACAACAACAACAGAAACACTAGCATCTTGCAACTCATTTCTTTCTTTGTCATTATAACACATCATGTCGTAAAACAAAAGCCATATCAACATTATGAAGGTTGATGAGGAAAAAAGGCAGTTCTGTTCCAGCAAACAGCAGCTGACATCCTGAGGATGAATTACAGTGCAAAAAGCAATCAATTGCAGCTTTAACGGGCCGTCCAAATAAACAGGACGCAAAGGAAAAGAGTTGCAGGGATGTTGAACCTTTTATGGCTCCCCCACTGCTTGAAAAATATTTACCGTCTCCAGGTCTCTCTTATCTCTTATTTTCGCCTTCTAATCACTCACAGGAATGCCATCAGGTCACAGTGGCAGTGCTTTACAATACACCCCAAGCCTTTCTTGTGTAATGTAGTGTAAAGGAAATAAAGAAAAATATCCCCTGGTATTAAAGTCTCCCTTTCTGGAAAAAAAAATAAATAAATGCAACAGGAGAAATGTGATGTTTTACGTCGCACTTACCAACAGTTAGTGCATCAAAAAGCCTATAAATGGTCCCCTGGTCTTTCACCATCCCGGATTCCTGGACGCACTTGACGAACTCATCCAGCTGCATGTACTTTTTCGGCAGCTGGAAGCGTTTTACGGCGCCTTCCTCTTGCTTGCTGTCGTGTCGCTCGCGCTCCTGGTCCCGCTTGAGGCGGACGATGAGGCGCTTCAGTTCGGGCCGCCTCTCCGCCTGCGACAAACCCAAATTACGCTTACATTTTATTAGGCCATCTGGGAATTGTTATAAATAGTGAAAAAAAAATAGCGGATTAGCATGAATCAAAGACCTGCAAACGTTCAGCTTCTGGCAACGAGTCCACAAGAGATTTAACCATCTGCAAAGGAAAGATGTCGGAGTCTGTCTTATAAAGACTCTGGAAGTCCTCTAAAGCGCTGAGACGTCTGTTTGAAACTGTGTTGACCAAACCGCGCAGGTAATGATACCTGCACAAAAGAGGCATCCATCAGGAATTGCAATCATGTCAACAAAGGTGCGTGTGTTTCCTCGTTACCTGGCCAGCAGAGCAGATTCATCAGGAGGAGTCACGCTTATAGCCTTGCCCAGGTTTGCAACCATTTCCGAATAATAATTTTGGACATATTGATATGCCAGAGGAGGGGGGAATTCGGGAAGGCGGAAAACTTTCACAGCTTTCTGGTGAAACTTTAACCCTGGAGCGGGATAAAGAGGGAACAACTCATCAGTCGATTTGAGTTTATAACAGTTTTGTGGTCTGCACGCGCACACACCAATGTCGGGGGTCATTTTGCGGAGGGAAGCTGGCCGAACGGGGCTGATGACGGTGAAAGATTCGTGGACCGACTGGTCCAGGTTGGGCATGCTGGCTCCCAGGCGTTTGCTCAGGCGGTTGTCCGGGCTGGTGTAGCTGCTGTAGCCGTTGCGGGACAGCTCGGACATGGGCGGACGGCGTGGCGAATCCGTCACGCCGCGACTCCTGCAGAATGATGGCGGTCGAGTGTGCTTTACTTTATTTGATCAGCCAATTGTAAAAACAAGTACCGGTATATCTCGCACTATGAAATACTCCAAAATGTCTAACCCAAAAATGCCCATGTCATCAAATACTCCATCATTAATTAAATTATATTGTTTCTTGTAAAATTGCAAAGATCTTAACTTAAATGCTCCCGTTAATAAAACTCCTCCTTAGCACCACCCACAAGGTTTTATCTACAACACGCAGTCAGGAAGTTGCCAAAAAGCACGACTGACTAAATATTTTTCAGAATAGGAAGCTAAAATTGGATTTTGGAGCAGTAAGCAAGGCGCGTTTCCTGTGCCTGTGTGCGACTTTATATGCAAAGAGTTTGTAATTGCACTGCCATTATCGTTGCTTGGTCCCACGGTGTTGGGATCACTGCAGAACATACCTGTGCGCAAGGTTGCGCGTGTTCTGATCCATGCGACTGAAGCTGTCCTGTTTCCTGTTGAGCCTGTCTCGCAGGAATGAGTGAAAGATGTGAGTGTCTAAAACCTGAAGGCAGAACACACACACACACACAATTAATACAAAAACAAAAAAACAGCAAGGATCAGTGCTGGCATTAAAGCAGAAGTCAACACAAACATATTTTTTTCAAGAATATGTTCTATGCTAGCCCACTAGTTGCAACGAGGCATTCTGATAAATACTTTGTTTGTGGAATAAGAGTTAATCCACTTGTTTTTACGAAAAAATGACATCACAACTACTCAGGGATCAGGTTCAGAAAAAAGGTCAGCCATGATTGGTCGTTACCTGAGCATCTGTGATGTCATCTTCAGTCTACAGAGAAATGACAAAATGGCCGCCCCCTGAGAGGGCTAAAAACCGGTGGATTTTGCTGCTTAACTCATATTCCACAAATGCACTATTAATCAAAATGATCTGTTTCAACTCGTGGGCCTGCTGGGAAGGTTATTCTTAAAAAAATATATGTTTGGGTTGATTTCCGCTTTTTTGGATTTGTTGATGTGATATGCATGTGTCATTGAAAGTGTACCTTCTTGTAAAAAGGCTGGTCCGCTGGCTCCCTGGTCCGCAAAAACTCCTCACTGTTAAAAACTCTGTGCTCGTGGTTTAGAAAGTCCTGCACGCCTCTGATAGAAGACACACAATGGATATTTTAATCATTTTAAGACGACGACAAATACTTACTTTGGACATGGAAGAAACTAGAAGTAGAAGTATGTCCCCTTCAAATACTGTACAAGTAAATTAAAACTGGACCGATGGAATCATTGTGTTTTTTGATTTCATTTGTACTTGACAACACTAAACATACGACATACGGTACACGCATGCCTGAAGATGTTGACCAAGAGCTCCAGGCAGATGTTTTGTATTTGCTTGTTGAGTCGTCTTTGCCAGACTCGCCGCTGAGCTTGCAGGCCGATGGCATCGGTGGCCGATCCCCGGTGACACAGCTCCAAGTCGTAGTGAAACTGGAGCGACTCGGCTCTGAATCGGCGCGCACACACAAAGCCATTTGAGGACCAAGCAGTTGTACATCAATATATTATGTTGTTACCTTGAAATAAAACAATCCGCTGCGTTCAGAGGAATCGTGGCGATGTCGATGACGTCGGCCCAGGATGACTGAACGATACCATCGTCGATATTCACCAGGATAAGATCTTCTGTCTCCTGGATTTCAACAGTGAGAGATGTTACGTTGAAAATGTCACAAAGTTCCTCAGTGTGCTGAATGACAAATTTGTGTGCTCACCGCAGCCACTTCTTCAAAATGACTTATGTGGCAGCCCATCAGGAAGGCCGTGGGCGCCATGAGGAAGTCCAGCATTCCTCGAGAAAGCACGGGAACGTACGGGTGCTGCCAGGTGAGGGGCTGCATCGGGACGGAAAAAGAAGCGAGATAAGAGAGGGAGATGATTCCGAAAAACGCCGCCAGTGTGACATTCCTCCGCGACTGACCTGCAGATAAAGCAAGAGGCACTCGGCAACCAGGGTGAGTCTGGCCCAGTCAGATGAGAAGAAGACCAGCCGTTGTTCTTGGAGGAGGCAGGACAAGATCTAAACAACAACAACGACAAAAAGTCATGGGGGTGTTTTTTTTTTAATTTTTTTTTTTTAAACTTACAAGAGGGAAGCCAACCCCGAAATGTTCTTTACAATAATATGTTCTATGCAGCCCCACTAGTCTAAACTTGATATTCTGAATGAATACTAATTAAGCAGCAAAATCCACCCGTTTTTCGCCATCGCAGCGGTGGCCATTTTGTCACTTGCCGTCGACCGAAAATGACATCACAGTTGCTCAGCTGATCACGGCTAAGCTTCAGAAGACAGGTGAGCCATGATTGGTTGCTACCTGAGCAACTGTGATGTCCTTTTTAGTCGACAGCGAATGACAAAATGGCCGCGAGATGGCTAAAAACAGGTGGATTTTACTACTTAATTTGTATTCCGCAAACACAATATTATTCAGAATATCAAGTTTAGATGAGTGGGGCTGCATAGAACATATTATTGTAAAGAACATTTGGGGAATTTTTGGTTTTGTCCTAGCAGGTCAACTGCTATGCCTGCTTGTAAATACAAACATATTTATATTAAAAAAAAGAAAAATAAAAAAAAAAAGAAAGAAAAAGTTACTCTATGTCTATCTATATTTTATGTATCAATATAAGATCGATGATGAAACAGGAGTTCAGGACATTCAGGGAGCATAATACTTAAAACAATCAAGTACATTTATTCGCTAGCTTTCCCTGTTGGGGAGTGCTACATTAAAGTTCAAACTCTGGCCGGACTTGTGTAAACAAACACATGCGTGTCTGCTTTGTATGTTGAGCAATCGCAGTGCAAAAGAGGAAAGCCAAACGTCCGGGAGTGTTACCTGGAGGAGTGCTGTGTGCGAGAAACACAGCAAAGGCAGGTGCAAGTCCACGTCGATGATGGGGCCGTCCTGGTCCTCCCTGGATGGAAGAACCACCAGCAAGGGACGCAGGCTAAAGGACTGACACACACAGACAGATGGTGTATGAAGAACAATCAACTAACATGCATTTATTCAAATAGTGGCCAACTTCAACTCCATTGCTAACCAAAACAGCAGTGCACATAAAAAGTGTTTCAGTGTGCGGTCTCGTTGAGATCGGTTCTCAGTATTAAAGATTCTCTTATATTATGTGGAGATGGGTTTTTATTTAGTGTCAGTAGACTCTTGATACATGATGACTTCACAATGTTAATATTTAATGAAGCTACGCCGCTCTGGTTGAATTTATACCAGCAAATGAAGCATCCTCACATTATTTTTAGAACTACATAAAAATAAAGAAAGAAATAATTCTGACCACATGTAGTTGTCCAGGAGGCGGTAATGGGACGAGGGACAACTTGACGGAAAACTCCTTCACGGTTTCCGCTAAGTCGGCTTGTCTCGCAAGCCGCAACTGGACGAGCAAACTAAAAGAGTGGAAAAAAGACGCATCAGTCGGTCGCCTTTCCAAAATGGGAAATCTCCAAACCATTACCACGACAAGGAGTCCCTTAAGGCGTTGTAGTAGGGGAACTTGGAAATGACGCACACGGCGACGGGCGTGAAAAGACGGCATTTCGATGAAATCCACCGATGGCCGTTCTGGATGGCGGCTTCCTGATAGGGCTGAGCAACGGCCAATCAGAAAGGAGCACGTGAAAGCACCTGTCAACGAACCAAACACATCTCGGAACATGCATCTACCTGTACAGCTCTGTAGTACTGCGCTACAACTCCATGAGTTCGGTTCCCCAAGAGGTCGGTAAAAACCAGGAAGTGATACACATCTTCTCTCTGCTCATTGGCCAATTGAAGACCACCTGACCAACAAAAATAAGTGAAAATATTATGATTTTTAACAAAAAAAAAATACATGCCAGAGATCAGACAGATGTACCGGGAAAACAGAGCTGGGGCAACGCGATGAGGTCCAGATCCTTTGGCACGCTGATGTCTTCCGTTGCTGAGGAAACCTCCGAATGATTGGCGACTTCCCCGTTATGTGTGGAGTCCAGAGCACGATCCCGCCTCTTCTATAAGAGGTTCCAAATGGTTGTAAACATTCCAAAAAAAAAAATTTAAAAAGGCACTTACAAAGTCCCCAAATACCTTCTTGATGAAGCTTCTCCGCCGCTGCACACGGCTAAAGGAAGGACCAATCACATTACTGGAATTGGTCTCCTTGGAGACAAAAGGTGGGACATGGACCTGCAGGACTTCTGCATCCAGAAGGGGAAACTCCACAAATGCATTCTGTTGATGAAGCTGGTCAAAAAAAAAAAAAGGAGAATGTATTGCAGAATTAAAAAAAATAAATTTAAAAAAAAAAGTGTTTTTTTTTCCTGACAATGAATACCTGATACACGTCTCTGAGCTTATCACTGGAGGCTCCAACCACCACGCATGCCTCCAAGAGTCCCGAGGGTAGTTCCGCCATTGCAACACATGCACTGAAAGCAACACAACAGTCATGGAGATGACATCACAGTCATAGTTAGTCAAACGTTTACCACGTCCCACCATGAAGCCAACAGACCTCCCTGAATGGTGTGTGCTGCGCGATGATAAAAACGTGACTCACTCAGGTTCCCGTTAACGTGTGTGCATGAGCGGCTCCAAAGCGAACCAATTAAAAGCCGGCACAATCCTTCCATGATGTGGTGACACACACATTTTGGTATTCATCCAAATCCCTTTTGTCAAATTTCCTCCAGATGAACTCCGAGACATCCACACAGGCTTCGCTTGCCATTTTCAGGAAAAATGCTTCTCAACTTGCACCGATAAGAATAACGAAAGTTTTCAGCTTATCGTGTATCGATGAATCGAGTACATGGATGACATTTTATTTTGCATTATCAAACAATCATACCAATGGAAAATAAGCATGTGATTAGGTATTATTTTTGTCCAATTGGAGGCACCATACTTACCTTGAATGTGTGTGGCTTTAAAAGGCAGTGCCTGGCCTGGTGAGTGACGTGTGCGCCAGCAGATGGGAATGTAGTTTGTAGCTAGGTTTAACAGCAGTGAACTTCTTTGAACAGAACTTGTGACAGAAGTAAACATCTGCGACTCAGACTTTGCACTATGCTGCCCTAATCAAAGTTAAGAAGAGAATTTTGCGGCAGCCAAACATCTGACTTGAATTAGGTCGAGCTACAAGCAAAAAGCTCACTTCAACACACGATTAGCAACCTTTCAATTTTTCTCTCTTGACCTCTTTTTTTTTTTGTCTTCTTAGCTCCGTCTGTCTTTTCCTTAACCTTCAAAAAGTTTTTTTCTTTCGTCCATTCCGGCCTCCAGCTGAGAGTGTCATGGAAACGCACACTTAAATCACCCCCTACGAGGTTTGTTAAAGTGTTTGTGGGAACAAGACATCAAAGCAAAAACCCTTAACAAAATGCAGATGTGATTCTGATACAAAGAATGGTTAGTTGCTTACTCTAGCGAGTGGTAAAGACCAGCTGGTCCGATTTGTTTTGCTGTATGTCCATGATTAAGGGAAGTTACAAAAGTCCTTGTTACTTTGGTTTACTTCTGTGACGATGGACAGTTACCACATTTTCCTGTTTACCAGTTCTGTCTTTGCAATGAGTTTCCAGCTGGTCCAAAATCACCCAGGAATTTAGTTGAAAAATATTCTCATGTAAGGAAAAACATGTTGAGGTACCATTGTACCATACTGAACTTGGGATACCTTATCAAGTTCACATTTACTTATTTGGCTTTTACTACCTCCCCCTTAATTAAAAACAAGAAAAGAACAGAACAGAACAGACAAGAACAGAAAAGGAAAGATAAGAAAAGAAACTAAACTCACCAATAGCAATGTAGCTGAGCATAGTGGGAGTGACGGGGACAAAACAAGTTTGGCCTCATATCTTCTCGTCTGGTATTTTAAAGAACTGATATAACACTTGTGACAAGCTGAAGTCCCACATGGAAGTGGTGGACAAAGTGAAAGTGAATTGGGAAATATGGTCAAAATAGGAAAATACATCATTTTGGGGGGATATTTACCTTACTTCTTTTATTTAATTGTTACTATTTGAAGGGGGGACATTTGTGATATATTCAACACAAAATCTATTTAACTGTAATTTAGTTTTTTTTTTTTTAATTCATTTTCCATGCATACAAAGTATGATCAGGGTCAGATTTGACAAGGGCCAAGACCTCTGTATGACTACTAATCCTTCTAAGACCTCTGTATGACTACTATCCCTTATGTTAAACATCTTATGATCATTCTTATGCTGTTTTACTCTTTCAATGTTTTGGGAGTCTTCCATGATCATTTAAAAACCAGCATGTATGCATGCTTTTGCAGGAAACATTTGCAAATGAACACTGTAACCAACCACTGTCCAAGAAAAATATACATTTATGGTACAAAAGAACGGCCTGTTTAAAGTACAGTTCAGAGTACAGGATTTTTATTCCTCCGCAAGGTAAAAAAAAAAAGATTAAATTTGACCCATAAGGGTAGTGTAACCAAATATAAATATTGGCGAGTAATGATTTAAACACAGTCTTTATTGTGATTTGACACTTTTGTGTAACGGGTCAAAGTGAGCAGAGGACATATGTCGCTGTTCCTAAGAAACAGGTGCATTAAATTAGGCCGTGGTTTTTGGTATTTTCTATGACTATTGAAATAGTCTATTTTAAGCCCGTTTTAATATGTTAAAACAGTTAAAAACACAAAGGAAGCCGTTTCAGCCGAACGCAACTGTTAATAAAAAAAATCATTTTACCAGAAAATAAAAAGCCATGACAGGTGTGTTGTTTTCAAATGTGACCTGGCCAAGGAGGCGCAAAACAAAGGCGTCATAATAAAACAATAATGTACATAAAGTTAACATTAAAGTATACATAAAAGAAAGCACAATACCGTTGTCATGTTTCTCCTAAATTGGAATTGTCAACTTGTTAAGTTAGTTGCATTCAATTAAGTTATAGTCAGTAAATGAACCATTGTGCAGTAGTCGTGAATGGCAGGACAGTAGGCATGAGTGACGCCTAGTTACAACGTATAAAAAATCATTTAAAAAAAAATCACTTACCCTCAATTAGCCATTTCTACAGACAAGATGAAATTTCCACATAATCCCGCGGCTGTTTCTAAATCTTCGAGCACGAACGCAACCCAAACTTGGAAACAGCAGCAATTTGTCGCGCTCACACGCTAGAGTGAGTGAATTCAATGGAGTGACGCAAACGTAAAAAAAACCCAAAAAACGTTTTGCCGGCGGAAATGTGAAAGTCACTGTAATGTCCAATGTACATCTGGGTAGGCGTTTCAACATTAAAGCAACTTCCTAGTTGGTTTCCGGGATAAAAGGAGATCTGAACGTTGCAATGGCGCCACCTGCTGTAGATTACGTATATAATCAATGCTTCGTTTCATTCGAGACGTGCAGGACCTCGCTTTACGACGCAGGGCATTTGAAGGCTACGAACGTCAAAAGCCACGCTCAGTTACGGCCGCAATTACGGTACGGTTTTAATTGGATTGTTGTATGCGTTTGGCCTCCATGCGTTTTTCACAGTAACATTTAATCCAATTATGATTCTACTTCATAGTATCTTTGTGATACGACGCTGAAGTTGGCTCGCAATTGCGCTTGCTCGTTTAGCCGGTTTCAAATGAGACGCAAATTGAAAAATCCAATTGGTAAAAAAAAAGGAATAAATGCGGTTTGAAATGCACACTCACTTTGGATAAAGTTGATAATTTTGGTCGCCCCCATTGCCACAAAAATAACATGGCGTAGTATTGTAACTTATATGTACAATTTTAAATGTAGGCTGTTATACTGCCCTCTGGTGGACAAGGTCCTTACACCACAATTCGCAGCACAATGCTTTTAATGAGAAAAATACAATATCAATAATACACAGCTATTTTCTCTTTACAAAATACATTTTGTGGGGTGTTTATGTAGTGTGCTTGGACAGATTGATGTTATTTACATTCCTGTGGAGTGGGCACTCTTGCCACAAACAAAACTGCAACTCCAATAAGCGTCCCTCCATCCGCCCCCCTTGCCCCATTCTTAATCAACGGAGCATTATTATTGATTTAACTGTCCTTGACCAGCAATGAAATTGTGTAAACCAACAAAATAATTCACATTGACAGCATTTCTTTTTTTATTTAGAAACTCATTTATTTTGTCGCTCATTCATCTTCGGGCACTTGAATAGTGGCATTAAAAAGTCCCCCAAAATTAAAGTTCCAGCATCACATTGCGGTTTAGAGTCAAAATGATTCCTATCATATGATCACATAATGTATATGAGGGATTATGTTTTCTTTTTTTTTTAATGCTTGTGGCATAAGTGACAGTGGTACGTTTCTAGGCCAGTGTGACATAGGTGGCGTCGGTGGTGACGCCGCAGTTGTTGTCTTTGGTGGACATGAGGATGTAGCCGTCGTTGCCCCAGTAGGTGGACCACGAGTTCTTTACTAACCAGTAGGGCTCTCCGTTTAAAGTGCCGTATCCCACAGCAAGCACGGCGTGGTCCAGCGAGTCGGTGGTGTTACCTGAGGAATCAGAAAATTGGATGTAAAAATTGTGTTATTAATAATGCTGGGATTAATTCTACAGTTTCTGTAATCCACGCAGGTTTAAATACATGAGCTGTTATTGAATTGCCATACCGCAGACGGGCTCGTAGTAGACGCCGTGGCTGTAGAAGACGAAAGATCTGTGGCCGGCGTCGATGCTGACGGCCACAGGGCCGTTCTTGAACAGCGCCAGCCTCAGTGCCTCGGCGTCGCCGGACGTCACGTTAGTGTAGCTGTGGACGCGCGCCGTCAGCTGCGACGCGTTGGCGTGGCAGAAGCCGTTCTGTGTACCCAGAAGAGCTTTCGTTCAACATGTGTCAAGTAACAATAATAATCCATTTCTTTTATAAGCGTCATTATTCAATATTATGACTGACTAGGAAATTTTCATTACGGGATGAGTAGCATTGTTTATGTAAGACGTCGAGTATCTCACCATGCCCATATAAGAGCCGTAGGTCTCGGTGGTGGCGATGCCTCCGTGTTTCATGATCCACTCGTACGCTCGCCACTCCTCGCCGCCGTCGCAGCCGTTGTTGCCAAAGCCCCATGTGCAGTCCACTAGCATCTGCTGGGAGAGCACCTGCAGGGAACCCGTCTGGTAGACCAAAAAAAAAATAAAAAATAAAAAATCATACTTGCGTACATACTGTACATACACTCAAAAGATACAAACAACAATAACATACATAATAAAATAAAAACAAAGTAAAAACAATAACATTTTTCAGAAAAAAACTAAATAAAAATCAAAAGAAAACATAGTTTGTAAAATTACCTTTCGTTTCGTTCACATGGTCATTACAGAGAATTTTGGATTCATTTTACTGACTCACAATAAATAATGTTGGCGTGAAATAATTCCTGTGCAATTGCTTATTTATTCCATTTTCAAATGATGAGCTATGGAATAAGGTGTTACGGTCACCTTCAAGAAGAGAGCCCCCTCTAAAGCTCCCGTGGTGGCAAAGCTCCAGCAGGAGCCGCAGATGGCCTGGTCCTTCACTGGCGTCACAGCGCCTGTCATTAAAAAAAAATGTCATAAAAAATACAAAGTTCAGGAGTGTGAATTAAAAAAAAATAAAATAAAAAATAAGAAAGCCTTTCAGGTCCTTTCAGGTGATGTGGCCGCACCGTAAAGGCGCCAGTCCAGCGACTCGGGGACTTTGACTCCTTTGTACATCTGGGAAGGGAAGGGGCGTCCTCGGTTGGGGGTCTTTCCGCGCTTGCGTCCCCTCATGGCGGCCATCTCCGACAAGGTGCGATCAGACAGGGAGTTGAGAGCCAACGTGAAGGACAGTCCCGCTCTGTTCTTGGAGTGGATGTATCTACAAGGACAAAAAAAAAAAAAAAAAAAGACCAGTGGAAACTAACAAAAGCTGCTTTAAAATTAGACACAAAAAAAAATTAGACAAAAATGAGACAAGAAATTCCCAAATAAATGCAATGAAAAAAACACTAAGTAGCCTTACTTTTTATTTTATTTTGTTTTAAATCGCATGGACATATACATATATATATATGTACGCCTCTTCCGATCGATGCCCCGCCCACCTGAGATTGTGGAGAAAAGCATGCTCCCTCTCCTCGTGCTCCCTCTGGTCACTGTATCGACGCTGAAACTTCTCTTTGAAATGTTCGAAGATGCGCCGCGAGTGGCCCGAAGACGACGTGTGGATGAGATCTTTCATAGGATTGGCCAGCATGTGATGCTCCACTCCTGGACCGGGGAATCCTCCGCAGCTCATACCTGCCCGACAATGTTTTTTTTTTTTTTTTTTCATATTATCACTGAAATGTTTTTTTTTTTTTTTGTTTTTTTTTAATTCTTTGATGGCAAACCTTGAGGGAGGGAGAACACTAAGGGGTCCACGTCGGAGGAGAACTCCTTATAGTCCACCAGGTATTTATCAAAATGGGAGCCCAGCAGCGTGTTGTAGCCCATCATCTCGTAGTGCAGCGGCGTGGCCGGATCCACCCGGCCGTCGGCGCGCTCCTCCGAGCGGGTCACCCACAGCGTGTATGTGTTCTTCTTGTAGCCCACCGTGGTCACGTTCTGCCACACTTCGCACAGGGAGCCGCCATAGTACTCCATCCTTAGGAACTGCGGAGCAAATGAAGCCAATCAATCAAGTGATAGTGTGTTTACAGTGCAAAAGAAACCAAATAAAAGCTTTTTTTTTGGTTTATAGTACTAAAGTTTTCCCCCTTCCCCTAGTACTTTACGAAATAGACAACATGTTTTGACCCAATATAGAGTCCCCCACGAAATGCTGAAACCAAGCCATTAAATTTTGTCTAAAGAAAGCCATCTAGCTTACTGCTACAATATAATGCAAAAATCCATTGACAAACTAATGGAAATTAGCATATTTGTTTGATTGTACACTGATTAGAACAGATACCTGGAAGCCCTGCACATCAGGCAAGGCCGCTTGCGTCTTAACGGGTTCGTCCTTGGTTCCGTTGACCTGGAAGCACTTCATCACGTTCAGCTCGTCCTCTGTGGTTTCGGGGGTGATCTTGTAGGAAGCCCCCCACGGCTGCTCGGCCGCCAGCTGGTATGTTGACACTTGTCCTGTTGAAATAGATGAGGCACAGTAGAAATTTTATTGAAGCATTGTATCGGATAACATGTTAGTTCATATTTAGGCAATACTATTGAGAGATATAAAGATAGAGAAAAATGAAATAAAAAAAATACACTCATCATTTTCAGCTAAGATTTGCCCTTAAGCATATAAAAAAAAACTATAGCTCAATATGTGGACAGGGTATGAATTCACTGTATGTTAGAACAGGATAGACTCCTTATTAAAATAAATATTGCTAGAGAAAGCATCTTAAACTATTTTTCCTTTTCATGTAAACAAGATACATAAAGTGTCCGAGAAAGAGTCCACCTTTTCTGAATGCTTCAATTCCAATGCTTTGCTTAAGTAAAGACTCCAGATAAGAGGAAAACAAAAAGATAAGTTAAATACACAAAACCTTTTGAATTTCACTATGCACTCATGTTAACGGAACAAGGTCACATGAGAGTGCAAGACTATTAGCAGAAAGAGTGTTTCTGTTCCGCTCCTATTGTTTGGGTGTGATACAGCGGCTCTTCAGTTTCACATCCCACCGAGTCTGGAGAAACAGTGAGAATGAATGAAGGGCTTCTCACCATGGTAGTAGTCTATACGACTGGACTTTGCCTTGTGGTCAAACCAGGCCTCAAAGGGCTCCTTAATTTCAGCATAAGGCAACGAAATCACTCCTATAAAGAAAACACTATCATGAGATAAAGTGGCGATGACAAAAGCAAACAGTGCGTCGGTTTTTTGCTCACCTTTCACATGATAAGCGGTCCCGAAATCGGGAAGGGAAGGCAGCGCTTTTGCTTCAGAACCTGCAACAGATTTGTGCAGGAAAGATTTACTACTGAAAGTGAAGGTAAGGAGATGTGTAATAGCTGTGCATTTGCCTTACATTAAACGTCAATAAGATTAAGTTAATCTTGTTTTCATTCATTCCAGAGCAGAGGAGCTTGAATGAATATCTCGTGTAAACAATTTAAGTGTAAACAATAAGCCGACAGTCACCCGCTTTCACTAGTCACATTATATTTTGTCAGTTGATGTATGATTGATTTAACATATACTATTTGTCGAATTAAAGGAGATATTTTATGTGCAATCTAGGGTGTCAAACCACATTGACAACTTCATTTTTCTAAATGTGAAGCAAACTTTAAATTAACAGATTTCAAAATGGGTTATGGCGTTGGATTTTTTTTTATAAACCAATGAGCTCTATTGTTACTGTTCATATAAATAATTTAAATCCAAAGAAATAAATCATAACGCTGGCCGCCATGAAATAACTACAATACTTTCGTTTTTTTTTATAAAGAAGAAAATTTTAGCTTTTTATAACAATAAGATAATTTCAAGCACGTTATCCTTACCAAAGACAGTACATAGGAGAACAGCAGCAAGGAACCACAACCGCGTCATGTTCTGAGCACTGAATTAAAAGATTACAAATAAAAACACGGAATCTACATTAAAACAAAACGCATCGCTCTACAAACTGTGAGTCGCTTCAACACGTAAACAAAAATGTAGCTACTTGCTCATTTCTTTTCCCTCCAATCAAAGGAGATTCCGGAAGTGTGTTGCCCAATCAAATGTCAGGACACGAAGGTCTTTCGTGGTGTATCATGTGATTTTGAGTCATGTGATCTGGTCCACACTGGCCGAAGTAAAAATAAAAAATAATAGGTTTTATTTTATTTTTTTATTATAAAATAAATCTTAAAATATAAGAACATGACGAAATATGTCGACACGTTATGGCTGTTAGACAAAAATAGTTGCAAAATAATCCTTTTGTTTTGGGTTAAAACGCTATTTTTTTTTTAAATTTAAATATAATTTGATACTTTTGCATGTATATTATTTATTTGCAATCATGATTGCAACTTTTTACTTTTCTTGCTGTGATATATTTGTGATGTTTCTACTTGATACCAGAATGTCCTTTGGGATCAAGTATAAACCAAGAAGATACCAAACATTGAAGGGGCTCAGTTATAATGAAAACCATTATGATGTCAACCAATGCTTATTGTTAACCAGGTTAATTATGAAAAACAAACAAAAGAATGTCAAAAATGTGTAGCTCATGTTTAAACGTGTAAACATGTATATTATAAAGTACAACAAAATAATCACCTGTGGAGTGAAAATGACGAAGCACACATTTATTGCTTATTATTTTGCATTGAACATGTACAACACCAAATGTTCAAATGCAAGAATACAGGATTATAAATATAGGACAATCTGCACTATAGGTTGCTATTTGAACATTAAAAAAAGTACACACAAAATAAAAAAAAACATTCACGCTCACCTTTTTTGGTTTAATGTGTGGACTCCTCATTTTAGGACTATTTACATAATTTATTGCAGTCTTGAACATGATCAGATTGCAGTACAACACAAAGACATTAGATGGCACACACGATGAGTTCTCTTGAAGCGAGGAGGATTATGGGAGATGTGGTCCTTTGCTGAGCAGCAATGTTTGCACACTGGTGTTTATTTCTTCACTGTAACATTACCATGGATTCAAATGGCTACATAGATGTTTATGGCACCTTTCACTGAGGTTTCAGTCATCCCAGTTAGACGCCTTTGAGTAGGGGAGAGTTTGACGGTGAGGGGAGTTCATTGCTCGTGCATTCCGTCTCCTTTTTATCCTTCACGTCGCTGCCGTCTTGTTGGGTGTGTGCAGCAGCCAAGTTAAGACTGCTAAGGTTGCCTTCCATTGTGGCCTCGGCGCCCTCTGCTCGGTCTCCTGCTGGCAAAGAGGAGAGAGGTACAAACGGGAGCCTATCAAATATTTTGGAAATAGTTTTTGCGATCACATTTTATTATATTTATCTATTTTTGAATCACTGTAAATGTAAAAAAAACCCCAAAAAAACAATCACCTCTCTCCTGGTCACAGTCCGGAGACGAGGCTCCGCTGCACTGGCTCCGAGGGCCCAGCAGAGGCGAGCCGTGGGCAGAACCGCACAGCGAATCCGAGCTGTGAGAGCTGCACGGGCTGGCTACCTCCGGGGCAGCAGGGCAGGAGGAGGAAGAGGAGGAGGAAGATGGCGAGGAGGGCATGTGGACCAAGGAGGTCGGGGATGGCGGCGAGGGCACGTCGAGGCTGGCGGAGGCGGACGGAGCGGACGAGGCGGATTGAGCGTCGTCCTCCGAGTCGTCGTCAATGGACACCGACACCACTGCGTGCACGTCAAACACGCATACGAGGGACCAAAAAAACACTTTTGATTAACCCTCAAGATTTTTACAAATGTGATTATTTGCGTACGACGCTCACTCGACAGGCCGTCGCAATCCATGGCGAAGCCCTCGACATCCTCGCCGTCGAGCTCGGCCCCGACGCCCCGCCCTCGGGTTCCGAACGAGCGGCGCTGGGCGTGGATTTCCTCGGAGATGCTCTCCAGGCGGCGGAGGGCGGCGCGGTACTCGGCTTTCGCCACCACCAGCTTAGCTTGCCGCTCGTCCACGTGACGCTTCAGTTGCTAAAATTCAGGGCATATTTAATGGAAAATTAGCTTAACTGCTTGTATGGTGTTACTGTTTGGGTTATTGCTATGCTAATTTCCGTAAGATAGAGGGTTGAATATTTTGATATTCAAATACATATTATTTAATTGTCTTTACTTTTATGTGTGAGCTTAACGGTAAACTTCAACAGGAAGTGAGAAACGACATGAAGTTATAAGCAAAGTTAATCAATGGCTGGCCGGTTTGACGAAAGGTGAATATTTAAAGGATACATTTAATTATTGTCCAGTCATTTCCTCCCAGGCTTTTCGTCAGAATGATGGTTTTGTTAAATGCTCACTGGCCACTTTATTATTTATAACTCATTTCAGTTTAACAAATTATTTAACCAAAATAAATAAAGCATTGTAAAATGTATGTCAAGTTGTTTATTTCACTGATTGTGTTACTGTATTATTTGCAATACATCATTGTAACTAATTATTCAATGAGATAAAAGAATAAAATATAACAGGTGGAACGATTAATCGATAATCGATTTTCAAATTAATTAATAAATTAATTTTTGATAATCAATTGTTTAGGTTTTTTCTTTCTTTTTTTTAAAAATACAAACGTGTGCAAATGCTCAGAATTTCAGCATTCCAGCAGTAAACATATCTGTAGTCCTCCATGAAAGATTACCTAATTCTCTTTGTGTCGAATCAAAATAAAACAATTGCTTTTATTTTGGAAAACAATGATCAACATTTTTGCCTATTGTCTGACGTGTTATGGACCAAACCAGAAACTGAATCATAATAATTTATGTTTGTGCACTGTCAATTTGAAATAATGTTGTTTTGGAATAAAGCGATGCAAATTTTTTTTCATCCGATTCAGTAAATAGCTGCAGCCCGATAATCTAAATAGTAATGAAATACCAAAATTAATCCATTCCTGATCGAGTCAATTACAAATTAAACTGCAGAGTGAACACAAACCCAATTTGCATAATACCAAAGTAAATATTGAACAGACTGCGTGTTGTAGTGCACGTACCTCGAGCTGGAGATAATACTTTGCTTTCAACTCAAAATACGGCCTGCAGGGGGAGACAGAAAGAGGACAAAGAGTGAGAGGGGGAGGGGAAAAAAAACACACACACACACACACACACACACTCCACTGTGACCACTCGCATTCCTGGGCCCTTACAAAAAGGGAGTTACACCCCAACGAGAAGCAAGACGAGAAACATCTGGACTTCATCAAAACAACCCCGGTTTGCTTTTCCTCACTCAGGCAAGAAGTCGACACGAGTTATTTCAAAGGGGACCCACTTGGACTTGTTGATGGAGCGCTTGAGTTTCTTCTCCAGTTGCTTCATGTGGCCGATGCAGGACGTGTAGTTGGCCGCCGTCGTCTTGTGCTCGGCCTCGCTGCGCATTCGGGTCTGCTCGGCCTCCATTACCTGCAAAGATGTTGCGCGTGTGTCTTTAGGGCACATATAGACAAGCAATTATTTTTACTCACGTTCGCACGGATAGAAAAATGTAGAGTGTTCTTCTTAAAACTATTTGTCGCAGTCTAGAGAAAAGCACGTGTGCCAAACATATGTGAGATTTTGGTTTGAGGGTTAGATGCAGTTTCAACATTCAAGAGGAAGTCCACCCCAAAAACCTCTGAAAAAAAATATGCACCTTCACTAGTCGAAACACATTTTGAATTTATGAAATATGAGTTAAGCAGCAAAATGCAGCTGTTTTATCCATCTCCATTTTGTCACTTTCTGTCGAGTGAAAAATGAAAATGAAAATCACAGTTGCTCAGGGCTGTGGTAACAACCCATCACATCTCACCTGTTTTCTGAAGCTAAGCCATGATTGGTCGTTACCTGACACAAATGTGATGTCATTTTCAGTCGACAGAAGTGACAAAAAGGCAGCCCCAAAAGAGGGCTAAAAACGGGTGGATTAACTCTTGTAAAAAAAAATCCTTGGGTTGACTTCCCTTTTAAGCAATTATGCTATTAAGTTAATAATGAGCTCAAATTTATAAAAAAGATGGAAGGGTGGATATAATGGGTCAATTTGCCCCGCAACATAACAGGGGTGTTAAGGTGAGCAAATCATGAATGACTATTTCAATCTGTTTATTTATTGATTTATTAAAAAAAAAAAAAAAAGCATCAATACATTTGCAAATGTCAACCCACCCTCTGCGTGGCGTGGTTGAGCATTTCCTGCCAGGCCGAGTCAAACTGGCGGCTGTCCTCCTCGAGCAGCCTCTCCTCGGCCAGGGCGATGGTCTCCTTGGCGGCCCGCAGGATCTCCACCGCCCGCTGGAACTCCTGAGTGGCCTTTTGGGCTTCAACCTGGGCCTAAAGGAGGACACGTGTTACATGAACTCCTATGCGGTCCATGCAAATTGCACACAAAAAAGGCACAAACGGCACTTCTGTGACTGTCAGTGGGCTCCTCCAACCCACGCTGACTGTCAATGGGAGCGTTATTCCCGTCATGCCACAGAGCCCGCCAGCGACATTTAGAATTAATCACGTCCGATAAATGAGCTGCATCCCAAATTCTGCGTCGGGAACCGTTTAGAGTATTTTCCCGAAATAACGTTCGATTGTTAAATCTGCATCACGCAGGGTGGGCTTCATCCCCTTTACGGGTGAAAGGGAGTTTTTCAATGCATTATTGTCTGCCACTGACGTTGCAAAAACAACGGCATTAGAATGGAGCATTCATGCTGTAATGTTGCGTATTGTGCTGTACACTATGTGACCGACAGGGATAAGATGCTAGAACAACAATGGAAAGATCATTTTTGCGTCATAGGTTGAAGATGGCTGCAGTCGGATCAAGACGGGCAAAAACAAAGGCCACTGTTTGATTCCGGACCAAAATGGTTCAAATCGGAATAGGTTTAGATGCATTTATGAATTATCATGGGAAAAATTGAATGTTGAGTGAAACTGGAGTCAATCAGGTTGAGAAACGTCATGAGAAACACCATTTAAGACAAGAATAAATAAATAAAATTGAAAAATAAAAATAAATGTAATTAAGTCAGGTGAAGTCATTTTGAATACATGAATTCCAGTTTGGTGTTCATAAAAAAATCAACATAAAAAAAAACATAAAAGCCATTTATTTTACATAATAAAAAATAAAAATGAAAATAAAAATAAAAATAAACTTCCTTGCCTGCTTGCAACAAAGTCAGCGTGAGTTTTTTTTCAAGCTGTGTCGGATTTGTTTCTCATGGCCCCCCAAGCTGCCACTCCCCATCGCCTGGTGTCACGACCACCGGTCGGGGTCAACCCCACCGAAGATAGCCCCCCGGCAATGACGTCAGCAGGGACAAAGGTGACACCACCTGTCTTGATACTGTCATGATATCCAACGTGAAGCGGCGGAGGAAAGGAGTGCGAAGATAGCGGCCTGTGTGTAATCTGCTCTGTATTACAAACTGATTACACGGCTGCGTGTGACCCACTTCCCAGGCTCCGCACTGGCAAGATAATTAATGTTGTGAGGACTCCAAAATGAAATAATCACTCTCGTTTTGTCAGGTTGGAGTTTAAAAAAAAACACCCAAAAAAAACAACAAAAAACTGTTACCGCTGTTCACCAGACATCCTCGTGAAATAAAAACGCTGCAACGCACTTCCTTTCCCATGCTGGGTTATGTCAAACGCTGACACAAATACTTAAACACATTACAGATCTCAAGTCAGCCTTGCCAAAAGAAAATTTTATTGTAACGATAATAATAACTCTCACGGACAAAAAAACGTCACCATGAAACTAAAACACAAAGAGTCTCGCAGCAACAAACAAACAAAAAAAAAATTGGATTATTTTCCCCCCCCAGTCACATCACTTGTTGCCAGGCAGGATTCAAGGGTTCGATAATGACGTCATTTGTATGTGCCATTTAGAAATGTGTTTATCATAATTGAATCATTGCTCAGTATTATATACTAGGGATAGACCGACTATCGGCCAGCCCGATTATCGGCGCCGATATTTGGCATTTTGCCGAATATCAGTATCAGCCTTTTTTTTTTTAATCCGATGGCCGATATTAAATCAATTTATGTAAATTTTCAGTTCACTTTATAAGAGATTCTACTGATCCTGGCAAAATTCTGCACCTTTTTGTTTTTGTTTGAAATCAAAACAAAGTAATTTGAACATTTCTGCCATTGTGTAATTTTGGAGGATTTTATGTACTGTATAGCTATTGTTTCAGTTTTCATTTAGCTTCATAAGACATGCTGATGACCCTGGGAGCTCCCTGAACTTTGTTACAATTTTACAACAAAGATGTACATTGTCAAAAATGTATAATAATAATAACAAAATATATAAATAAACATATGCTTGAATACATTAAAAACATAGTTAAGAGTTTAAATTTTTTTTTCGATTTTGAGCCAATATTTTCCTTTTTACTGAAAATGAATATCGGCTCCAAATATCGGTTATCGGCCTCCTTGACTATTAATAATCGGTATCGGCCCTGAAAAACCATATCATCTTTTTTACATACTGTACCGTACCAAATGTTCTTTGCGTTAAGAAAGAAAAGCTCAGGGCCTGTAAGACAGACACTCGGTGTTGCAGAAGACAATAGACAGGAAAGCTGCAGCAAATCTCGACATCGCTACTCCCCCTTCCCAAATTTGTTGGAATGTAAGTGGAAAAACATGCTGGTTGGAGAGTGCGGGGAGGTTGCTGCAGCTGGTTTTCGAGAGGAGGTGTCGAGGAGGGGAGAAAACAAAGTGCACGAGTGTGACACGGGCAGGGGAGGTGTTTGGACGCTCCTGCAAGTGGGTCACGTTTGAAATATTCAAAGTTCCCGTCTATAAATCATGAGTGGACAATGTGCCAGTTTAACCCCCTAGGCCTTCATCTGCTTTGCGCCATAGTTAAGCCCGCTCCACATGCGCACACACATTCTGATCCCCCCCCCCCCCCCCCTCACGTGCACATTGGTCCCATCCCGATGCAAAAATCTCCGGCAATGCGCCTCTTAAGTGTTTGTTATGCTACACACCGGCGTCAAAGCACGCCATCTATTTATGTTTTGACGACAATGACACACAAATGTCAACCTCGCCTTCTAGGAATTATTACTATACATGTGGTTGACAGCTGTTTAGCATACAGAGGTGGTTTAAAAATAGACGTCACGTGCGCGCGGGTCTTTTAAGTAGATATGAGCCGAGCCCTTTCAAGCGTCTCCGTGCTAATCCTCTCAGCCTCGCACTTTCCAACTCACCCTCATCCAGTGTGCGTGCAGATGTGCGCGCGTACCTGCCGGGCCACTTTGCGGGCTTCCCAATAAGGTTTGGAGTCGTCCACGGCCCGCCCGATCTTTTTCACCTGCTCGTCCAGCTTCACGGTGGCTTCCACCAGCACGGCACGGAAGCGCTGGCGGAATTCCTGCGAATACACACACATAGGCACGTTAGTTTCGGGTAGACTTTGGTGTTCAAAGCGGCCCAAATTCTGCAAAGATGAGTCCGAATGAGTCCTAAATCCCTCTAAGCGCTGTCATGAGGCCAGTGTGGTTGTGGTTTTTAATTAAGGAGGTCAAGCAACTCTTGGAGGGAGTTCAACGTGAGTTGAAGCAGCAGGAGCTTAGTCACGAATGAATCGCTACTCTGTATTACATATAAAATTCTGTATGTGACAGGAAGAAAGTGCTTGATCTGGTGGAGCAGTGCACCTCGTACCATTTTCCGCCATTTTATGCTAGGTCTACTCAAATGTATTTGGACAAAGGGAGCATTGTAATCCATTTTGAGAACAAAAGTGAGAAAAACAAATTAAATTAATTCTCCCCTCTCGGAATGAACGAGATCTAATACACTTAGTATAGAATAATTTAACATACAATATGTGTCTGTTTCCGAACCGTTTGGCCAACGCTTCCTGTGCGATTCTGCTGACAAAGCAGCTTTCATAATTGAAGTCACCCGTTTAAAGCACGTGTGCTGGAGATTCCGGAGGCGTGGCCAAGAGCCAGCCGGCATTGATGTGTTGGAGTCCAAAAAATGTGATGCGCCGACGGGCCATCTGCTGACATGTGCGTTCACTTGTGAAAAATGAATGGCACCTGCATCCTGTTCATAAACGTGGCCTATACGGCAGCTAAAGGGCGGAAAAGGCGTCACAGGAAGTGTGCTTCCCTATGACATCACAGCGTTTCCCCACTTCCTGACACTGCCGCTGCTTTTATGCTCGCCGTTTGCATCCGCCCGGATTCCTTTTTTGAAATCAATTTTAGCAGCGTGCATGTATATCGTGCAAATGTACGTCCGAGCCTGTGCATAAGCTTGTCTAAAGCAACGTTTTGGGTTGTGACACTGAATTTACTGCATGGTGGAAGCGAGTAAAGCAAGAATAGGAAAACCACAATCTCCGGACTGCTTCGCCAGGGTGTAATTTTCCCCTGCCTCACAGCTAAATACAAGAATAACCCTGGAAACTTAAAATGCTTGGCAACCATTTTGGCTCATTTGTTTGTTTTCACAGGAAGGTTAAGGGATGTTGATGGGCAACAAGGCCAGCACTTGGGATCCCCAAAAGTGTCCCAAATGGAAAAGAGTCAATGTGAGGACAGGCAAGGAATCAATATTTGCACATAATAACGCTCACTTTTGACAGTAGGTTTACTACTAATATGTGGTTTGGCGCCCTGTTATGTTGCTGCTAAATGGACCCATTTTAAAAACTAAAAAGTAGCAGTGCAGTCCAAACCCCTCATTCAGCTGCAATAATATGACCCGTTCTTCACAGAGGATAAAGAATACATCTACGAGTATTGTTCTATTATCTGTGATGCTCCACCTTGCGTTTAAATATCAGTTGTATAAAGAATTATAAATCCTCAGTGCAGATGCTATTCGTTAGCCCATCTATGGTGTTTGGTATTGTTTATTAGCATTAGGCTAATTCATATTCAATTCATACAGTATAATGTTATTTTAACACGGAATTGGATCTTTTCCTGTGGTAGAAGCCCTTGATTTTTCACCCACATCTTTGCAAGGCATTCACAGAGGGACTATTTGGAGGTACAGTTCATGTTGCTAGGCAATTTTCTAAACCATTAAGCCAAACGAGGAGAATTATCTCTTGCGCTTGTAGGGAGGATCTCGAAATGCGTTTAGGCAAGGGTTAGAAAAGTGCACCGTGACTGCGGAGAAAGAAGTCTTCTGTTTATTACCTCCAGCTCACTCTCCCAGCGGTTGATGTCATCTGTGGACTGGTTTAACTTCTCCAGCTCGCCCTGTTTGCAGTAAACACGAATGGGGACAAACACATATTGGATGAAGGTTGATGAAATTAGTCTGGAGCGCAGAGTACGGCATGAAAACACACATTGTCGGGCCTCGCTGATTGTTTTAAATGTGATATATTAGGCAATTTTTTTTTCACAATGCAAAAGGGTTGTTCTGGTGTCTTAACATGTCTGCCGCATGCTTTCATCAAAATACTTCAAGAATTAAGAATCACAGGGCACTTCACACCATATTAAACAATTAGCCCATTTTGTGAGGACGGGCCCTTCTTATCAAAAGGTTACCTTGACAACCGTGGGTGGAACATCTTGCAATATGGTTCAACTTTATTTTCACTTGTACAGGCAGCACTTCATCACTTTGTCATTTTTTTGCATTTATTTAATCTATATTGTTTATGCGTAGCTTGCATGTACTAGTACGACCTTTGAACAGACTAGCAACATAGTCATTCTACCAGTGCACTTAATTGTCTTATTAGAGCGGACAAAGAGTCTATCATTACATAGACCTGAAGCTGGAGATCGAAGATTTTGAAAAAATATGCCTTTCCATAGGATCTTCTCCCAGCCTAGCTACCAGGTCATGAGGAAACTTGGAGTGGCGCCATTATCTAAATTGGCTACACTTATAGGCAGCAAACAAATTATTTACTTGGCTGTTTAATTTGACACTTGCAGTTAATTTTCCATAATATTACCCGTAAATCCTCTCACCTGGATTCTTGGGTCAACTTGCTCTTCCTCTTCAGCACCTTGGCAGTCTTCCTCATATTCAGTCCCATTTTGCAAAGGCTCCATTGTTACTGGACTGTCCTCAACTCACGCAGAGCGAGACCCCCGGTTGGGCACAGGGTTGTATGGGCTGCTGGGTAAGGAGGGGTCCGCTGGTGATGAGCCCCCCACTCTTCACCCTCCAAACACACGCGGCCACATGGCTTGCTTCAGGCTCTTTGCGCGCTTCAAGGTCTCCGGGATGCTGGAGGGGGTCCCTGTACGCCGGTCTGGCCGCGGGGGAGCCAGCCGACACACTGCCGAGGATCACAACCTCAGGGACCGAAGTAGACAGAAGGGAGGAAAGTAGCACAGTTAGATGACTTCTGAAGCACATAATTAAAGCATCCGGTGTTTATCTTCAAAATAAAAGTAGATGCACGTAATTCAAATGCAATGCAATTATTTTAAGCACGCGCTCGACTAGTGTTTCCGGTTTGAGCGCAGGTACACGTGGAACTTGATCCGATGCCAATCACACCGGCTCGAGAACTAGTGTCGGGCGCTCTCTGGTGGCGAGAATTAAAAGTGCAAGGCAGGAATCTAAAGATGACGGAGTCTAAACTATTTTGTTGCTTTTATTTGTTTCATTTTTTTAAATGAAAATGAATCAACTCATGAAATAAATAAAAAAATAAAAAATATATATATAGTTAGATTATTCAAGTTCCCCAACTAAATTCTATTAAAAATCCAAATGATGCAGGAAGAGCAAATTAGTTTTCCAATTCGTGTCGTTTTTATTTAAAGAGCTAATGTAAAACTTCATTATAAATTTAAAAAGTATATTACTATCAAGCATGTGGAGCTAACGGTTTTTTAAAATGTAATTTCTAAATTTAAAAAGCAAAATTAAAAATAAAGAAAACAAGATGAGACAAGTCTATCTAATGTTTGTTTAACCATTTTAAATATGAAAGTAAAATATACAAATTAAATTGCAAACAATATGATGTAAATATAGGCTACCTAATGACATGCTGTGTTTATTTGAACAATCAACAAATAAATACACACGACTGTATATTCATTTAAAAATATGCACACCCAATATATACTGTAACATTGCCCAGTATGCAACAAACTGAGACGATGCAGGTGTACCTATATGAAGTGTCCAGTGGCCGTATTTCTCAACAATGCGGTGCCACGTGGTTCATCCAAAGTGTAGTTTTGCAATAACATCAAGTGACTTCTACCACGATTAAATGTACTGTATTTTGTTGCTCGAATATGAGGAAAAGTGCGCACAAAACGAGAAAAAAAAGCCTGACGCTCCAACATGGACGTCTTCTTGTCTCATCGTTCGTCATCGCGGTTTTTTTTTCTTTTTTTTTTTTCTTTTTTTTCCAGCGTCCCCTTTTGAGTGTGCATCATGCACTCACTCGCCTACCGGACTGCTTTCATAACGGAGCGGAATGGCGCTCTCTTCCAACTGACTTGTTGTTTTTAAAGAGGCGATGCCCGGACCGAAAGGCGGCTGCTGATGCGACCACCAGCTCGCCTCCTCTTTGTCTCTCTTCAACATCCGCATCGGGCAGCACCTTTGGGCGTCGCAGGAGGAAGAATAAGGAGGAGGAGGAAGGGAGGCAGCGAGAGGGGGCTAACCGAGGATGGAGTTCAAGCATCTGGTGGAGGCGGCCGAGAAGTGGTGCTCGGGGAACCCGTTCGAGCTCATCTTCGCCGAGGAGGACGACGAGAGGCGGCTGGACTTCTACGCGGAGCCCGGCGTCTCTTTCTACGTGCTGTGCCCCGGCGGAACCGACACTTTCGTGAGTGGGCCTCTCCCCTCTCTATATATACACTGCACATGCATGTGCGTGCGTTCGAGCATAGGCGGGGTCCCCGTGGACACGGAGGAAGGAATGGATGATGTCATGCACCCCCGTTTCCCCACTCAAATAAAGTCCCCCTGGATGGATTATGATGCATTACATGTCACATTCTGCTCGCTGCAGTGTCATATTATGCAATCATGCACCAAGGCAGATTTGCACCATCATCCCCAAGGTTGAAGCTGGGCGGCAAAGGCCGGCCACAAACAGTGGCGGATGCTGGAGTTATTATCTAAATAAATCAGTCATATACGAGTTTTTTTTTCAATGCTTGGGTCAAGGAGGCAGGGAAAGCTGAATAACGCGTTAGGCCTCGCTACATGACGCTAGCCAAGCCTTGTTGCTAAACCAAATCCTGGAAAAAAGATTTGGTGTATTGTCTCATAACAGCCTTTGTACTGCTGATTAATTATGATGTTTAGTTGATCAGGTCCGCGGAGCTTCTCCTCTCAAAAGTTGCTGTCTGAAAGGACATCATTTGTCGTCCTCCATTTTTGTATCTCTAACCAATCTTGTCCAACTCGCGTGACTGATGCAAAGACAGCCTCAGTCGGGAGGGAGGTCAGGTGTAAAGTAAATCAAGCTGCATTCAGCACTGGGTGCAACAGATGCGAGCCCCACCATGGTCCAATCTCTCACGGTCCAACTTTTAACAAAAAATTAGGGGTCCAGGGCAGAAATATGCCACCAACCACACAACACAGACAAACAAAACTTTATTCATCAGAAACTATATTCTCCTCTCAAAAGGTGTGGTCTGAAGCAGAGCTGGACTGGCCGCCAGGCACACCTGGCAGATGCCCGGTGGGCTGGCATCTTTGGGGGCCCATCGCAGTGCTATTTAATGATTATTTTCCCAAAATACAAAATACACAAATAAAATTAATCAATTTTTCATCCATTTTTCCAGAAAAGAGCAGCCCATTAATGGATTTACAATGCGTGCTTGAGTGTGTACACATGTGCAAAGGCTGGTTTAAGCCTAAAATACCAGGGCTGATTTTTAGTTCCAGTGCAGCCGTGTTCTTAATTGACTTAACTGATTTATTTAATGTATCTTCCGTCATTTTGCAAACCTTCTGGTCGTCTCTGAACTACATTCTAAAAACAGTTGGGTTAAAAATAATCAATTTGACCCAAATTGTGCTCTTTTGTACAAAACAATGCAAGAAAGTGGTACAAATTGACCCAATTAGTGGATCGATCCATTTTTTACCCAAAAATGTGTTACTTTTAACCCAATTCATGTTTTTTGAGTATAGAGTCTATGGGTACACACAACCAACCTACTCATCTAAAAATTTATACCTTTATTTCAAATTACTTTTTTTTTTTTTTTAATTTAAAATGTCCATGTCTTATTCAAGTTCATGTGGTGGCGCCCAAGTGCCCTCTATTGGCCAGCGGCCCGTGGTCAAAAACCACCAGATTGTTCACAGAAGAACACCTATCATCATCATCATCATCATCATCAACTCAGTCGTGCTGCAGACCCGCCCTTGCTCTCGCCGCCCCACTCCCCCTCAACCCGCCCCAGCTTTAATGACAGAGGCCAGATGGAGATGACCCTTGAGCCTATTTTGCCTCTCCATCAAATGCACTCTATTCTTTTACAAACCTAATGTCACTCACCATGTAGACATGTTCAGGAGTACCGACCCAACATTGTGGGCGAAAAGCTGACTTACAGTAAACATGAAGTGACTACATTACTATTATCTGTCTCCATCCATCCATCTCTCACTCTGTCGTCTTTATCTCCTGCTCTAGTTTGCAGTGTAGCGCCACATTCTAATATAACGCAGGCCGATCGCTGTGAGCCTACGCACACACACACACACACACACACACACATCAGCTGCAATAACTGTCTCTCTACGGGACTCTTGAGCACCGAGCACTCCCACTCAATCTCAAACCACGCACTAAAAATCCTCTGAGGGCCAGACTACACTTGTGAAAAAATGTGAAGCAGCAATGTTCATTTTTGTAAATTATGAGCATTTGCGGGTTATATATTGTATTTATTTAGAATTGCATGGCAGCCCGCATCAAATGCTCTCAAGGGGCCGTTATATGGCCCACGTGCCGCACGTGGCTCGCTATTGTTTTTCCATACGGGGGATATTGTTCCAGAGACATCGGCGAAGGTCTGGGCACAAGCTGTGGCCAACAGCAGCTCCTACTTTATTTCTCCCAGTGTTCAGTAACTATAAATAAAAAAAATAATAAAAGGCGGAAAAGTGCATCAGCGACAGTGGCTCCCCCTTTCCCATACGCAAAGGCATTACATTAAGTATACTGTGTTCATGTAAGAAAGGGAGCAAGCCCACGTGATTGGCACCCCCACCAACAAGGCTTAGTATTACATAATTACTCATCGGTGCCACAAGACGGCAGCAAAGCACTACTTTTCTATGAGACTCTTTATTTCTAGTGCGCTTAAACCACAGCTGAAGCAAAGAGCTATGTATAAATAAAAATTGAACCTAATGGTAATGTGTAAATGAAGGTCCATTCAAAATAATTCCTAGGCACCAAGATGGCGCTAAAGCAATACTTTCAGATTAGACAGGCCTTTGGCTTGGACACAAAACAGGTTCCCATTTTTTAAGCCAATTGCGAATGTATTATTTATGTACTGCAAACAATTTTTCATTGTTTATCTGTGCCAACCCCGCATAGTAACTGGCAAAACAATTAAATGCTCTACCACTAGATGGCAGAAGGGACAAGTAACCTGTTCATCCACCCGCTGCTGTTCATACAACTTAATAGTAGCTTTCTTTTCAACTAAACAACCCCAGATTCAACACATGTAACCGGGCTGCACAATATATCGAGAAAAATATTGATATGGCGATATTGGCCCATGCAATATGCATAAGACATGCAATAACTTTCTTATGGTATGCTTTTATCTGAATTTGACCAGTCAGACGCAAACTTAAATGTGCATCACTATCCAACAGATGAACATTATCGAGGGGAATTACAATTAATTAGCTAAGAGTTTGCTTATTTTGCTGCAACACAACGTGCACGCCCATCAAAATACGTCACGCAGGTCACTTGATTGACCTCGCCGATGTTTCACTTCTCACTCAACAGTGAGTCAAATGGAGGCTTCGGGTGCCTTGCTCAAGCGCGATTTACACAAGGGATCAACGTCAAGCTGCTGCCACATGAAGATTTTCGTCCATCTCTTCGCAGCGCTCCCACACGAGGGTGTGCCCGATGAAAGACGGAGATGCTGACTAAAACCAAACACTTGGGGCGACCTTTAACATGATGAACAACGCGACAACATATTCAAATGAGCGCCTTTTGTTGTTTTATTTAAACGCCACCCCCCAGCTATTTAGTCTGTTGGCACAGGCCTAAGAGAATACACAGCAACCCCACCACACTTTTCAGAAAGTAATGCTCGGCAGTGTCAGAGGTATTCATTCAACAATGTGCTGATTATTATGCTGGATCATGATCTGAAAATGTCTTTGTTTAGTCAAAATATTAGAAGCAGTCCTCAGTATCATGCGATGCCGTGCTGAAAATAGCAATTTACAAAAATTGAAGCTTGGCCAGTTTAGTTGAGCACGACTCTGCTCCGTTGCATGAATGGCGAGTCAAACTGGTGGATGCACAGGTTTATCTAGCTGCTTGGCTAATTAACTTATTCACTGCCAGACATTTTCAGACCCTCTTTTACCGTAATGTTTGAAAAAATTGAAAAAAATATAAACAAGTTCCTGAATGGCTGCACTGTGAAAAGAGCAATAAATACGACAATGGCAGTGAATGAGTTAATAAAGAGAATTCTTATACCTTTCACTATGAATACGATTGGTAGTTAATAAATAATAATTTTCGGAGCTGTTGTTTTGACCAGTACTCTAACTATGTAACTTCATGAACTTTGGACTCCAGTTAAACAACACTAACAAGCAAGTACTGCCAATCGCTTGCTCCCAAATAACTGCATAAATGGATCTTTCATTTCCTTGACTGTAAGGAGGAAGTGGACTTGATAGCTTCTTACCGTCATTGAACCACGCTTCACATACGTGTGTGTGAATGCTTCAGGCCAAGTGCTCTAATGGTTCATCTTATTATGTTTGGGTGGCCTGGAAACGCAAAGCTTTAGGATAGTCACCATTTGCTCCTTGCTTCGTCTTTCCCACGCATTTTCCTCGCACCGGTTTGAAGCTAATTCTCATATTTGTGCTCAGTCCGCGCCATGTTGCTCACCCCTTTATCTGGTCTGATTGCTCTGTTCTACTTTCCCTGGGCTGCTCTGACCCTGACCCAGGAAAAACGTAGGCTGCAAACTGCTGATTTCTCCTTTGTGACCATTTTTTATTTATTTATTTTTTTTAATGTTCATGATGAATTTTATGTGTTTGTACAGCATGTGTGGAGCGAGAGCGAGGACTGCCTACCATTCTTACAGCTGGCTCAGGATTACATCTCGTCCTGCGGCAAGAAGACCCTGCTGGAGGTGCTGCAGAAGGTCTTCACGTCCTTCAGGCCCGTAAGATAAACAGTGGTTGTTTGTAACAGACTTTCGCACATACGCGGTGACCTCAGAATGCTGCGTTGGCGTCTCTCTCAAAGCTGGAAGAGATAAACAACACTGAATTATTCAGAGTGGCTACACGAGGAGTTAAATGTGCTGAATGAGTATCAACATGCATCGCATTTGACATTTGCATTGATTTATTTCTCAATATTATTCATGCACCACTTTGAACAGCAACAAAGCAGTTTCAAACCGAATTCACCTTTTTATGGCTAAATTACAATTCAATTACACCACTTCAAAAAAGTGTTGAAAAAAATCTGCATTTTCGTTTTTTCCCCCCCTTTTTTAAAGTGACATTATTTGATGTGGTGCAATTCATTTCAAACATGTATAATGTATTTAAAAACATCTCTGAATTCACTTTATAGGGTCTTCATAGGTGGTATATGAAATAAAAATCCCTGCCCAAGTACAGTTCAGTTGTATTTCAGGACTGGTTTTAAACATTCATGTCAACTATGCATATTGTTACAGAGGCTCACAAAAATATGAAAGAGTTTTTAGGAATAAAAACGATTGTCGTACTAAGTACAGATACTGAGTTCAAAGTGTGAATGAGCAAGATTGTATGACTTGCTCAAAGTGGAAGTCAACCCCCAAAATTTCTTTACAAGAATATGTTCGAATCAGGCCCACGAGTCCAAACACGGCATTCAGATTAATATTGCGTTTGTGGAGTGTGGGTTAAACAGAAAAATCCAGCCGTTTTTAGCCATCTCAGGGGGCGGCCATTTTGTCACTTCTGTCGACTGAAAATGACGTCACAGTTGCTCAGGGCTCAGATAACGACCAATCATGGCTCAGCTTCAGAAAACAGGTCAGCTGTGATTGGTCGTTACCTCATTTTCAGTCGACAGGATAACAAAATGGCCGCCGCCTGAGATGGCTAAAAATGGGTGGACAGTAACTTGGCACTTGCTTGAAACTTCGAGTTCACGACCTGGACTTACTACTGACTTGCACATACTGTATGTGACTTACTCCTACCTCTTCACGCCGCTGATTAAAAAGCCTCTGCAACACACTGTGAGTGTCGAGGCTGACACAAGTACACGGCGTACACTGTGTGTTACAACTGTGTCCGTCTCCTCCCGCTAGCTGCTGGGGCTCCCTGACATAGAAGACGAGACGTTTGAGCACTACCACGCCGATGTGGAGGGCGAGCCGGGGCCCGACCACCAGCAGATGGGGGTCAGCCAGCAGTGACCAGGAGAGAGGAGGGAGGAAGCCGGCCAGGGATCCTGGGGGCCTCACTACTGACACACACACACACACACACGCACACACACACAGGGCCAACTTACTAAAAAATGCACCATCATGTTCTTGAATGTTGCTTTGCTTTCCAAAGGTGTGCGCTCTGTTGCACTTGGTTGAACCCCGTCCCCTGCACACAAACATAACAGGGCTACGTGACCTACGCCAACGCGCGACTATCATAATCATTCACCGTTTTTTGGTTAACCTTCCACGGCGCGGCAGCGGTTTACGGCACTGCTTTGACTTCCCGGGAGGCGAATGTGACCGTTAACCCACTTTCTACGCTCGCCTGGTGACGAGGCCGACAACACCAGAGAAGAGGGCCGGATGAGTGAAAATCACGCGAGATGAGGCGAGGCGCCAAGATTTTTCCATTTTCCGTCCGAGTTGAACCTCAAAGTGTTTCGACTGTGATTCCAAATAGCATATTACGCATTTCCTTATCACGAGGGGCATGGAGAGTTTCTCGGGTTACATCATCATTCCCCCCCACCTCCCTTCGCTATCTTGTGACTGTCACAACAAAAGGCCCTGTGCTGCAGTCGACGCTCTTCCTGGTTACAGTGTCACATGACACCCTCGTTTATCTTTATCTCTTAACTGTGGTCTTCCTAGTTGTTGCCTTGCCTCTCTCCCAGCACAAGCCGTTCACACACCTTCCAATTTAGCATACTTTAATCAAATGAATACACAAATGGCAATGTACACTCATTGTAGGGGTAGTACGGTATGTACATTTTTGGTCCCGGAAAAAGTCGGAGTCCAGTAATCACAGGTACATTAGTATACATTGTACACAGAGGCACAGAAATGGACTCCGGTTGTACTCCCCATATTTTAGGATAATGTAAATCTGATTTCTGTTGCTATTTGCCGCTTGGAGCCAGCCACCCCGCCAATCACCACCGCCTTCGCCATCCAGATGGTTTATCTCGAGCCTGTGTTAGTGTCATCCTAGGCCTCTTCCGATGTTCCTCATGCAATGTATCTTGATTGCGTTTGCCCCCCTGAGACGTGCGTGCGTGTGTACAATTGTTCCAATAAAACATGCGAACCCAATTTTGGGTTGTTGTGCGGTGTTTATTTGTATTTTCCGGGGATCGATTTTCATGTTTCACCAGGCTCGCGGCGGTCGCAAAATGACTCATTTTCAAGATGCTAAAAAAAAACCCCACTTCCTTCCAGACATACATTTGGCAAAAAATAATTCCGAGGGGTCAATTTTCTTCCCTTTTGTTGTGCTTTTTTTATTGGCCGTTGCAAAATCACCAAAAAAAAAAAGGTCCTCGTGTGCTGGGAAACTTCTTCACACACAAACGTGGCCCTAACTAGCCGAACCCAAAAATTGCAAAAAGAAATAAAAAGAAACATTCTATTTCCTTTTGTTCTGTTAGGTCCATGCCCAATTTCTTTAAGTTGCTAAAAATTGCATGTCTGCCTCACAATCACGAGTGTCTTGGTTCAAATCTTGACTACGGCACTTCCTGTGTCATTCCTGGCTTCCTCCCACACTCCAAAAACATGCATGTTCAGTCCATTTAAGACTAAATAATTTACGGATGAATATGAATGTGTACTCTATAGGCGTCAAGTACAGTACAAGGCATTGCATGGACATAAAGGTTGTCGTGATGCAGTTAATGCAATCACAGGATATGCAAATAAATTTGAAAATATTGTCGAAAGTCATTAATGTAAGCACGAATGGTTTGTTTTGTGCAGCCAGCGATTGACTATGGCAACAAGTCCTGAGCCAGCAACAGGCCGCAGGGCTCACTGAATCTGACGTCACTAGCCACCTGACGCAAGAGCCCGACTTGGGAGTCAAGCACGGGTCGGAAACGAGGAAAAATGAATGCGGCCTTCAAAATAAAAGTACCAGTACCAGTAAAAGTACACAATTGTATGTATGTAGAATTGAAGCAGAATGATTTAAAATTCAATTTGATTGCAACATAAAAAGCTTAACTCTTAAATTGTACCGTGACCTGAGATCGGAGGGTCGCATTTTTACTTTTACTTTGAAGGCTACAAAGTCCCCTCTTCGCGTACGCTTCCGGCGGGAGGAGGAGGGCAATCCCTGCTTGTATTTTTGTCTCTAGACTGTCCTCAGTCGAGAACAAAAACAAACTTGAACTACGTATGATGCGTGTCAACTCTTGATCATACGCTCGTCTGCCCGAGGAGGATCGACGGATGGCGTCAGGTTGAAGACATTCTACCTTTTTTTCAACCTTTGTTTTGTTTCGGGGCTAAACGAGCGAAGGGGAAGGGCTCTGCCGAGCTGGAAAAAAACCCCCAACAACAAACAAAAAACGCCCGTTTGGAAAATTAAAGTTGCGTGTCAGCCAGTGCGCACTTTTACGCACAACACTGGAACTTTAAGATGTTGTCTCGACGCGGCAGTGTCGCTTTGACTTGCGTTTTCTTTGTTGCTGTCACATCGTCAGGACGGTAAGCATGTGTTAAGCCCCACTCAAGAGCTTGACGAGCTTCGCTCCGATCACAAAAACAATAGACAAAAAACAGCATGGGGACCAAACAAAGCAGTCCCGTGTACGACGGCAGAACCCGGGCATATTCCAGCTCCGATCTGCCGTCCGGGAACTCCGGCGGAGGGGAAAGGTTCGCGGGCTTCAGGTACACCAATGGACCCGAGGGCCCCCGGATCAGGTACACGGGCGGGGGGCCCACCAGCTCCGGCCTCAGCATACCGGCCGCAGGCAGGCCGGGCTCGCACGCTCTCAATCAAAGTCTGGACGGCACAGATGGTGACGACGAGGGCCAGATGACCCCCGAGGGCCACAGGCTGCTAATAGGGTCCCTACCGGCTCATCTGTCCCCCCGCCTGCTGACAGGTAAGCTCAAGATCAGGTTGCTCGAGGTCAAAGTTGATCATTGTGCAGATGGTTAAGAGTTACATTTTTTTTTTTTTTTTTTTTGCAACATACAATCACATTTCTGGGTTCTCGGCTCTTGCTTCCCTGTGCATATTCCAGAGTCATCCCACATTTAAAAATGTGTATTAGGTTAATCTAAATTGTGCATAGGTGTGAATGCATGCTCAGTAGGATTTCAGTTGGGGGATTGACTTGGATGCAAAAGCTGTGCTGATGCATTTACTGCAAGCAATGTGAGTCTGAATAGTTGTTTTTTTTTGTTTGTATGTGCCCTGTGATTGGTTGAAACCAGTCTGGGGTGTACCTTGAGTCTCCCGCCCCAAAAGTCAGCAGGGATGGGCTGCAGCTCAGGTTTTTATTTGGGGCTGTAAATGGCCCACATGCCGCATGTTGCCCTCCACCACCTGCTCTGCGTCTATCCATTGTTCTCTTCTGAAGAACACGTCACCTTCACTGTGGCCTAACTTTACCATGCGTGTCCAATCAAAGTTAATGTTAGCTTACCGTATGCATATTTTAACAAGGCCTTACTGGCTTTACTTGTATTTTTCCACCGGGGCATATGGCACTTTTAGCATAACAGCCGTCACCGTTTGATTGCAGCCACAGGTGGCTGTTTTGTTTAAGAGTCTTCCACCCTACCCTCCTCCTTCTTTAACCGTCTTGCAAAACCGGCCTGTTTTTCACGGCGACTGCGAGAGGGAAGAGTGCATAATGTAGGTCAGCAGATAAGAGCTGCCTGCTGGTTACACATTTGCACGCCACACACACACCCACACACACACACAAACGCACACACTTCCTGGAGGGGTGTGTCCGAAAGGAGACAAAACAGAACTTACTCATAACAGTGTCTCACCTCCCCCTATGTCATATAATTGAAACAAAGCGTTTACAGTGCTTCCATGTCATTTCCTTATTGTGACTTCTCCTGATATGACTCCCCGTGGTGTTGGTGGTGATGATTTCCCTCATGAGGAAGTGCAATCCTTCATGACCAGCAGGGCTTCTGTCGCGTCCACGTGCTGTTCCTCTTTTTCTGGCCTTGCTCGTGGACACATGGTGCACATATGATGCATTGGACGCCATTTCCCGATTTGGATTTCATCAAACTCCAGTGAGTGGACGCTTGCCCGGTTAATCTGGCCCAGAAGCTGCTCCAAATCCACATATATGGCCTTCAAATTATGACTTGATTAAAGACTAAACCAACCAGCCGGTCACATGCGGTGCGTTTCCTGAAGAATGTGTTATGAGGTACATTATGGCCTTGCTCAATTGAAATAAAAAGAAGGGCTCGAGATAATGGAGTTAAAAAGTCCCTGGCATGCTCTGCATGCTAAAAAGGTCACGTGGTGTGTTTCCGGAAGGATGTGTTGTGTACCTTTTCAGTTTGAGACCACAACAGGGTCCTCTTCATCTTCCTCTCTGTGTTCATCTCCTCCACAGGTTTCCACTGTCCTGTGTGCTCCAAGTTCATGGCGTCGGATGAAATAGAGAAACATCTGCTCATGTGTTTCAGCAAATCGCGCCTCACCTACAACAGTAAGAACGACAACAGCTTTTATGAAGGGGGAAGCAATACATGTCACCTGCCGGCGTACAGAGAATCCCCGTTTATGGCGGGGGATACGTTCAGACCAAACATGACAATTTGCAATAACTTTTTCAAACTGAGGTCAACTAACTTATTAAAACACAATTTTTGGAGTATTCCTTCGCACCTGTTCTCACTCTCTCGCTGACAAGCACTGGGAGACTGTTGTATAATGTCACTTTGTGGGAATGAAAGGAAAACTCGCTCACACGGGTCTCCAACTAACAGGCACTAACTGTCACTCTTAGATGAAGTTTAATGTAAAACTGACGCAAAACAAAATTCAAACACTTATATATTTAACAAACATATTTAAAGAACAAAAATGGTCAACCAAACCATAGAATTTCATCTGATGAACGTTTAGCTTAATGCTAACTAATGCTAATTCAAAATGCCCAAAGAATGGCTAATTAAAATGCGCATAAAATGTGACGATAATAAAGAAATTAGCATAGATGTTAAGGCAATTATAAATCTTTTAACAGCTTAGCATCAACTACCAAAAAACCTGAATACTGACGCAATATTCTATGGCAGTGTGTTTCAGTGTGTGCACACGCTAGGCTATGCACATACAGTATACAGTCATGCAGTTACTGTAATGCGATCGCTCCTTGCCAGTTATTAATGATAACCACCTTGCATGATATAAATAGATACAGATACTCAAAATACCCACGGTCATATGCATGTGCCCGCAATGTAAATAAATACAACTAGAAATACACTTGGGCCCATGTGAATGGCTTTTTCCTATAAATAACGCGAACCTCTGATAGTTGTAGTAATTCAGTTACCATTTTGCTGCTCCATCTGCTGTGTGTGCCTTGGCCACCTGCGGGCAGTATAATACAAACGTATGCGTCTACATGGAACCGGCCAAAACTCCTCCATAAGCTGCAGTCATAAATGTTCTTCACAGAGGATAAAGAGCATCTGCATGCGCATATTGGTGTATTATCTGTCTACATGTGTTTTTCTCTCAAATAAAGTCAAAGCAAAAAATGTGTGCTCGTGCAGGTTTGACATCTCGGGGCACTCCTCTCTTCTCTCCAGACACTGCTGTACTAGATAAAACCCAGTCATAAAGTCAATAGCATGCTTGGTTACGCACGTGCACATGCAATACATCCCCTGTCGCCAGTTATGATCACCTCCGCCATGCGCAATTGCAGTCACGACTAGAAATAATTCACAGAACCCGCAGTAATGTACGGGCACATGCTCACGCGTAATGTACATGTCATGTCAGTAAAGCCATCACAACTGTTGACAGTTCATGTCAAACTACACCCTGCACAACAGAAAAACAGAACAATTAGAAATCAGAGCTGAGAGAGAAAGTCCACATCCAGTTTGGTCCACTGGCATCGTCTAAAAAAAATACGATTGCTCCTCAGTTCATGACCACCAACCGTGCACATCAGAAATCAACAGAATGCAGGATTGCATGAATCTATCTCCTAATCCATGCAGATACTGATTATCTCTATGCAAAGTTCGATTTTGTGTGAATACGGCACATGGCAGTGCCACCAGTAAGCCCGGATTTTGTCACGCGGGCCTGTCGTCGCTAGAAATATAGCTAAGTATGCTTCAGATAATGATTTTTTTTTTCTATAGAATGCTTCTATGGGAATTCTATCACAGGTTACAAAGACACAGGGTCCAGTAAGTCATCTGACATTTAATAGCTTTATTTGTGCTTTTTTTTTTCTTCATCTCAGAGGACATCCTGTCAAGAGATTCTGGGGAATGTGCCATCTGCTTAGAGGAGCTGGAGCAAGGCGACACCATTGCCAGACTCCCATGCCTCTGTATCTACCATAAAGGGTAATTTATAGACATACTTGTGCGCACACCCACACACACACACAGTATACAGAGTTGCCACAACTTAACGCATGATCTCCCTTAACAGGTTTTCAATTGGGTTGAGCTGGAGACTGACTAGGTTACTTTAAAACACTGCTTCTTGAGCCACTCCTTTCTTTAAATATATCGGTAAACAAATTCTTTGTATATTTGGGGTCATTATCATGCCGGAAGACCCACCCGGGAAGTTTCATCCAAGATTTGACAGTACATGGCTCCATGACACTGTTTCCACCCGCCTAGTTCAGAGTAGAGATGCTCAATATATCGAAAAAATATCGTCATCGCGATAATGGCCTGTGCAGTATGCATATCTTATAAAAACATGCAATAATTTTCTTAGGGAATTGTATGCTTTTACGCAAACTTAAATGCACATTGCCACCCAAACTTAAATGCACATCACCACCCAATAGGTGGACATTATCTGGGGGGGATAACAGTTAATTAGCTAAGAACACATTGAGCTTGCTTTTTTGCTACACCAAACCACAGAACTGTGAGGCAGACGAGTGAGCTAATGCCACCATATTGCTGTAAATGCAGAGTTCCGTCACTCATTTCGTAGCTATCCTTCACTACCACTGTACTATTTAACTTTGGAACAACTTGTCTTCTAATAGCTGTAAGCGATGGCACAGATTAAAAGAAAACTATTTTATTTTCCTTGGCATGCAAATATTGAGTCAGATCTTAAGAAAACATCCATCCATCCATCCATTATCTGTACCGCTTCTCCTCACAAGGGTCGCGGGGCGTGCTGGAGCCTATCCCAGCTGTCTTTGGGCAGTAGGCGGGGGACACCCTGAACTGGTTGCCAGCCAATCGCAGGGCACACAGAGACAAACATCCGCACTCACAATCACACCTAGGGGCAATTTAGAGTATCCAATCAACTTACCATGCATGTTTTTGGAGTGTGGGAGGAAACCGGAGTGCCCGGAGAAAACCCACGCAGGCACGGGGAGAACATGCAAACTCCACACAGGGAGGCCGGAGCCGGGATCGAACCCGCGACCTCTGAACTGTGAGGCGGACGTGCTAACCAGTCGACCACCGTGCCGCCTAAGAAAACATTCACATTCCAAACTGCTTAACCCTTACATACTGTTTGGCTCAAATTGAACAGGAATAGAAATACCCTAAATGTGTGTGTGTGTGTGTGTGTGTGTGTGGTTTTTTTAAGCCAGAAAGTTGATGACTTTTTTAAGTATGACACAAATATTTCTCAATGTCAGGAGATCCTTGACCTGAAACATATTGTATGTGCATGGAAATTGAACAGTAGTCAACACTAAGTGAAGTTTTTTATGCATTTAGATGTAATTCGCTCTTTTTTTTGTTTGTTTTTGTTTCCAGGTGTATAGACGAGTGGTTTGAAGTGAATCGCTCATGTCCGGAACACCCCTCCAACTAGCAAAGAGTACAGTGAATCAATCTACTGTACCCAACCTTAACACTGTACGTTCCAGTGTTGTAATTATGTTTAAGTGCTCATCAGGGATTGTAAAACATGATTTTGTAGCGGATTATTCGTGCGGCCTCGCGGGAGAGACGTCGATGGATATTGGATGGATTTTATTTTAGTTTAGTTCGGGGTGTCGTGGAATGTGTGGGGGAAACTACTGGTTGGGAGTCCATTTGCGTCTCCAAAGTGAATGTTCATCGGGCCCTGTGCTGGCTCGAGCCTTTCCCTAAAAAGTGGGATCCGGCGGAAGGAACTGTTTTGTGATGGGAAAGTAATGTGACATTTCAATAGAGATTTTTCTGGTTGTTGCCGTTGCCTGTTCTGGACTGGCTGAACAATGTGAAAAAAAAAACAGCCATACAGAATACAAGATGCCTATATCAGCTTTAAGGGATGATTAGCGTTGATGGCAGTAGTTTATTATTTTTCCCAATATTCAAACAAATGTCATAGACCAAATAGTCTTAACATGAAATAGCTAATGCTCGGCTATTCTGAACCACATCCATGCAATTGTGTAGCATGTAGAAAGTGGAATTGACGATAGGCTCAGACATATCTTAAATGGTGATTTGTACGCTCTTTAAAAAGGAGCGTCATAATATGCTGCTATGTCATAGACTGGAAAGTTTCCTATAACCTTTGGATCTTTGTTCTGTGTCATTTCTATTTGTACTGTAATGAATTGCACAAGAAAATAAATGTTTTGTCATTGTGTCTATTTACGGAATACAACGTAAACTTGAAGCCATAAAATGTACTGTCAAATAAACGAAGCTTAGTTAAAAAAAAACACACACCCAAAAAAATACATAACCAAAGTTTTTAATATTTCTTAACAGTGTGTGCACTTACATGTTTACTCCTGTTTTTTGAACATTTGCACCTAGACTTTGAGCAACAATTAAAAATAAATCATTGTCCTGTTTTACAGTGGGTGATTATGTCATTAACTTTTCTCTAGAAGTTTCAATAGGATAAGGAATAATGTGTTGCATTATCCTACACTTTAATTAACTTCTTAATTACTTTCAACCAATACACCTTCCAAAAAAAAAAATCAGAGAAATAAGCTTAAAGTTGATTGGCTTTTCATTGTTTTTTAAAAAATGTTTTTAAAATTTTATTCAGCTTTAACAAAAAATACTGTGCCAAAAAATACTTGTGTTATTGCTTTTAATTGCGTTCAAACAAAACAAGTGACGTCACAGGTACATGCTTCCGTCGCGTACTGAATACGTCAGGAAACCAACCAGCAACGTTCTTGTCTGGAATTGCGGTAAACACGCTTAGTTTTGCCTCTCTAAACAATTCGTTCAGCCGGACAGCACCTTTTTACTAAGATACTAAGGTAAGTGTGTCCTTTGTAAAGTACTTTAACAGTTGTTTGATTATGTGTTGATGTTTTAAACTTATATTCCTAAAGCTAACTCGATTACGCATTAGCCATTGGGCTAGCGGCTTCACATATATGTGCTTTTTCTCAATGCTGTTCAGAGCTATTGTAAAATATGACAATGAACATGCTAGATCTATCCGATATTGTTGTCAATTTCAGGAGTGGGGAGTGGACGGCGACGTGTGAAAATGTCGTACATGCTACCGCATCTCCACAATGGCTGGCAGGTCGACCAAGCCATCCTGTCCGAGGAGGATCGAGTTCTCGTCATCCGCTTCGGACACGACTGGGACCCGACATGTATGAAAATGGACGAGGTTCTGTACAGCATTGCTGAAAAGGTTCGTGGAATGTCATAATAAAAGTATTGTTACGTTATCGGCATTGGTTCGAGCGGCATAGTTAAAAGAATGCACCCCCTAGCGCCAATGTAGATTTTAAATTGGACAAATTGTGGAAATTTGACCTATTAACCCCACTATATACAGTAACAAATACGGTATATATAACAAATCAATTTTGCTGCTTTAACAGGTGAAAAACTTTGCCGTCATCTACCTGGTGGACATCACAGAAGTGCCCGACTTCAACAAGATGTACGAGTTGTATGACCCCTGCACTGTTATGTTCTTTTTCAGGTAAAATGCTCACAATCCTTCTTATTTAATTCGTGTTTAGTCTGTCTGACAGTCAAATGCGTGTCACCCCCCCAAGGAATAAGCACATCATGATTGATTTGGGCACTGGCAACAACAACAAGATCAACTGGACAATGGAGGACAAGCAGGAGATGATAGACATTGTGGAGACGGTGTACCGAGGAGCAAGGAAAGGACGGGGTCTGGTGGTGTCGCCCAAGGATTATTCCACAAAATACAGATATTAATTATATTCTGTTTTTTTTTTTTTGTAGTATTTTGTCACTTAGTTGGTATTTTTAAACATGTTATATTTTGTTTCGTTTCATTACATTTTTTTCCATTTATTTAAACTCTAAGGACTTGTTTCTTGGTGCTCAACAATAACCAAGGCCTCATTTGTCATAATAAAGTCAGATATAAATGGGAAAATGTATTCTTGTTTTGAGCAGACTCTTCATAACTACCTGTATGTGTGGAGTTGCATAACAATTCATGTTTTTACATTCAAAAGTTTCACGTTTCACATTTAATTTGTCACTTGCTTGCATCAATTTTATTATAGTTAACAAAAGCTAACAAAATAAACCATTCCATTCTCCAAACAAAATTGAAAAAAACATTTTCGTTAACAAAATAGAAACTGCTTTAAAAAACAATAAAACAAAACTACATCTTGCGTTAATAAGACTAAACTATAATCATACTGAAAATGTCCTTTGTCATCTTTGACTTAATTTCGGGGTTAATTTTAAATATATTTTGGTACTGTATTGCAAAGAAGGTCAAACAGTCGTTTGAGAATCGTAGTTTATTTTATTACACAACATTTAGTGACTATTTTGTTGTATTTTGCACTCGACAAATACTCCCATATTAAAAAATCTTAAACAAAACATTTTCAAAAAATAAACAAACCTGCTTTTAAAACGAACCACAACTAAGTGAATAAAAAAAGAAATAAAAACTTGCATGAGGTTTAAGTAAAGAACTCTAAATGCATTGTCACAAATATTCCACTAGATGACGCCAAAGTGGTGACTAAAAATGCCACTCTACGCTCTTCATAAAACTGTGATATTTATGGTTGTTTTTAATCATTTAAAAAATACACCATCAAACGGAAAGCTAGAGAATGGCAGTATCAGTACCACAAATGATTAATATTGAAAATAATGTATTTTCACTATGTGGCAATGACCCCAAACCCCCAAGTGACATTTAACCACTTGGTATCCCTGTATATACCAGTAATATTATATAAACTTTGAATGTTCAACTATCCATCCATTTAGTATAAGTTTGTGCTCAATAGGATGACGGGTGAGCTGGAGCATCTTACTTTTGGTGAGAAGCATTGTACACCCCCCAACTAGTTTGCATGCAGCCAATCGCAGGGCACATATACACAATACACAATTCTACAAAGTGACACATTCAAACTGGAATCAAACAAAGCTGTACAGTGACATTTTTTTCCCGCAAATTAACTCCACCGCCACGTCCCTATTAACATCCCCTGCGGGCCCCTCTTGTCCTTTCCACTTACATTAACCTACAAAGGTTTGGCATACATTTGTGACTGCCCACCACTTCACCCCCAATGTACACTTAACGCTGGGCCAGTGATGTTCCATTGGTCTGTTATAATTCACATCATTATGCGTTGTTGTTCCTTATTTACTGTTAATCAGCTCACTGTGGCGGTAAATGGGAAGTGTGGACAAGTGCCGGGCGAGTCCACTTCATATGGAGACAGAGCAAAGTGAGTGTAAAGTCACTGTTTCTCAAATTTTATTGCCCCAAGGCACATATTTTACATTAAAAACATTTTTAAGGGATCATTTTTAGAGCATATTGGCAAAAAAAAAAAAAAAAAAAACAGACTCCGGGTCCACTCTATACTGAAATAATGATCTTGTCTCAATTTACTCAGCTGCTGCCATCTAGTGGAAGAGCATTTAGCCGGTGACTGTCGGTCACTGACATAGATAAATGGGCAAAGATATATAATTTGTAGTAAATATATCTGACTAATTTCCCACCTGATTATGTCTCACGACACCCAAATGTGCCATTGGGTCCAAACCTTAAAGCCGTGGTAATACGTGATCTGTTTTCAACTGATAGGGGATCGCTACAGAGAGGAGTGTCATCAAACTGTGAAGAGGGGCGCCCAAGGAGGAGACATGTTGGCATGCCTCTATAGTTGGATATTAAACCCAATGTGGGGGGGAGAGGGTTGTTGCCAAAACCTCAGCCCCCTACCCCACCAAAACATCCTTCTATCAGCAGTGATACATAATAATGCCTTTATTTCCTCATGGTCTGTCTATCTATACTTGTATACATACACCAGAAGGACTTATTTGCGGTCAAGTTTTTTTTTTTGCCTACAGGTGGAGCATGGCACCAAAGCCAAAAGATAATTTTGATGCTTTGCCATGAAAATGGGGATGCCTAGTATTATTGGATTACCAAATTCTTCCTGGTATGCAGCCTTCCAAATGTCCTAGGAGGCAACTTCCATTTCTCCTGTTTCAACATAGTCAACCAATCACGCACCGCCATTTCACTTGGCTTTTTAATTAGATCTTTACACAAGAGGCATATACCAGGGAACAATATCGAGCCCCATATGTTGGTATGTTTGTTTTCTCTCATTCCCTTAAATAAAGCTGATTGGGAGTCACGGTGGAGGGATGATGAACCCAAATCTAAGATTGTAGGGGGGCTCTCAGTGTCTTTTTGTTGCCTATGGGTCGGAGGAGATTAAAAAGATGTTTTAAGGAGATAAAATACTGAAGCAAACATCATTCTTTCCATTCTCAGCGACACACTTAGCAGTTGGCTTAATACGCCACCCGTCTGCCTTTCACTCCACTCGGGGTACTGTGACTAAACGGATTTGCATTTCTGCCTTTCCCAAACGGGAGTAATTCTCACTCTGTGGTGGGAAGTAACAAAGTAGAAATACTTTGTTACTCCAATTAAGTAGATTTTTCAGCTGTCTGTACTTTACTTGAGAATTTTTTTTGACTACAACTACTTAAGCACATTTCAGAGTCTGAACTGTTTTTTCTTTTACGTAACCTTTCCATACACTTCAGGTCAAATTTGGCCCGTTTTGACATTTGACAGTAATTAAAATATCTTCTTTCCCCCGAAAGAGGAGAGGAGAAACAGCAGTAAAACAGGCCACAATACTGACCAGCTCAAAGTGAAGTAGCAGCGCTCGGAGAGAGGTGTCGCTATGATTTAAACACACACATGCTGAGCAAACACCACACCAGGCTTTCCTCGCGCGTAACCCCCATTTTCATCGGAGCCCAATTAGCACCTGCTCGCTCCTCACAGGCAGGCTGGCCACCCGGCCGGCTGGCCGTGCCTCCTGCCGCACTGGAGGTGCAATGCTGAGAATTGCCGCAGCTGAACTAACACAATCACCACTCACAAACACAATCACCACTCACACACACACACACAAAAGCTCAAATTTGGGCCAAACTCCATTTTGTTCCATTTCAAGCACTGGCGCATGAAATCAGAATCACAGGCGAGCAGTAGCAAAAATAGTTTAGTCTGTCATGGCTAAATCCATGTTGCACATATACCGTCTGAACGGCGGATTTAAAAATTGTTAAGGATAAAAAACAGCCTTAATATCTTGTAAAAGTGATTTCAAGCAGGTATGCTATGGAATGGAGACTTTCCTTTTTCGCAAAATATCCATCTTTTACCACAATGTAGTGCACTGACATACTAGTTCCGTGACCAAGCTGGATTTACAAATCAAATCTTCTCATGTGCAGGTGCTTTCATTTTGTACTTGTGTTTTATGACCGCGTGTTGCATTCAATAAACACCTAAAAAAAAATTCAGAATTTTCTGTTTCTCACTTCACTAAAAGGTGGTCTACAGACTCCAAACAAAAATTTTGAGAAAAAAAAAAAAGACCAAGTGAAAGCTCATAATGCAATAAATTCTTAAGTCAAGGTATCATTTTTGTCTTTTGCTTAATTCTATTTAATAACCGATGATTTAATAAAATGTTTAAATGGTTAAATGTCTATGCAATGTTGCTCATCCTGCTAGCATTTACATTATATTATTTACAATAATTCTGTGAACTAATTATTCAATTGCAACAAAAAATAAATCCATCTTAAGGTCCATGCACTAGTACACTTTGTCCTAAATTATTTTTTTTCAACAGCTCCTGCCACTTTTGCTCTATTAGTACATAATCAGACCACACTAGTAGGCTTATTACTGTGCTGCACTAGCAACACAACTCGGCCAACTAGTAGCCACGTGTCACACACTAGTCGCCTCCTGGATACTAATAGTAACTCGTTGAGCTCCATCACATAACGATGTCTTGAGCCGTCTTCATCCCTCCTCCTCTACCTCGAACGCATCCCTGTCCTCTCGTCACAGCCGCTGCCCTCCCACCCCTTCACCTGCCTACCCACGCCGGTACGGCCCCCCGCCCCACTACCCAGACCCCCATATACCACTCTCTATTCTTCCAATGCATTTTGCCCATACAAGGCGAGAGCACAGGCAGAGCGTACTAAGTGCGTGAGCTCCGTGGGGGTGCGGGGAGACCATGGAGATGCTGACGACCCGCCGAGATTGCCGGGGGATGGAGAGCAGATGCAATGGATGGGGGGAGGGGGGGGGGGGGTAGGTAGTTCTATCAATGACTCCAAAGAGGAGGACAGAAATAGGCATAAAGTGGAGGAGGAGGTGATGGAGGAAGGACACGAGGAGGGGATGCTGCAGGTCAATGTGATGCTCGAAGTGACAAAGCTACATTTACCATCTGAGTCAGCCACTAAAAATAAACGGTTGCCAAGCGGGAATTTTTTTGAATGGTGTGTCGAGGTGTCCGCAGCTCCGCAGCTGCCAGTGGGGGTCATGAGTTTTGGGGGAGGGGGGGGGGGTATGGCAGTGGGCTTCAGTTGACACACGATCAGCCCAGACTTCAGATGTTTTGTCTTTTAAGGACCTTTTCATATAATTGGGCCATTATAGTTAAAAAGAACAAGAACTTTACACTGGGAAATTTTCCAAAATGTGGAAAAGGAGTGTTAATCAGAAAAGCCGAAGAAAGCCATATCGGGTACTTCTTGTGTTATTGCTCATTGATGCTCTGCACTGAAATTCTGTCACAAATAGAATTGATGCTGATGTGAAATTACATTTAAATTCATTTAGTAGCATCATCCCCCCCTAAAAAAAACATTAGCTCTCTTACCTTTCGTCTTCATTTTGTCCTGCTTTTCAAACATGTCACATGGTCAATCCATTCATCCAACATCAAACAGAAAGGCACAATTGATCCTGAAAACACACACCAAAAAAACGGACAGTATGACTAATTCAGGGTGCTCCAACCTTTGCTGTATAGAAATAACACTCAGGTATTCATATTTCAGTTTCGTCTCATGCGCACAGCCTGTGCCTTTATTTCTAAATCTATTTCATCATCTTATGATGAATGGCGCCCATGTTAAAATGTTTCTGCCGAACTCAGTGCAAATAGGGGACCATGAATTAGCAAACTGCAGAGTATTATTATTGCATAATTATGCACGCGCTGTGCTGTGACTATATACAGTATCTCTGGAGGCAAAGTTCCCCGCTAATCTCATGCAAATGTGACGCGCTTATGCAGTGTGTATCCTTGCATGCACACGCTAATGTTGGTTCCCGTACACTGCAACACACTTGCTAAAATGAAATACTTGGTTACGGTACTTGAGTAGTTTTGTCAGGTATCTGTACTTGCACTTGCCTGAAAACCTACAGCTTCTGGCATTCATTCAAAAATGTTCCGTCTAACAAGAAAGAAAATGTCTACAAGTAAGTTATGAGTTCAAATTAGCTTATTTTACATTGTTACTCAGTTCACAACGCTAGTAAAGCTTTCGGAACACATTTTGATAGCATGAAAGTTGAACCAACGCTAGCTTGCGCTTCAACAACAACATGATGTGACATGATGTAACATTTTTTTATTCATCTTCTTGGTACAAGCACAATTTAAGTCATTAAAATAGGGAATTATTTAATGCACAGAGAAAACTGTTTTTTTTTTTTTAACTATTAACAGCAGGTCTTGGTCCTAGTAGCAAAAGTTTGCAAGCAAAGCACTACTTTTGTCTAAATGAAACGCCGCAATTCACTTCAAAATAATTTCTTGGCACCAAGATAGCACAAGGTGGTGTCAAAGCATTACGTTTGTCCAAATGAAGCTCCTTAACTTGTTTCAACATAGTTCCTTGGCACCAAGATGGCAAGAGATGGTGTCAAAGCACCACTTTTGTCTAAATGAAGCTCCTCAACTTGCTTCAACATTGTTCTTTGGCACCAAGATGGCACAAGAGAGTGGTAAAGCATTACATTTATCTAAAGCTCTTCAATTCACTTTAACACAGATTCTTGATACTAAAATTGAATCAAAGCACTACTTTTGTCTAAATGAAGTTCCTCAATTCACTTCAACACAGTTCTAGAGTGCGAATTTGCAAACAAATTAAAAATGTATTGGTACTTTTAAAAATTTTTGTACTCATTTACATTTCAGAGTCTTTAATTTTTTTTACTTTTATGGAAGTCTTTTTTTTTTTTTTCATACTAGTATCTGTATTTGTACTTTGTACTAAGTGTGCGTACTTTTCCCACCTCAAGAGTCACATGAGCATCATGTGTACAGATCGGATTTCACGGCGGGGTGCCACCTGAACGGATGGATTTGTTCACCACAGTTGGTCAGATGGGTTTGGCTTAAGGCCTCAGGTCAGTGTTATTTCACACACAACAACAAAAAAAAAAACTTTAAATTGACCTCCCCCCACCTCTCTGTGTGTGCCATAAATGCCCTTTAAAGACAACATCTGTTCCTGCCCTTATGGAGTCGCAAGTGCATCCAAGCCTTCTGGAGCCTCGAGTTGAGAGTTACAAGCATGCAATCGAGAAGTAATCATGTCCTATATCCAAACTGTTGTTTATGACCATGTTTGGTCAGTCAGGTCAAATGTAAAGTGTGTTTTTTATCATTAATGTATGTGTATAGAATGCATATACCTTGTGTAGTATGTCATTTAGGGGCATATTTGAAGAACCCCATCCCCCCACAGCCCACCCCCCCAAAAAAAACAAAAAAACTCGACAAAGTCATTTAGATTATTCTGAGTAATAATGATATGAATGAGTAATTCATTCCTGCTAAAATAATTCATGTATTAGCCTGAACATGTTTTCAACGAAAGATAATAGAGTGTACACTACGACTGTCAGAGCCAGATTGGCTTTTATCTTGTTTTGGGGTTAAGAAAAAGGTTTTCGCTTCCAATTTGAGCTGGTTAAAATTGGGGAAACACTGAGCTGAATTTTGTATAAATAGAGTTATGCATGAAATTGATGATCACACATCTGACAAATGGAGAACAATGTCTGGATTTAGTGCATGGCCTCATGCACAAATTATTTAAGCAGATATGAATTTTTGGTATGCGTGACTATGAAATGTTGCACGTTAGCGAAGGGCACCTCCCCATGTAAACATAATGTTGTTTGAATTTTTTTTTGTTGCAGTTACAAGCAGGGACTCTTTTTTGGAGATGTGAAAGAAGTAGTCAAAAGAGGAAGATTGACTCTTGCTTTCACTTTCCATTGTCACGTGTTATGCTGCTTAAAAATGCCTCAACAAACACACCAACTTCTGCAAGTGCAGAAATCCTTTTGAAAATGTACATCGCTAATGAGACTCCCACACAATTCAATCAGTGCCCACCAAAGGAATGTTTCCCAAAAAAAAAAAATCAAACCTGACTGCAGTTTTAACACTCGGCAGGAAATTGGGTGTCTACCACAACAGGGATGCATGAAAAAGTTTCAAGGAGACTGAACTTGAACAGGAAGTCGGCCATTTTGGTTTGAAGCAGCCATTTTGGGTGAATTCCGACAAAATCCTTCTCTGGAATTTGCCAGCACATTCTTCAGGAAATAGGATTGAAGTTATCCTATCTTTCATTGAAAAATAGCTTACATCTCTAGAAATCAGAATATAATTTTGAATATAAAAATTAGATAGGGGATCCTATTGAGAGTTTTCCAAAAGCCCTTTTCTGTGCGGAGTAAGCAAACTTAACAGTACTGCTGTAAACAGTGAAAGACTTTGAGCTGCAGTGCTTAATCATAAATGTCATTTTGCTGGAATTTATAGTTGGCCAACAACAGAAAGCTCGTCAGCAAGAGCCCAGTGATGCGACTATCCCCGGGTGATAGCTCGCAGTCACCCACACAGTGTGCAAAAATACATCCCTGAGTCATCGTGATTCACTTTCACACAAGAAGTCAGAAACTATGTGAAAAAAGCAGCCGTTCGCAAAGCTTTTGGGTCCAGGGAGGAATTTTTCCAAGCACTCCTCATAATTGCAATGCCAATGAAACATAAATGGAACAATTATGAGTAAAACGTTAAAAAGTAATAATTTTACGAGAAATAATGTATTTTTGTTCAGGGTAAGACTTGAGACTTAAGACTTGCACATACATTAGGTGACTAATTGTTCTCACCCCCTGTGATTGGTTAAAAATGGTGGTCTCAAACATGAGGCCCGGGGGCCAGATTCGGCCCACCATATAATTTTTTTGTGGTCACTTAAAGCCGAATATAATCGGTTTAATTCATATTTCTTGAAAAATAGATTTGTTCTATTTTAGAAGGAAATCCGCACCAACATTTTTTTAAAGTATTCAAGCATTACAAGCATGTTTTTCACCAAATCTCTTTTTAAAATGAATGGATTCAACATTTGAATGGCCGTAACTACATGTGGCCAGCGATGAAAATTAACTTGATACCAGCGATTTCATATTTTAATGGCGTTTTGGTCATTATATGTAAATATGCACTTTTAGAAATTCTTTCATAGTGATACTGCAAGTGTGGTACGCGAGTTCAGAGAAAACATTCAGTTGTATTTAACTTCGATGTAAAACACATTTGTATTTAATCTTTACGACCAGTTTGCTGTAAAACGTATTTAGGTAAAAATAAATATATATATCTAACGTATGTGCACAATAGAATCAAATAATTATTTCAGGACAGTTTTTTTTGCCTTTTATTACAATAATACCAAATATATTTTTTAGGAATACAACCTCTGCTCTGTGATGAACACTTAGGCCTACTATGCTACTATATTTAATGTTGGTCATGATGGTGGCACTTGGACAGCTAGGTATTTTTTTTCTTAGGTAGGACTTGGTGTCCGGTTTGAGTACCACCGCTATAAAAAAAAAAAAAAAAAAGCCATCACCACACCAGGTTTGCCAGCCAGCGAGTCAAAAAACGGGGGAGGGTGGGTGCTGTGAGGTCATGTGTGTATGGTGAGGGTCTTTTGTGAGGTGGGAGGAGAAGGGGAGCGGGAGGGGGCTGAGGGGGCATGGCGTTCTATTTCTCATAGCCCAACAGCTGCTGTCTTTAGTGCAGAGAGGCAGAGGAGGGGAGGGCCGAGTGGCGTGAGGCAGTGCGTGCTCCTCCGCGTTCAATCCAGCCCCCACAGTGGATACACAAGGAGAAAAAATCCTCCTCCGAGCGAGACGCAGGGAAAAAGCTGAAGGGACTTCTTCTTTTTTCCTCCCCTTTAACCCCCTTCTCTTATCCTGTCATCCTCCCGAGACTTCATCCTCACGCCGCTTTTTTTTTTTATTTGCCCTTTTGTCCCTCCTCCTCTTTTGTTCCCTCGCATCCGTATCTCGGTGTCACCTCGAGGGGAAGGAAAAAGGAAGGCGCATCCGTCCTGCACAGCCGGTAAGCCAGTAGAGTCTTTTTCCTGTGATGTGATGAGGATGTAGGTTAGTGTCTACTGAGTGATTTGAGGGTGCACGTCGGGGTTCAGGAGGAAGCTAGCCTGGCAAGGCTGGTTTCTCTTTTCACTGCGACGCTTGGGCCAAAAAGTAGCTCAAGGATGGACAGTTTTCCTCCTCTGACTGAAATCCATCAGCGAGCGGCGGATGCTAATGTGCATTAATGGGTGTATCTTTCCAGTGATGGATGGATCAGCGCACTCGCGGTACATATGTGACCTAGAACCATCACGCGCGTCATATATCACATTGATGGACTGTGGGAGTGTTCAGCGAGGCACAATGCAAAGGAAAAAGTGCCTTTTTTTCTGTAGGTGTGAGATGCATACATGCGCACGGGATTAAAAACAAAAGCCTGGCTAATGAGGAGGGCTGCATGGAAAACAAGGCGGGAAGAAGGCAGGGGGGGGAGGGGGAGGAGGGGGGGAATGTGAATGGAGCAAATGGAGGGATGAATGAGGTCCCCAAAAATGTTAAAGACTGGGTGCCGCGAGTCGAGCGACAGGGGACGCTGGAGCGGATTGGTTGAAAGAAAAAAAAAACCTCACACGCTTTGACGTCAACGTACAATATTACTAAATCCATTATCAGTTCCTGTTACTATGGTTACTATGACAACCAATCCAATGGGGGGGGGGTTGGGTTCAGAACCAGCGAGCATTCCATCACTGTCTAAATGAAGGAAGGATGTTACATTTTGCTTTCATAAGGAGTTACACCACCCAAAAAAGATTTTTTTTTAAAGGTACAGTATTTACTCTGCTGTTGCTAGGACACTCCCTTTGAACATTGGAATCGAGCCGTCTGATTGGCTGGCTGGCGCCAGTGATGCAAGATTCCCTCACTCTCCGAATCTTTTCCAAGCACCCATAGAAACATCACGCCGCCTCTCTCTCTCCCTCTCACTCTCTCTCCCTCTCTCTCATCCTTCTCTAGTTCTTTGGTAACAGCCTCAATATATACATATCGGTACTATTCAGTGCACTAGTAGAAATGAGTGTGTCTTACTAGTGATGTATTTACACAACTGGTACCTCTTTTGGGCTACTAGTACAACCTTAAGTTGGATATCATTGGTATCAGAAAAATGCTCAAACATCTTTCCAAATATCTGTCTATGCACTAGTACTCTGTTTCGACTTACTAGTACAACAACAGTAGATCAACGGTGTCTTTCTGGTAAGGTTTTTTTCCCCCCACATATTTTTAACAAATAAATGCTCATGCACTTGTAGTCCATCCCATTTATAACTTGCTCCCACCCAAGCCGCCACCTTCCACGACAAGTACTCTCACTAAATCAGCGTCCCCCCCCCGATCCATACGATGTGTAGTATCGCATTAACGGGGCCAAGCATGTGTCAGCTTTATCGGGTTCGACAAGGCGGAAGACGGAATTCGAAGGGCTGGGGGTGCTTTCGCTTCTTGCATCATCTATTGCTATGCACTTGTAATGGGACATTGGTGTCACATCTCGCAGCATTTACTCTCTTTATTGCATTACAGTGATGAACCGCCACTTATTACATGCCAAGGGGCTGGCAATTATGGGAAGCCATTTGACCGTTTATTCCATATTCAGCTTACTAGTGTGCTCTTTGTCATCACGAGTCATACAATTCAAAGCACAGAGTAGAATTACTGTTTCTCGTCACGTTTCCACTATTATATCACATTTCTGTTGACTAGTAAGATAACTTTGGCATACTAAAGTATTATGTAAAGACAATTTCAGGTTACGAGTGAGGCAAAGCGGTGCACTAGTTTACAACCGCATGCTACTAGTACTACTGATACTCATGAAGCACTAGATGTTAACTAGTATGAATTCATACCATCACTAGTAGTATCAGTAGCTCACCGTTGTTTATAAATGCACAGTTTTGCCTCACTACTAACAAGACGTTTGCCTACTAGGATGACAGAGTTGTCCTGCTAGTTAGGAATCATTGATATCCCATTTAAGCGCACTAGTTGAATGACTAGGGCGCACTAGTTGAATGACTAGGGCGCACTAGTGTATTATTCGGAATGTTTTCCACTGAATGCCATTTCTGCATAATAGTAGGAAAAGTACCAGTTACTAAAGAGGCAAAATGACTTGTGGGCATTTAGGTGATACTATTGCAGTAGGGTGCAGGAAGCTACTAGTGCGTGACTCATGCGTACTAGTTGGGCCGAGTAGTGTTACTAGCGCAGCACAGTGGTTTACTAGTAGGCTAAAAGTGGCACTTGGTTGTGGGAAATTGTTACAAATAAGTCAGAGACGTTCTACTACTGCGCTGAGTGGCCTTACAACTGAGGACAAAGAACATGCTAGTACAGACATGAAGCTGGATATGCTCAAATGGCTTTCCACGTGGCCCAGCGAATGGAAGGTAGGTTAAGGAAAGGGAGAATCTTGAACACTATCAGTATTTGCAGTGGTGGGAAGTAAATAGAGGTAAAGTCAACTGCCGCAGTGATCTTAATTGATTGAAATCTTGGGGGACTTTGATGAGGTGGTGTCAGTGGTATACCGACCCAAATATAAAGGCAAGACTACCAATTACTTTTAGGACAAAATCCTGCTAAATTCCCATGAGAAGTGTTACTTTGACAGTAACACGTCTGTCAGTCCTTGGCGAGAAGTGCAGTGCATGTGTAATTATTTCCTACAGCCTTCACCGAACACAACAATGCTGAGTTTGCAGCCGCGAGGCGGAGAAGAAATCTTCGCAGATAACGCCGAAGCCATCTCGTTCACGCCTGAGCAGTTTTACGTCAAAACATTTTGACACCCGAACGGACCCAGAGAGGGACTTTTAGCCAGTAGAAACTCAAAGCTGAGTCACCGCCGCTGACGAAGCCACAATTTTACAGCTGTTATTGGCACATCTGTGGTAAGAATGTGATTAAAATACGACACCCATATGCTTGTCAGCGCAGAATTTGGGTCTAATCTCTCCTAATCTAGTTGATTGACCGACTCGTCTATAAAGTACATGTTAAAACATCTGTCACTCCCGTCGCGTTTACGATGCTCCTTTTGCGCTCTTTGCGGTTCAGTGCCCGGATCACAAGGCGCATTATTGTAGGCAGGGTAGAAATACTATTGGAAATTGATATATGAACCATCTTGACTGGGCGATGGTGTAATTTAATCCGGTAGCGTCGGAAATCAGGGATAAATCCCTGAGAGGGAAGATGATCACATTACCGGGGCACATGGTGGTCTGACAGAAGAGGCAGGGAGGTGGTCTTCTGAATACACCTACAACATGGAGGGGGCTGTAAATACCAGCAGATTATTCATAATGCACAGCTTGGTGCAGAATACTGAATATGAAAGGGTGACAAATCTGCATTACTAGGTCTCCCTGATCACGGGTGACAAGCATATTGTTAGCCTTGGAATATACTTGCCTAAGTCATATTTGAACATTTTCAGAAAATAAGGAAAAATTATTTCGAACAAACACATTTTCTATTGATTCGGTAACAGCAAATTAAAAATGACTATGCTATGAGGCTAACGACACAACAGCTAACTGGTTGTCGCTTATGCTATAAGATAACGTAGCCGTCTTTATGAAAGCCTTTAGCACTTAAACAGTACTTCCAATAGTACTCAAGTTCATTTGTCGATGAGATCAATTTTCGACAGATTGGCCAAATTCCCACCCTGTGGTGCTGTACGAGATCAATACCACCAATTTAGAAGCAAGGTGAAGCCAATTGGAAGCAAGCAAATAAGAGCCGGAAGCCAGATCGCAACAATTAGCAACTCAGCGATGGGGTCCAGCTCTTATAATAGAACCGGATCAAGTGTGTAGTTGCCGAGGTTCAAGGTAAAACCATTCCATTCGGCAAGGGATCTCAGTTTTACACATATTTAGACATCACTAGTAGTGTTCGAGTTTTTTTTTTTTTTTTTTTTTGCACCATCTGCTCCGCTCCTTCAAGTGATTGTTGTGTCGTGTGTTTCCCCGAGTGTAGTGTGCCATATCGACAGGGGTGCGTGTTTATGCCGGCTGGCATTCGGTGTATTTCCCACACCACTTTCTGCACACAAAAACAGACGCACATGCTGACTAATTAGCCCAGCGTGAGCCAGAGAAGGGTTGACTAAGTGGAGCCATTTGGCATCAGACAATGAGGAAGCAAAAAAAAAAAAAAAGAAAAAAAAGAAAACGAATCATAAAAATAGCAAGAACATCAACATATGCACCGCCAAATATCTATTGTCATTCTGTTCCAATGTTTGTCAGTACCTCTACTTTTAACCACAGTCTTTCTTTTTTACACAAGTATCTGTAGTTCCAATTCAAAACATTTGCCACCTCTGCCTGTCTATGCCCATTGGACTGCGGCTCAGTGTGGCAGAGCGTGGCCTCCTCCGGGGACACACCAGCTGATGTATGATTTGGATGCCTCCAGCCATATATAGATTCTAGGTCAGGCGCGGGTCAGAGGTCCGCCCATTTAGTCGTTTTCTGCGGCGCGACTTTCACGCCACATTTGTCTTTCTTGACGGTCCTTCGGTATTCAGTTCAGGACTACAAAGAAGGGCTCCAACTAAGCAGCACACCATAATCCATCCATTTTCTATACATCTCATCCTGTTCAGGATGGCGGGAAGCTGGAGCATAGCGTAGTTGACTCCCAGCTGGACTGGCTGCCAGTCAATCACAGGGCACAGAGATGAGGACCACTGACGCTCACACCGACATTGAGTGGAAACTGAAACCGCAGAGTCCACACTGAAGGCCGGCAAGCATTCCATGATAATCCGATTTGGGATCAGACAAAACTCTTTTACGTGCCAGAAAAAGAAAAAGGAAATTTTGTTACATACACGCTAAATTTGACATTTTGGACTGTCTTTAGGTTGTCTGTTTGAATGAGAAGTGCTTCAGATAATCAGCTCTCCAAAACAGTCTTGATCGGCATGAGCAAACAATCCAGCATACTGTAAACATACAAGTCTGACAAAATAGGTACTTCCATGGACTTCTAGAAGTGTGGCTTCATGATACATTTGTCATTTCTGTCTTTTAGTAAGCATATAAAAATGTCTTCCATCGGTAATACTTTACATAATCCGAATTAAGATAAATTAACAGAACGTTGTGCCAGTCTAACATGAACACTGCAAAGAATTTGAATATTTTTTTATTTATTCCTGTTTTGTCTTTAAGACAAACAAATCATTTCTCAAATTACACATCAAAATGGACTTTTCAGGTTTTGGGTTCTTTGCACTGCAGTTATTCTCTCAGAATGGGAGCCAAAACGATGGCATTAAAATATTTACAGCTGCATGAAATGTGCAGCGCATTGTCAGTGAATTAAGCTTGCAATAATCTCCTTTATCGGACAGAATTGTGAGCCAATAAATGAAAATACAGCGCGGACAGGAATGTAAACCTTTGTAAGAGAGCGTGTTCTTTACATGCCAAAGGAGTCTGCTAAAAGCCTCAGTTGCTCCCCCCATCTTTTTGTGTCCTTGTGAAAAACGATGTCTCAATGAAGCACATTGGAAAATAATCCGTCTTCCCGTCTTTTCTTTAGCTAACACTCAATAACCTCCCATTTACCTCAGCTCATTTTTTGGTTGTCTCAGACCTCTTCTTGTGGTCTTTTCTCTCACCTTGTTGTCCTACTCCCGGACTGATGAGAGAAGTGAACTCCATCCACGTTAGGAAAAACTTTAATCATAGTGCTGGAAGTGCATTAATGAGCACAATTGAAAATAGTCATCCATCAAGATGTGGACTTGGACCCCCGAAGCAGTTTCAGTCAAATTAGATTAGACGTCTGCTCTCATTTTGACTTGACACAAAACCATTAATATTTGCGACAACGGCCTCTCCTTTCATTTAATTCACTGCATTCACGGCTATGTTTGCGTGAGCAGTTCACTTTTGATGTTCACTGTTCTATGTGTAGTAAGTGAAGGCAGAGAGGTCAAACATAGTGCACTTGACCTTACATCTGCTCCAGAGCACAATACCCCTCCCCCAATCATGTTTCTCTCAGATTACCGCCATTGTCTAATGTGCAATACAGTATTTGACCTTTGGGCTTTTAGCCTTCAGCTGACAGGACAGATCAATACACATTACGAGGTTTACTCAAGGAGACAGTCAAAACAAATCAGTGAGGATCTAGATGATCTGCAATAGGTTAATTGCAAAAGGTCTGCAACAAAGAGATTAGAAAGAGTAGGACGAATCAAACCATCATCTGGCAACAGGGTTTAATTGTCCATCCACCAATTCATCATCAATTTGTCTTTCATCTTTTATCATTCATCATCTTTTACCTGTCATAATTGATTCTTTAACCTGTCATAATTCATCCTTATCCCATCATCATTTATTAACCCATTGCTCATCATCCATCATCCTTTAGCCATTATACTTTAAGGTAAGAAGATAAGATAAGAAGGCATTTATTGATCCCACAGTGGGGACATTTTCAGCGTAAGAGCAGCAAAGATATAGGTCACATAGAGACGGCGGCATAATGTAGCCGTTAATGTACATTAACATTAACAGCAAACATTCAGAATCAAACCTATGTAAATATACGCAGTAACCATGTGTATATAAACATGTATATACGCACCAACATACATCTACATATAAAGTATGAAGAAACACTCATTTTACAGAGGAAAAATAGTGTAAGTGACAGTGCTGCAGTGCTGCAGTGAAATATAAGGAACAGCATTGGACAAAAATAAAAATACAATACTGTAATGGGGAATGTTGAGTATTGCACAATATAAGCTCAGGTGCGGGACTGCACGATTGCACTAATGTCCGCCAGTTTGTAGAGACTACCCAATGTTCTTGTTAAACAGTCTGACAGCAGCAGGCAAGAAGGAGCGGCGGAATCTCTCCTTTGCACAGCGAGGGTGTAACAGTCTGTCGCTGAAGGAGCTGTGGAGTGCTGTTAGAGTGCCCTGGAGGGGGTGGGCCGGGTTGTCCAGCATTGATGACAGTTTAGCCATCATCCTCCTGTCCCCCACTGAGTCCACCGAGTCCAGGGAGCAGCCCAGGACAGAGCCGGCCTTCTTGACCAGTTTGTCCGGCCTCTTCTTGTCCCGGGCCGAGACGCCGCCTGCCCAGGAAAACACTCCCTGGGAAATGACTGATGCAACCACCGAGTCATAAAAGTTCCTGAGGAGTGTCCCCTGAACCCCAAAGGACCTCAGTCTCCTGAGTAGGAAGAGTCTGCTCTGACCCTTCCTATAGAGAGCATCTGTGTTGTCGCTCCAGTCCAGTTTATTATTCAGATGAACACCCAGGTACTTGTAAGTTCAGACTCTCTCAACATCTGTTCCCCAGATATTCACTGGTGCAGGTGCAGAGTGTCGGCGCCTGCAGAAATCCACCACCATCTCTTTGGATTTCCCCGCATTGATCAGGAGGCGGTTCTGCTGGCACCGGTCCACAAAACCCTGAGTAAGTTCTCTGTACTCCCGATCAACTCCGTCTGTGATGAGGGCGATAATCGCAGGGTCGTCAGAGAACTTCTGCAGGTGACAGGTAGGGGTGTTGTAGTTGAAGTCCGAGGTGTAGAGGGTGAACAGTAAGGGAGCCAAGACAGTTCCCTGTGGCGCCCCCGTGCTGCAGAGGAGCACGTCAAACACAGAGTCCTCTGTCCTCACATACTGTGGCCGGTTTGTGAGGTAGTCCTGGATCCATGTGATGAGGTGGGCCACTCATGCCCGCTCCAGCTTGTCTCCCAATAGGGTGGGCTGGATGGTGTTGAAAGCACTGGAGAAATCAAAGAACATGATCCTCACAGTGCTCCCCCCCTTCTCCAAGTGGGAGGAGGTAGATGACGGCATCATCCACGCCCACAGGCTGGTATGCAAACTGTAGTGGGTCCATTGAGGAGCTCACAAGGGGGCGCAGGTGGACGAGGATCAGTCCCTCCAGGGTCTTCATTAGGTGAGATGTCAGCGTCACTGGTCTGAAGCTGTTGAGCTCCTTCGGGTGGGGGGTCTTTGGCACCGGGACCAGGCAGGATGTTTTCCACAGCTGGGGGACTCAGGTTGAAAATGTGCTGGACAATTCCACATAGCTGGTCTGCGCAGGATTTGAGGAGCTGGGGGCTGATCCCATCTGGACCCGCTGCCTTCCTTGCCTTCATCATCTTCAGCTGGTTCTTCACCTGAGATGTTGCGAAGGCTAAGGCTGGGCAGGAGGGATTGGTGGCTGTCTGGTGTAGCTGGGAGCTGGAGACTGTGGGGAAAAGAGGTGAGGGGATGACGCACACAGCAGGGGAAGTAGTTGGGGGCTGCAGCAGGAGAAACTGAGTGGGGGCAGGCATCTGATCGAACCTATTGAAAAAGAGATTCAGCTCATTTGCCCACTGCAGGTCCCCCCTAGTCCGGGTCTTGGGTTGTCTGTGGCCTGAGATGGTCTTCAGGCCCCTCCAGACTCCCCTGGCATTATTCTGCTGCAGCTGCTTCTCCATCCTCTTCCTGTAAGACCTTTTCCCCTCTCTGATCCTCCTCTTCAGTTGGCGCTGCACAATCTTCCGCTCCTCCTTGTTACCTGACACAAAAGCCCTCTTCTCCTTCAGGAGGGCTTTAATGTCTGGTGTGATCCAGGGTTTGTTGTTGGAGAAACACCCTACTGTCCTAGTGGGTATGGTGTTCTCCATGCAGAAATTCATGTAGTCTATATTCTACCCATCATCTTTTACCCATCATACTTCATCCTTTACCCGTCATCTATCATTTAACACATCATATGTCATTTACTAATCATTCATCATCTTTTACCCATCATGTTTAAGCATCTTACATCATCCTCTACACACAATTCACTTTTCTCTAGCCATCATTCTGCACTCATCTTCCATCATCTGTTACCCGCCATACTTCATTCTTTTCCAATCATGTTTTACCCATCATCCATCATGTTTTCCATCATCTTTTAGCCATCTCTAGATCCTCCTTTATCCAGCATACTTCATCTTTTACTTATCATCCTTCTTCAACCCGTCATAATTCATTCTTTACCAATCATCAAACCAACTTTCCATCAATTGTCATTATCAATCACCCCGTACCATTGATGCATCATATTTGACCAATTATCCAGACTGCATTTGCGGGATGTACTTAAAGCCTTGCAGCAGGTTTCTTAATCATCATCATCAACACAAAATAGTAATAGAAACCGAACACAAACACTTTAGCAGAAGGTTAAATCCAGTTGTTTTCTTCCACTGTCATGTACAAGTAACTCGTGTTGCGCTCGGAATGAACTGTGAGCATCCCAGACTTCAAACCGCCTCCGCAGCCTCACTTCACCTATCCTGCTCCTGTCTGTTGCTGTCGTCAGGTGCTGGTTGCTGATGCTCGGACCGTCGCGTGGAGCTGACAAGCCCTGGTTGATGCAGTGAAGTGTTCCGTAGGAGTCGACGCAAACATAAGGTAATAGGCACGCGCAAGGGCAGAGGAGTAGTGAAATAAGGACATGGAACATATGTTCGGTTGGGGCAATAAGAAGCAACGGAAAGGACAATTTCGGCAGGATGAAGGACATGAGGAAAGGAAGTTGCGTATATAGATCGGATCAGAGTCCTTTGAAGGCAGCGAAAGACCCATATGGAGATTAGAGGTTAGACTCGGTGGCCATGTTGGCGAGCAGAGCTGGTTTGTAATGCAGCCCCCAAGGCAGTGACAGGAGGGTTCTTTCAGGGAGGGCTGAAAGGAGGCCTGGAGCGTAGCTGTTGCCGCTTGGCTTCCTGTCCGGGCGCCGGCTTTTTGCTTTTCAGACGCCGTGTGGGAACCCGTTTGGTATCTGAAGGACTGCCTTCTCTCAGCGGACTGCAGATGAAGGCTGCTGGGGAAGTCAACACAGCCCACATGCACGTACACACCACACATCCGATGACCTTTACGTCACGTGCATTACGTGGTGAGGATTTTCATTCTGCCACTCAGATTGCTTTAACACCTCCAGGCCACCAGTGAGACTAAAAAACAGCTTGACGGAGATGTGCAGTGACAACACTTGGACTAGAGTAGTGTTGAAATAGAGACGTCGAGCTGTAGGTTTTTTGTTTTGTTTTTTTTGACGGGAGCTTAAAAGGGAAAGAGACACTCATGTGTTTGCTTGGAAATAAAAGAAGCAAAGGGTATACAGAAAACAGTTGTAAATATACAGTATTCCCCCGTTATATTACGGTTCATTGTTCATACCTACCCTATATCGCGTTCTAAAAAGTTATCTTTATGGGCTTTTACAGTACATGGTGGTACCTTGACTTACAAGAGCAGCCTAACCGGCCAAGTTCATGACATGACTTACTAGCCACGCCCCTTAAAGATACACATACAACACTACAGTTGTTGTTGACTGTAAGCCAGTTGCCAATGCACTTGAAGCCATTTATCGAATGCTGGGAGAACAGTAAAAACGTACAGTATTTTCTTTTGTGCGCGCAAATATGTTCAAAAGAGTAATTTAAGAGTTTAAATCGTGTGGGAGGGGTAATACTAAATAAAAAAAAGTTGTTTTGTGGTCTCCATGTTGTTCATTTTCACCTATTGTGGGTCGGTTTGGAAAGTATCCCATATGAAACAGGGGTTCACTGTATTAGTGTTCTTTGTATCCCGAGAGCTTCTGCTTTCACAAGCAAACTTGGGGAAAAAAAGGGCACCGGAGAAAAGCCGCGGCTTTAAATAGCTATCTGAAAAAGAGAAGTGTGAAGTGGAAAGAGATGCACCGAGACGCAGAGCGAAACAAGGCGGGAGTGGAAGTTATTAGTGTTGAGTAATCGTAGAGTGACAAGCTAATGCCACCAACAGACCCCGATTCCGTGGAATAACACACACGAGAGGGACTTAAAAGGATACCAGCGATCAAGAGGTGACGCATTTTAAAAGGAAAAAAAAAACAGGGTAAGCAGCTTTTGTCCATTTGTGGTGGTGTTTAGAAGAGAAATATTAAAGATGGCCGTTATCAGATGAGTAAGTGTGTGCTGTGCGTGAGCGTGCTGGAGACTTTTTTTTCCCCCTCCCAGCATCCTTAGCTGTGAGGCGAACGGACCATATCACCAGGCCAACAGTTACCTGGCAACCATAAGCCGAGCACTGCTCTCAGCCTGGACCGCATATTGCTACTCTGTCAGCGTACGTTCGTTGGCCACTTCATTAGGTATACTTGCCCAAAAATGTGGCTCTTTACCGCTCAGTTTTGATTGACTGGCGGAGAGGTATTCATTGATGATGTTTATTAATGTGGGTGTAGCTTGCAGTGGTGCACTGAGAGCCGTTTATGAAAGAAGATATTAAGCCTCTCTGAAGATAAATTAAGTTTAAATATGATGCCATGGAAATGTACAGATTGGTAATATTTTTGTCATCCTTTACATAACATGTTTTATCCATTATATTCCATTCTTTAGCAATCAGTCATCATCCTTCAGGGCAATCGAATGTCCACAATGGGGGGGGGGAAAAGAGCAAAGATGGCTGATCAGTTTAAGTGGACAAAACTCAATATATTGGATATTAGATATTAAAAAGCAAGACCGTGCTGATTTCATCGCACTTATTTATGAAATTCATCATGGTGGCCCAGTCGGGCTAGCACCAGTGAACTTCGGGTGGCCCCGGGCCAGCAGGCCGCCATTAATGTTGGACCTTATCCTTTACCCGTCATATTTTATTACTCCTCAGATTTTACCCATCATACTTTATCCTTTACCAATTATTCATTATCTTTGACCATCATAATTCATATTTTGTCCCTCATTCATCATCTTTTAACCACCATACTTCATCCTTTCCCCATCATCCTTTATCTTTTACCCGTCATAGTTCATCCTTTATCAATCATCCATCACACTGCCTTTACCCATAATCTGTCGGGTTTGGCTTTTACCCATTCATACTTCACCTATTGTCTGTTACTCAACATTCTTCATTGATCATATTTTTCATCTATCCATCTCTCCATCGACTGTTCCTATCTATCATCACTTATCAAGGTCATCATTTAATATGTATATTAACATGCATTCATACGCACATTTGGTAATTGAATACAGCCATTCTGAGTATTTTTATCATCTCTTTAGATTGTTCAAGTGTTCATGACAAATGAGCAGAAAGCAATCCTTGTAAGAATTCAAAATACACCTGGTATAATCTCTCCAAGAAGAGATTATTCATATATTCATCAAGTTGGAGCAGGTGGTCAGTCACAAGAAGACCACTACAGTGACATTAGAATATTAGACTACATTATAATACATCGAGGGTGATTCAGCATGTACAGCTCAGCTTGTCGCCCTAACGCGACCTAACAGAAGCGGGCGCACAGCACACGACGCAGGCCGGAGCTCTCATGTCAGATGATATGAAAGCGCTTCAGTCTGTGTCAGCAACTGACTGTGTAACTCAATTCCTTAAATTCTGCTCCTCTTCAATGTCCTCTGAGTGCTGCATTAAAAAATCTCTCTGCCCCCGCTGTGGCGTCTCGTAAATGTTGGAGTGAGGCTGGATTTTTGTTCTGCCGCATGGTCACGATGCAGGTTGGTTCCATTGGCCATAACACTAGGTACACCAGATAGGGATGTGCATAATAATTGATTTATTAGATCAGAGATTCTCAAAGTGTGGTACTGGTGTCCCTCTTGTATACAAAATAATCAGCGAATTAAATGTTCAAACTGCACATAATATTACAGTACATCTGTTAGGTACAGTTCAGTTGTATTTATTTTTTTAGTATGCAGGAAAATGCCTAAATCACGGTGAAAAGCTTTTTGATGTACAACTGACCAAAAGAACAGCTACATTTCCCTCTCTGTCTCTCTCTTTTTTTTTTTTTTTTTTTAATGGAACCAGACTGTTTCATTTCCTCAGTGGGCTCATATTAAAGCTTGCATCAGAGCATGTTAGCTGATATTTTCTGCCTTATAGTCTGTCCTTCATACACCGCTGTATTATCTGATATCTAATCCAAAAATTGCCATGGACAAGGTGAGAATGCTTAGTTTTCAGTTTTAGTTTCAAAATTGTTATGGTTGTTATTTATGTACCGCATTTTTCTGTAGCTGATGTGAGGACTATCTTTGTTAATGGAGAATTTGTGAAACAGCTCTTGTATGGGATGACATTAGATTGGAAAAGCTAGTTGTTGCCAATTTAGCAACTTCCCCAACGCCTTCAGTTAAGCAACGCGCAACATATTTAGTGACTTTATGTAGTGTTAATGAGACATCTGTAGACTCTGAGACTTCCTCCACTGCAAATGAATGGTGATCACTCAAAGCTACAACTGGCTAATTTAACCTTAACAATAACCATATAACCTGAAAATGACTCTCTTTGTTGTCTAATGTTGTGGCCCAGTCTGAAGGTCCATTACGAGCTAACCAGGTCTTCGTAGCATGGGCTTGGTACAAAGCATTAGCACGCGGCCTCAGGGTATTAAGTGTGCAGCGCTTGTTAAGAAATATCTATAGACTGATGTACAGTGAGGAGCATTAGAGGGGAGACAAGAGTGTGCATAGCGGGGCTGTTATTAGGTTACTATAGCCATGTAAACGGATTAAAAGCTGCTGCCGAGCTGCTGCCGAGCTCCCGGCGAGCGAGCTAAATGATTCACTGCTGGATTCAGACGCCCCCCCCCCTCCAATCGAATAGGACTATTAGGCACAAACTCAGCGTCATTTACAAAGACAGAAGAGGGGAAAATAGGGATGTGATTTTTGTATTTTCTAGTGGGCTTTTGCGCATTGTGTGCATTTTTTTTTGTTTGCTGTTTCCTCCCGTCCAGGTCGCCAGCTATGGGGAACCTCATTAAGGTCCTTGGCAAGGACTTAGAGAACTGTCCTCATTTTTTCCTGGACTTTGAAAGTAAGTAAGAGGTGTGCGTGTACGTGCTTGGGATGTGAGTACACGTGGGTGTGTGCATGTGTGCGTTTGTGTGGAGCAGAGGTGGACTGTGGGAGGCGGCAGGGTGGAGGCACTTTACCGGTTTGCTGATGGTGTGATGCAGTGTCGTTGTGGGTGTTGTTCGTTGTTGTTGTCAGACCCTCTATAGTCCCACTCTCGCAATATTGGGTGCAGCCGCACGATCTGATGAGACCCTGCAAAGGGAAAAATGTTAACCCTTTAGTAGACAACAAGCACTTTGAGAATAATGAGATAAACAATTTAATATAAACTTGCATGCAAGGATACAGTTTAAACTCAAACTAATGGCTGGACTAAAAAGTATCTATTCCTCCTTAGATTAAGTCATTATACACACATGAACAGGCACTTATTTCAATTACAGATTTTTTTTGTGTTCATATTTTTAATAACTAAATATGGTGCAGGTCAACCTGACGAGAGTTTAGTTACCAGTAACTGTCCTGTTATGTTTGGGGTCAAATTGACCCATTCTAGCGTTTAAAAATCTCAAAAATTATTTTTAAATGTAAAAAAAATGATAACAAAAAAAAGAAAAATCCCTCTTATTACTCCAGTACATAACTGTGCAGATAATTATCTTCTGAGTGGGATTAAAGAAGTTCTGTGTCCATGTCGCCATGCGCCAACCATGCCATCCCAACAGCTCACTCATCCCGCTCCCACACACACACACACACACATACAAGCACACACACACGGTATGTACACACACATAGGTGGCACAAGCACGCACACCACCCCGACACCCGTCCCCTCATCACCCACAGATGTCTCCCCTCTTTCTGTTCCAGGGGGCTCATGGGAAACCTCCTGAAAGTGCTGGCTTGCGCCGAACTTGAGCATGGCCCAATAGTTTTCCTTGACTTTGAACGTGAGACCATCCGCTTCTTATGTTTTTTTTATTTGGATCGCTTTTGACTCTGTCGCCTTTTTATTTCCACCCCTCATGCATCCTAATGAGCTGACCATCTCTGCCTTTCAAACCTCTCCTTTCTCTTCCACCGTGGATTGGCATTTGCAAGTCTTTCTGATTTTTTTTTTTTAATAATTGTTCTAAGTGTCACAAAAGTTGACAGATGCACAATAGTGTAATGGCAAGACAACAATGAGGTTAAACAAGAGCAGCAAATGCCGGTCCTGTGTGGGTTTGTCCTGCGCCGGGATGCCGATGGCTTAAAAAAGAAAAAAAAAGTCTGTCGGCATCTGACCACCTCCTCATCTCCTTGTGTGTGTGTCATTTGTGTATATGTGTGTGGTGCTAACTGATGTGTGTGAGCGGGATGACAGAAAGTAAGAAAGATTTTACCAAATGAAACCACCTCTGTCCTCCCTTTTCCCATTTTTCCTTCACGGGTGTCTTTTGAAATCTACACTGACGACAAAGTCCTCATTAACAACTCATTCGATTATTGAACAAATTTCAATGAGGGTCTGCTTGGTTTTTCAAATGTTTTCACAATTAACATCTTAATACAGTGGTGCCTTGACTTACAAGTTGAATATGTTCTTAGACCAGGCTTGCATCCCAAATAATCTTTCCCCATGAAATGAAAGCAAATAACATTAATCTGTACCAGCCCCCTTCTTAAACACCCCAAAACATTTTTTGTAACCTATTTAAGAAAAACAGCACTCTATAGTATTATACTTTATATGAACTACAGTAATAACATGCAGGTAATGATTGTGAAGAATTGAACAGTTTTTGCCACATTTTTTTGCTTCAATTCAATGTACATTGTGCAGGCCTTGGCCACCAGGGGACAGTGCAAACTTAAATACCTGTAAATATAAAGGAAACGGTCACAACAGCTCAGTAAGCTGCAGTAATATTGGTCATTTTCAGCAAAGGATAATTAATACATGCCTATAAGTATTGTCATACCATCTGTCTGCCTGTGTTGCTGCACTGTTTGTGGTCTAATAGTAATTGCAAAATCGTGTTTTGTTAACCTATCTATGGTGCATTACATTGTGCATTAGCATTAAGGTGGTGGAGAGGTATGTGGTTTGTTTAATTACACAAAGTGTCATTCTCTCTGCTTTACTTTAATATTTTAAAAAAATGTTTACCTTTACAGTCAACGTTAACTGGGAATGGTAATAAAGAGCCGAGGCAAGCACTTTTGGAAGGATTGTTCACAATCCTCTGGCATACCAATACAAGATAAATCATCCGCGATTGCTCAAATCTTCAAAAACTTCAGTCAGATCATTTGTAAATCGAGGTACCACTGCATATAAAACAATCAATTTGTCAAAAAGGAGTGAACCCCCATTCATCGTAAATGGTTTTCTTATATAAAAATATCCAAAGACGTCAACTTCTATGCCGTTCTTTGGCTCTTCCAGTCTCTGAATCTCTGTGAGGCTCAGTTGGCAACATTGTTAGGTTTTGTCTTGGTTTCATCATGTCAAAACGTGAACGTGCCGAGAAGCAGCATCGCGTTAGTGAGTCGGAAATAAAATAGCAACACTGTTTGATATATGAGCAAATATTAGGATTCCTCAGCAGGGAGGAGAATGCCTCCAGGTGTAAGATTACCCCTCATTTCTACCTGAGTCGCATGCAATACAGACAGCGGAGGGAAAGCGCATAAACAAACAGCGGGATGACTCAAGAGGCCTCATCCATTGTTATATGTGTGTCCCTCAAATGTTTGCTCTTCCCCCACACACACCACTGGCACGCGGCAGACCACATGGGAACACGGCGAGAACAAAGTTAACAGCTTGAATGTCGCTCACGTGCGAAATTAACATTATCTTCACGTTTACTAAAACTGAGGAAACGGATGGGAAACTAAGGTAACGGCGAGTGTCCGCTAGTAGATTGCTGCCAGAAGGTTGTTCAAATGTTTTATTTTGCAAAAAACATAGGAAATTAAAAGTATACAAATATGTTAAATAGGTGTATACTACCTTGAAAAATTCTAATAGTTACGTTTTAAATTTTAAAATAAAATCCACGCCTCAAATTTCAGTTTAAAGCCTTCAAAGTGGACATTGATGTAGCAACAAATACGGCTTTTGTCTCAATCTTTCGGCGGTATCACCCTTTCATTTGTTTCTCTGCACTCAAATCATATTTCTTACACCACCCCTTTTTCTCCTTTCCCACTCCTTACTTCACATGCTCGCTTCCTCTACGTCCTCTTTCCCTCCCTGGTTCCTTCCATTCCTTCATCTCGTCTCAGATGCCCAGCCCACCGAGGCCGAGACGGCCGTGTGGAACCAGGTCAGCGCTGTGCTGGAGGAGGCCCACGGGATCCTGGCTGAGCTGCAGTCCTATAACGGCGCCGGGCAGGAGATACGTGAGGTAAGTGCCGGTGGACGATAAAATAAGCTCAGCGTGGATATGTAACATGGATACAACAGTTAGCGCATGAATGTACAACGTGGCTGGCATCTACCCGTAGGCCATTCAGAACCCGGGTGACCTGGCTCTACAAGAGAAGGCCTGGAATGCAGTGTGTCCCCTGGTGGCCAAGCTGAAGCGCTTCTACGAGTTTTCACTGCGCCTGGGTGAGCGAACAGAATAATTGTTATCATACACACACACACACACTCGTACTTGCATGCACATACATGTGCCAACTAACACACTCACTCGCAGATGCTCACACAGTCGGTCATTTGCACTCGCGCTCACTCGCACAATACACACTCACGCAGTTACCCCTCACTCACTCACTCACTCACTATTAACTACCTCAGTAACTCACTACCTACCTCACTAACTATCTCTCATTACTTCACTATTAACTATCTCACCAACTAATCACTACCTCACTAACTACTACCTACCACACTAACTACACACTCCCAAATTAACTACCTCACTAACTACTCATTACATCACTAACGACTACCTCACTAACTACCTTGCGAACTACCTCACTACCTCGCTGACTACCAACTACCACACTAACTACTCTAACTCAAACTGCCTCACTACCTACCTCACTGACTACTAACTACCTCACTCCTCCTAACTACCTCACCATCTACCTCAATAACTACTCACTCACCCACTCTCATAGATGGAGGCAGCTGTTGCTACAGTAACAGTGAGCGACCAGAGGGATGGTGTGAGCCTGCCCACCCGCCTCCTCTGCTCTGCCTACGAACACAGTGCACATTTGCACACTGAACATTGTGTTCCCACTGTATCGCCCAAACACTCACCAATAATTCATGCTAATGTATCGGCATTAATGTTTCAATGTGTGATTCCTTTTATCACCTAGCTAGTAAGATATTACTATCTACCTACTAACGTACCTAGTACCAACCTACTTACCTTCCTTCCTAACAACCTAATTAGCTCTACGTTTTCCATCAAGCATCTACAATATGTTCATACCCACCCTTTTCTTCTTGATGACATTGATTGCTCCTGTGTGATTTTTATCCTGACTTTCCAGTGAACAAGAAGGTAGAGTATGTCTCTTGCCCAATCTATCACTTTGTCCTCAGCAATCATGGCTGAGGAGGAGGAGGGAGGTAGAGCGAGGGCCCTTTAGATGAAACACTCTACCTCTGTATTTATAGTAGGCCGCCATACATTTTTAATAGAGAGGCCTGGATGGGGCCCTGTGATGCTTTCTCTCACTCTCTTGGAGCCAAATAGACAGCCTCTCAGGACCTTTGAGGCAGCGAGCCCATTACAAAGGTCACACGGTGTTGGACTCCAGGGACAAGCACGGTCACCAATACCCAAGTACTACCGTTTACCTCATTAAGTTACATGAGTGGGACGTAACATTAAGTACACATCAAACATATAGCTACCTACCTATCACCTGACCAGCTACTTAGTTACCTCCTGAGTTACCTACCTATCTATCCAGGTAGTTAGTTAGTTACAAAGCACCGACCTACCATCTTATCACCTAGCCAGCGATATACCTACCTAACGAAATACATAACCAGCTGACTAGTTAGCTATCAAGTTAGCTCTATCATTTCAACTAGCAAGCTTCCCACCAAATGTAACTACTTTGTATAATAGCTACCAGTCTATCTACTATCCATCACCTAGCTAATCTAATTCTCAACGTGGTCCACATTTGTTTGTGTGCAGAGAATGCCCTGCGAAGCCTGCTGGAGGCGCTGACGAGCCCGCCTTACGCCCCCATGCAGCACCTGGAAAGAGAGCAGGCCCTGGCAAAGCAGTTTGCAGAGATTCTGCATTTTACGCTCAGCTTTGATGAGCTCAAGGTGAGAAATATCTTCTTTTTTTTTTTTTTCCTTCTTAGACTAACACAGTTGTGGGCATCCTAAGCTTAGCCATGCAATTCTATAACAAATGCAACTACTGAGGAAGTACTATAAAAAGCCCCAAAACACTAACAGTAACGCACAAATACTCATATAACATACTGTGTATTAACCGTAATAAACATTTGTTGTCTATCTGTGTGTAGATGACAAATCCAGCCATTCAGAATGACTTCAGCTACTACAGGAGGACCATTAGTAGGAACAGGCTTAACAACCAGCAGGTAAGGGTCTCCTATTTAGATTCTAGAATTTAGTCGGATCAATATTTTTTTTAGATTTTTTTTTCTATTTGAGCGGAATGGTTGTTGTTGAAAACAAATTTCAACACTTTAAAACAATGGCAAATGTCTCACAGTTGGAAGCGGAAAACGAGGTGAACAACGAGATGGCCAACCGGATGTCGCTGTTCTACGCCGAGGCCACGCCCATGCTGAAGACCCTGAGCAATGCCACCACCAAGTTTGTCTCAGAGGTACCGAACATTTTCTCATCAAAGCAAGTCCCCAATGAACAAACACGGAATTCGTGAGGCTTTCATTTAATTTATACAAGTTAGTAAGGTAGCAATTATGGATGCCCGGATTCAAGTTGATGCTCTTTGTTGTTGCTCTGTGTTGAGAATTGGAAAAGTTATTTCTTGTTGTTGTTAGCAATCGTTTAAAAAATAAAAACTTTAAGTCTTAATGTTGAACTCGCCATTCTTCAGAACAAGACCTTACCCATTGAGGACACCACAGACTGTCTGAGCACCATGGCCTGTGTGTGCCGTGTCATGCTTGAGACCCCGTGAGTACTTTTGTTCCATACATCCAGTCTTTCCAAATAATCCTTTTGAGCATTATTCCTTGTACTCGTACACCTTTCTAGTAAGACGAGTCAACTACAGTAGTAGTGGTGTGTGTCTTTCAGGGAGTACCGCTGCCGGTTCACCAACACAGATACCATGTTGTTTTGCATGAGGGTGATGGTGGGCGTCATCATCCTCTACGACCACGTCCACCCCGTCGGGGCGTTCGCCAAGACCTCGAAAATCGACGTGGGTGTTTCAAAGCAATATGTTTGTCCAAATGAAGCACCTGAACTCACTTTAAAAACTTAATTCCTTGGCACCAAAATGCCACAAGATGGCGGCAACGCAATACTTGTATTGCTTAGAACTGAGAACCACAACAGCAAATAAGGGTGGGATTGGTTCCAAAACTATTTTTCAATATCTGTCTGTTCCATTCATTCACATTTCATTTGGGGAAAATAAAAACAGAATGATATTATTTTCTTTTTAAATACCATTTTCAAGTCATGTGTCACTCTCTTAAAAAAGGGATTGGCAATCCCATGGATGTGGATGATTATATTTGACTTTTTACGCTGTAACAAGGACTCATCGGGTTATTTATTCCTCTGGAGACTACAATTGAAAGCGTTGCTTTTTCATCCTCGACTGCTTTTCAAAGCGCTGGCGGCTCAGAGTATTTGCTGTGTCATTGTTTGGACCGCTAGCAATGAGGCGGCGCAGATGAATTATTGCTGACCTTTTGTATGCGCCCGTGTTGTCTCTGTTGCCGCACAGATGAAGGGCTGCATCAAGGTCCTGAAAGAGCAGCCGTCCAACAGTGTGGAGGGACTCCTCAACGCGCTGAGGTGTGTGTCCGGCCATCTATGTGTGTCAGTTTGTTAGGATTTTCTACAAAAGATAATTAAGACATTATCTTTCTTATTAATTCTAATAATTGTAGTACTTTGTATTTGAATGTATAATGACTGTTTATTTTCCTATATTATTGTGAATTTATCTGAATTTTATACGGAAAATGTACCGGCAACTTAAATGCTGGTGGCACAATTTTTCATCAGTTCTACTGGGGGGGCTGCATAGGACTTCGCACTTCCTAACGGGATATATGACAAAAATGCTACTTTAAATACGGAGAAAATATGTGCTCTTAATATAGGTAATTTTTCACAATACATTTTTCAATGCATGTATAAAAGATCCACTATCCTCACCCAACCAAAAAGAGTTGGAAGCAATCAACAAAATAACCTTTTTTTTTTCCCAGTGCAAACGGCTCTCTTGCATAAAAATGACCATTCAAGGACGGCACAAAAATGCTGAATAAGAAACCAACATTAAGTGCAAGAACTAATTATGTACATGAACCACTCAACCCACCCCAATTTCCCTGTTTTTCGTGGGAATACGTTTTTGGAATGTTTTAGTGTAAATAAAATATGTAACTACTTTTTTTCTCCCCCTCCAAAAAAAAAATCCTTTTAAATGATGGCCCACCAAACGGTACAGTACAAATCCAAAGTTTTAGGTGACCCTAATGAAGCACGTTTGGCTCCAACAATTAGACCACCTCAAATTAAACTATTATTGCCCTTTGAATAGCTTTGAATCTACAAGGAGGAAAACTTAGGTTTGTGTTGAATTTCTTGTTACATATACCATTACGATCGCGTGTCTTTGTTTTCTCCCCAGGTATACGACACGACATCTAAACGACGACAGCACCTCGAAACAGATCCGGGCGCTGCTGCAATGAAGGAGGGAGGCCGGGATGGGCGTGCACTTCGCAGCACCAACCAAGGGGTTTACGACGAATAACTCCGGATGACGAGAATAATAACACGAAGAGGAAAAAGAATTCTATTTATTGTCAGCTGTCCTCCATTCTGTCTCTTGTTTTGTAAAGTAAGAAAATAGAGATGATTAAAAAAAGCCAGAAAATATAAGATATATATATAATAAAAAAAAAAGACAAGCAGCAGATTAAACATAAGTAGAATTACCGACAAGAGGGGACGCTTTTATTGCCAATTTAGGTGCAAATTGATGCAGAGCTGACACTTAATTCCTGCTGTAGTCTTGACAAGTACGTTTTGCACAGCATCTTTTTGGATTCTCCCACCGGGCTGACGTCTCAATATACAGTGAAGCAATGTGATGGACGATCCCCGGAGAATTGCTTGACAATACTTTTGAATGTTGAGGATCAGCCCAGTGGGCGGATTGTCATCATTCATTCTTTACCATCCAAACATTGGTTCATGTTGCAGGCTTTTACTTGAACAACTTAGTTGAGTCTCTCTCTCTCTCTCTCTCTCTTTCTCTCTCTCCATGGGTGCTAATGTGCTTTTAGCTATCACTGTGCTTACTTGTCATCAAGCTGAGCACTTTAAACTGTTGTGTCTCATTTTCAAAGTGCTTTTTCTTTTTTTGTTTTTTTTAAGCCTTAGCATTGCTTTCAGCTACTCAGTCAGGTTGCAAGAAGGACATTGGTCACCGATGAACCCTCCTATTACGTTCTGTTCTCAGGAACAACAATTTTTTGACCCAGCGCATGCGCAATAGTTCAAAAGTGTCCGAAAGCCATAGATATCCCATAAACTCTGCTTTTATCTTAATCTTTTTGGGTCAATTTGACCCAGGGTTTGTTGAATTATCCAAAAGTGTCAAAAACAAAACCAGAAATCTCAATAAATCGTTTCTCTCTCATTTTTAACTCTACTAACTCAACAATTACAATTAAGGTATTTACATCTCATAAATCGTCATGTCAATAATGTTGCTGGGTCAGTTTGACCCAGGGCATGTTAAATTATCCACAATTACCACAAACAAAATAAAATCCCAATCAACATTGATTCGATCGCATTATTAAGGCAAGCACTAACAAGTAAAATCAAAGTTTAATGATTAACTTTTGACCGAGGATAAAAAAAAAACCACTGTTGATTTCTCATCATTGATCGAATTAGTGAACACTGTGATCAAGATTTGTGCATTACCTCTCACAAATCAGCAGACCAATAACTGGGTCAATTTCCCCAGGGCCAAGTTTAATTAAAAATGATTACAATTATTAAGTCTACTACAAACCATTTCTATCAATAGTTTATAAATGATTTTTTTTTCATTTTACAGGAATTATTTTTTTCTTAGTAGAAATTTAGCGCGATTTTATATCAAAAATGCACTCTAATTAGCAATATGTTTGCATATTTCTGTTTTGTTTGTTTGTTCACCTTTAATGCAATTAAAGGTAAATCACGAACCTAAAACACCAGAAATCTTTTAAAATGACACACCACAATGTAAAACAAATGGTTCAAATTTGAATTCTGAATTGAATTTTAAAATTTCTTTAACCTTAAAAACAGGTCCCGCAACATAACAGGAGGGCTAAATCATTATTTCTCATTACATTATTCACACTCACCAGTTTTGAAGGAAAGTCGTGCTTCATCAGATGTGACATCACCAAGCATCAATGGCTGCAAGAAAAAGTGCATTTAGTCAGCTAGATTTTTTTTTCAGCTTAGTCAGCCAATAAGAGTCATATTCAAAATAAAATTGAGAAAAAAAACTAAACTTAAAAAATAATTTAAAGCAGTGCTGTACGTTGGATGTCTATAGGCTTTTAGTCTACATTGATTTGATCTTTTAAATTATATTTTCTATACAGGGGTATGTGCACAAGCATAGTCTGTATAAAGTAGATGGCATGTTGTACGAGGTCTGAGCGAGTGTGTAAATAAGGTGTTTTTATTCATTTTTAATTGTTCAGTGATGCTGAAATGGGTGAAATGTGTCGTCTCTCTCACGTTGACCATGCGTCTGCCTAATTGGTCCATCAGACTTGCAGTAGTCGTAGGGAATTTTTTTTTTCTATTTTCCAGGGATTCACCTTTCATCATGGCGAATGAACTGGAGGGGGAATGGAGGGAGTGAAAGTGGTTTTGTGTGTGTGTGCAAGTGTGTATGTTGGGGTGCGGTGATGGGGGGGCTATCCATTTGCTTGTTATTTTGTACAATTTGTGCAACAATAAACTTGTCATTTATTACATTCACCCGCTGGTGTATGTCATTACGACCTACTCATAACATTTATTATACGTTCCCATTTTATTAATATAATGCTCTATTTTTACTTATTTTATTTATGAGCCCAGGATTTAAAAAAAAAAAATATTGGCATTATCTTGATTATAAACCTTTTATGGATACATTAAATTTTTTTTTATAGTTTTGATACATACACCCCTTAACATTATTATTTATAGAAGTAGTATCATTTATAAGCACCCATTGCTGTTATGCTCCTATATAGTATTACATTAGTGATATCTGATATGTTTTACTATATTATATATATTCTTTTTTGCCATTAGGGAGAATGGGGCTTTTTGTCACATCGGTACGTTGTCGCATTGCAATTATCTTCTCTACCAGAAGGGGCAACTAAGAAGTGGATTTTTTTTTTTCCCACTTTATATGCTCAGTGGTCGTGTCCTATCTGAGAAGATAAAAGCACTTTAAGATGAGAGCCAATAAACCAATTTTGTATTGGAACGAATGTATTGCTAGTCTGTAGAATTATTATTATTATTATTATTGTTAGCAATAGGAGTAGTAGTAGAAGCAATATATCATCACTGTCCTGTGAAAAACACATCCATCCATTATCTGTACCGCTTCTCCTCACAAGGGTCGCGGGGCGTGCTGGAGCCTATCCCAGCTGTCTTTGGGCAGTAGGCGGGGGACACCCTGAACTGGTTGCCAGCCAATCGCAGGGCACACAGAGACAAACATCCGCACTCACAATCACACCTAGGGCCAATTTAGAGTATCCAATCAACTTACCATGCATGTTTTTGGAATGTGGGAGGAAACCGGAGTGCCCGGAGAAAATCCACGCAGGCACGGGGAGAACATGCAAACTCCACACAGGGAGGCCGGAGCCGGGATCGAACCCACGACCTTTGAACTGTGAGGCGGACGTGCTAACCAGTCGACCACCGTGCCGCCGTGAAAAACATATGTGCAATTTTATCTTTTTTGGTTTAATTTTCACGTTAATGTAATGTCTGTAACGTGGTCACCTCATTAATGTAAAAAAAGAAAAAAAAATGGACATAAGTGTTATTCACTGGACGGCGATATACAGGTACGCATTTTATTGCATGTTCTTAATTCTGTCAGATTTTTTGCTGGAATTCAATTATACTAAATTATATTGTAATGATAAATAAATACAACCATTTCATTTATAAATTTGATGCTGGCAACTTTCTCAAAATATACTTTACAATATCAATGGACATGTCACTGCATTTATATTTTTCCACCACTAGAGGAGAGCAAAGGACTGCTGTGGAAAAAGATTCCAGGTACCTTCTTGATCATCACACACAGAAGATCAATGAGACTTAAACATGAGAAACGCATCAATTCATGACTGAGGACTGCAGCCGTACATTACATATTATATGAGGGGAATCCACTGCGGTTGATTTTAACATACCAGAGGGGGTCAAGTAGCAAAGTGGAAACACACAAACGGCCACTTGTAACCTGTGCAACTCTATATGAAAAACACGGCTTCAGTCCTGTCGGCAAATATGTAACCACCCCCTATACATACATAAATACAAGTAACTGCAATGCAAAACATCGTCACTGGTGGAAGCCTACTCAAGTCGATGAAGCGCGTTTGTGTGATACGTGAAACAATAAGTATTCATTTGGCGGCGAGCCCTAACTGTCAAGCCATAATAACAGAACCCGTCTTTCTGCTTCCTAAATGGCACACATTCAACTTCAGGGCTTGAATTTAGGGCCTCTATTAGACGCCGTTAAATCAGGGCTGCATAATGTACACTTTTGTTAATGAGCCTTCACACAGCAGCCATTTGAATACATATACAAAACTTATATAAACATGTTAATGTGCTACTGTAGGAGCATCGCGGTTTACCACTGTTGTTATCACCATTACTGAGAGACAGACTATGTCAATGCACATTATATTTGACTGTATTTAAGCAAAGCGTGGCCAGGGGCATCAATTCACTCAACTGCACTTGAAGTGATAGCCACTTAGCGGCTGGAGGCCATAGATGTATTTGCATAATAGTAAACAATGGGACGAGCTGAATGTCGCAAGATATATTACAATATGTGACGTGAAAGTGGAGCATAATAGAAAATAAAAAGAACTATTAAGTGCAACTGTACATGCAACACTGCGGAGCAACCATGTCAGTGTCTAAGCGCATTTTTGGAATAATAAATGAAAGAATTATACTGGTATATAATAACCTATTAGGTCAAGTGAAAGTGGTCATTTTGTGTAGTAGTCATCACTGTATGTTCTTCGTTTAATATATTAAGAAATTTAAGAGTGTGTACGCTTAAAATGCAACATGAATATTTCCTGACGGAAAAAAAGTCTTCATTGGCGATTTAACAGTTGTGACAAAGGTTAAAAGGTCAAAATCATCATCATTAAAATAATAGATATTTGACACTGATACTGCATATTAATAACAGAAAAGACTGGATGCTGGATCTCCATTAAAAACAAAGCGTTTTTAATTCTGGCCGTGCGCCAGCCATCAACCAAACCTCAAAGAAATCACTCAAGTTGTTTTTTTGTGTCATCCTGCTAACTGCCTAACCAACGGCATGAAAACACAAGCTCCCTGGCCGAGGTAATAACGTACAAGTGAGGAGGGAGAGGTGTAGGCTGCAATCAAATCATTCAAGCCTGCAGTACAATATAATTTTCAGATATTCAAAAAAGTCAAACTGAAATGTTTTGCACACTAACCCCAAAGGTGTGCCGCCGCAGCAGCGGTCCCTTTGTTCCACTTTAACTGCCGATTAACCACCTAATTTGATCAACAGTCCGTAGTAGTTTCCCTCTGGGAGGTTCCCTTCCCCGCCTGTCACCAAACAACCTTTTAGGCATCAACCAATATGAGGGAAACAAAAGCCACATCAAATATCAGTTGAATTGCCTCCAAGAGTTGCTGTGTGGAGGCATACTCTACCCATTGTTCACTCTGGATGAATGGCATTATAAATAACATATTAGTAATGGTACATTTAGGCAAATTTGTTCATCGAAGTGTGTTTCAAAGGTAGCCAGTGTCCCGTGGCATTAAACATTTTCCCCCCCTAAGATGCATACAAACTGTGAAAAGTATGTTTACCTTGATTGACAGAGCTCTAAACAGACATAAGAAACCGAATACCTTCCCCACAATGCATATTGCGTATATTGCCTCCAAACGGCATCATATAAAGAGCTGTTCCTAATATATTGTCTCTTGTCTCGTTCAACGCCCACCGCCGCCCGCCCCCCCGATAAACCCACCAACAGATGACAAACACCTCCCGGTATATGCTTCAGTATGCCAGTTGTGTTTTTGCGCCAGGACACATGGCGTTCTCGTGTTCGGCGCGCGTTACGCAACCCGGTCGTAACAGCAGACGCCATGGAGACCGGTCGCAGTTGTCGGACACACATGTGCGCACACATGCGTGCAGTCTCGTCACCCTGGTTTCAAACAAAGGGCTGTATTATGCCAAAGTGTGTGTTTCGACATTCTGAGCCGTGGAACCCGCTTACGTCACAGAATGAAATGCCGCCTCTCCCCATATAGCTACTTATATATTCACACAAATAGATGCTGCAGGTCCATTCCAATCGCAGTTTCAGACCTTGACCTACAACAGGTGTGATATTTGAGCCGATACACCCAAGTAGCGCAACACGTCCTATTGATTCTTTAGCATGCCCCCTGGTGTAATTGACCCTTTCTCCTACAAATATTGATTGTGCGCGCTATGAGACTTGACTACATTTTAATAACGTTACAAAGGAAACGCAGGTGTCTCGGCATAGTCCGCTGTATGAATAAAACATAGTCATGGAGCAGTTATGCACAGTGATACCTCAACTTGCAATTGTCTGCATTGAATTTTGTTGAATGCACACAATAGAGCTCCTGGAAGTGCTGCACCCATGAGTGAAAATACTGGGAAAAAAAAGTTGTAAAAATGTTAAGACGCTTGATCCTCGGGGTATTCCACCAAATGTCTGAAACACTATCATGTCAAAGGCAAAAGGTAAATATTACTGCATTGGATTTTGTTGAACGCACAAACATGCTTGAAGTACTGCCTCCAACAGTGAAAATGAAAATCGACAATTTCATTAGGAATAATTTTAAAGAGTGAAAAATCTTCTTGAAAATAATACCATTAAAATAATGAGTTTCTCTGCCTTTGACTTGGAGCTAGGTTGAGTGAAGATTCACCATTTTCAAGTGATGGCTGGGCTGCGACAGCTGAAACATTATCAAGTCAAAGCCATAAGGTAAATAAAATGCTACACTGAGTTTTGGTAAATGCACAGAACCGTGCTGCTTGAAGTGCTGCCTCCATGGGTGAAAATAAGAATATGAAAATCGATTAACTGTTTTAAATTCTGAAAAGAAAATGCACAAAGTGTCCTTTAACCTAAAAACACTATTCATTCATGAATAGTACAGTAAAGGGTTTGAATCTCTTACATAAATAAGAAAATCACAGACTAACATCGTAGATATGTCCGGCAGTGAAGGCGTTAAGCGCTGCGGAAGGGGAGTCTCCTTGCCCTGCCCAACCAGTCTTCATTTGCATATCAGGCGGGAAAGCTGTGGCTCTTTGTTACCGCTCCGCCCCATAAAAAGAAAAAAAAAAAAAAACTCCCACAAAACGCCGCACTGGCGGGAAAAAGAGCCGGCACCCGCCCACCCGCGACAAAGGAGGAAAGCCAGACACGCACTGGCTCTTTTGTCTCACTTGCAGACACACATACACACACACACACACCGATCCTATATAAGGTCTGACAGAGGATACAAAGAAAAGTGAGAAACGCACATTAAAATGATAAGAAACCAAAGATTAGAGTGTGTGCGTGTGTGTGTGTGCCTTGGGAAAAGAGTTCAGTGGGTGGCTGGAAAAAACAGGAAGGCATGTTTTTCTCGGGAAGAAGGAGGAGGAAAAAAGTACCTAACGGCCCCGTATTACATAACAAAGGCGGAAATATGCAGCAGAGACCAGGAGGCTTGGAGCCAACCAGGGAGAAACTATAGGCAACCACCTATGAAACTTAATGGCTTGCCTCATCTAATCACATTTCGTCCTCTCATCGTCCTGACACTTTTATCTGTTATGGCCGCCTCACACCACCGAGATGGAGAAAGTGTATGCGTGCGTGTGAATGGGGTTCAATGAGTTCATGCAGCACAGTTTCTCAGACACACACGCACACACACATCAATAAATGATAACCTGCACTTGGATGCGTACATCACACTTCATGGGGAGGCCGTGAAGACATTGGTGCGTGCGTGTGTGCGTTTGTGTAATCCGGAACGCATACAACGAAGGAAGCGCACGCTCACACACACAAAGCTGAGTAAGTCACACCTGAGAGTGTTGTGTTTCCCGCGCAGTTATGCAACTTCCGAATTGTGTTCCTGATAAGACCGCAAACACACACGCATGCACAGCAGCGTTTAAAAAGGCTGTTAGTGAGAGAATGGTGTCAAGTATGAATGACAAGTAAAGCCTCCGCACAAACAGCACACGCGCAAATAACACGAAAACAAAACTTACAAACAAAAGCACACAAACGCACCCCTATACACACACACTTAGAAAGACAAAAACACATTCATATATATACGAAAACTCACAAGCAAAAACATGAACACCCACACTTCAAAACACACACCCAGAAAAAAAAACACACGCACACACACACACAAAACATCCACACACACTCAACCCAAATTGCCCACATCCCCCATCCAGCCACCTTCAAACCGTGTTCGACTTTGGAGGCTCATTTGCATTAGTATTATCGTCATCATCATCATCATTATTACTGTCAGTCGCCATATTAACAGAGCGCATACAGCGACTCCCCAATTAGCCTCTCGCATGTCGTCCGGCAGGCCTCGGTGCGTGTCAGCACGTTTGCTCGTCTAGCCAGCGCCAGATGGCAGAGAGTCTTTAGTGCGATGGGATTAGAGATTAGGATTAACTTCAAATTACCTGGACGCTCAGTCACTGGATGACACACTACTATCTCAGGCCGAGAGGGTGTACAGTCAGCCTCAAGGAAATTTTGTCAATCGCCATCAAGCACATGGCTTCGCCACGTCGTTGTTACTTTTTCTGTCGTTGGCGTACCCGTTTGGGTCGACACGTTTTTCCGGTTGTGTTCAAATCTGTTCAGAAAGTGCGCAGCTATAACAGGGGGAAATAAAACACAACCATTTAGGGGTCTAGTGCGTGTATATTCTGTGTTGAATAACAACGGCGTCTACGCTATAGGCTGTCTGTGATATATGTTGGCTGCTGCGAAAAGCCAGACGCGTGAGCCCAAAATCCAGGGCAAACAGACTAGACGCATAATAAGCATCCTATAAACTGCAGCCCCGTGTTACATAACCAGTCAGTCAGCAGCTCCCCCCACCACGGGCCTCACATATAGAATACAATCCAACTGGCCAAAAAGTGAAGAGGGAATAGCACTCAGTGTTTGGCCTTATAAAAAGTAATAAGAATTTGATAGAAAAGTTATCAATTCAATAAGAATTTGGGGAGGGAACCTATCACTATATCATCTGATTTTTGACGATTTTAAGAGCTAATAGCGGCCGATTATTCAGTGGGGCCCTATCTGTGAGTATTGGTATTTGCTCTGTCTGCACGTTTTGCTACTATTTGTGTTTAAACTAATGGAGGCGTTTAAACGTTTATAATTACTGCAACATTGATGCTATTTTCGTAAGGCCGTCTATGGCATTTTGCATTGTGTGATACCATTAAGCTAGCAGACGTTTTTGTAAGATAAAGTCCATGTGGTGTGGTTGAATATTATTCAATGTCTAATAACTGCTGCTTTTTCCACAAAACAAAATGCAATAAGTGGACTTGCGGGAGTCTTGAACTGAGAGGTTGTTTAAGTTGAGCGTGTAGATTCGCCACGTCGGACTGTGCAAATTACTAATTAGCCTTGTGACCTAGCTTGCTGCGCTACTTTTACTCTCCCCTGTCCTGCTGGGGCATGTTCAGGTCAGGCCTTGTGTCAATGAATTACTGCAGCCTTCTTTTTCATTTTTTTTTTAAAAATGCCCGAAGGTCTCACAACAAACCAGCTGACAGGATACACATCCACTAGTACTTAAAAAAAAGTACTTAAAAGCACATCACATGACTGAATGAATTTAAAGACTCAAAAATGGGAACATGATGTACGATGTTACGAATACAAAGGCAACAGGGGGGAGTGGGGGGTGGAGGGAGAAACCAAAGCAGCTACTGAGTTTGTATATATAAAAAGCATCCAACAGAAGTAAGAGATAGAGCCTGATCCACAAAAGAGCGTTATAAAAAGGCTGTTGCATGGGGACCTTTGTTACAGTACCTCCGCCAAGGAAGAAACACTTTTGGTTGTTTAATGGAATGGCTGCCCGCCTGGCAAGTGTAGACCTACACAACCCAGTAAATCTTTGGTTGGCTGCCTACTTCTGAAAATGTGTCTTATGAGCGAGCTGTTCTGAATTTCCTCTGAATCCTGATTTTTTTTTTTTTTTCTGCCCATGACTTGGAGCAAGGCTGGGTGAATATTAGGGGTGTAAAGGTACACGTGGGTGTATTAATACGTTTCGGTATGGCATGTTTGGTTCGGTCCACTTATTAGCGCGAGTTTACGCACGGGCGCTATTGACTGTTGCATGCGGGAGAGGAGAGTGGCGGCGCAACAGTGAGAGCCAGAAAAGAGCCAGAGCTCGAAGGTCCCACTGTACACTGCGGTCTCCTGTTTGGGAACATTCCGGCTGTCCTGTTAAAATCGCCGATGGGGAAAAGGTACGTGGTTAAGTCCGAAAGTTGTGTGCCGACATTGTTACATGAGATGGGCGGCAGGTTGCACGTCTAACATGCACGGCGTCATTGACTGAATGTTTCTTAGACTAGGGAGCAAAAACGTCAAACTTGAATAGCGAGATTTTCATATTGTAGCGTCTTCTAGGAACACGCCGTCAGACGTAGTTTAATTATCACGTTTTTATTAATCCAAGTACAACTGCTCGCGCTCTTCTTTCCCCGCTGCTCAACTCACTTGCCGTACGATGCATTCATGAACCTCGGAAACGTCACAACTCAGCAACACACAAATCTGACCACAACGCAGATAACCCACAATGTGCTGTTGAACATTCAAAGATTTCAATGCCTAAAAAGTGTATACAATTTCATAAAGACTTTTTAAAGTTACTATATTTTTTTCATTATGAAAATAGTTTTAATATAGTTAGCAATAATTGTAACTGTTATTGTATGTTTTTTTTTCATACAGAAAGAGTATATATGTAGTGTAATGACAACTTGTCTTTAACTTGAATACTTAGATGTGTCATAGGCTGTTGCTGCTGAGTGTTTAAAGATTTCAGTGTCCTAATAATTTACAAAATTAATAAATCTTTATTCTTAGTGTATTTTTTATTCTGGTGTAATTTCTTAGAATATCACCCGACTGGTTCGCTTTTATTATTTTTTTCGAAAAAAAAGTACAGTTTACTTGTCATCTTTTCAAAATTAACAAAAAAAAACTGTTTTTTTGTACCGAAAATGTACCGAACCGAAGTTTCCCAAAACACTAACCGAACCGAAACGCGATTTAGCGTACCGTTACGCTAAGTGCTGTCTTCACTAGTGAAAATACAATTGACTGGGTCTTGCTAGATGAAACCTATTTTTTGTGAGTAAAAGCTCATGTGCATTTGTGATTGGCCGTTACATCTGCAATGCTGCGATGCGTATTAGACAGGGCTGTAGCCTGTATAAGTATAGCTCCTTCCCTCACTTCAACTAGATCCTTGCCACTAAGATTCTAAAAAATGGCACAAAACGGGTGAATTTGTGAGAAGTCTCTTCAATTTGTCATCAATTTTCCTCCTGCGGCCACATCCAGGGAGGTTGGCTACAGTGCCGTGAATCTTAAATTCTTGAATATGTGCAACTGTAGTAACGAGAAAAAGGTGCTCGGAGATGGTCATATAGCCATGACTGTCAATTTTCTTTCTATACTACTGAGACAATGCAATCATTTGCATCCACTGGTCCATGTTTAGTGTAGTCCACATCGTGTCACCAAAAACGTCCCCCGGTGGGTATGTTACAGGCCTATTTCAAGAGTTTGTTTTTTAAAATTAATATTTTCATTAACATTTTCACATCACATCACCACCTGTGGGATTTCCTTTCACTAACAGAGGCGCACCAACAATTTTGTCCACACGTGTAACAATCTGATGTATTTAGAATTTGTCATTTAGCTTTTCAGACCATGGTGGGCATCTTATAGTACTGTACTATACTGCTAAATCTAAGCTTGTGGCCTGACCCAGTTTGTCAAAGTGGGGCACGCACGCTTATTTACAGCTACGACACCGCTCGGAAATGTTTGGAGTCATGCGGTCGAGGTGCGAGGTGACCGGGTGAGAGCTGGGATTCTACGGGAAGAAGTAGGGAAGGGGAGGTGGGTGACGCTACAGGTGACGAGAGGGAACGGGAGTGCCAAAACGATGGCCCCTCTGGGCGCATGCCAGGTATTGTGTAAGCGGTCTCCCGGCCGAGCCACTGGATGAATAAAGACGCTGCGATCACTGCTGGGGAAAACTCTCTCACCTCGCAGACTTGACTGACTACTCGAGTGTCACAACTCAGCAGACTTCGGCATTAAGACAAAGGCCGCAATCAAGGGTGTTATCACACAAAAAGAGCTGTAAAAGGCTAATTACCACTGTCAAGGAAGTTGCTGAACAAAACAACTTCATTGATTTGGGTAAAACTTTTTGTATATGGCAAGGGTGTGTTCAATTCTCTCACCGTGCTTCTTTTTCAGAATTTAGTGTTGCAAACTGTTACAATATTGGTAACTATACTTTGGATTTTTTTGTGTAGCACACCGCTGCCACTTTTGTTAAAATACTCTTGACTTTTTTTAAACTATAATGCATTAATGCTATTAATGAGTGGAGTGAATAAACATTTCAATGTTTATTGGATATTCTAAAATGAGTCCCATCCATTTAAAATAAACGATGACAAAACCCACAGGGTTGAAATTTGTGAATTAAAATATTTGATGGACAATAGGAGCAACTAAAAATGATGTAAGTAAGGCACAGTATTTCTTCAAATATATCTATTGATCAATTAATCAGGGCTTGGAATAGACTAATTAGTTCCTTATAAATCTTAATTCTGCAGCAAATCAATGATGTTTGTTTGTCCTTCCTTTTACATTTCCTCTTGATGTAGCAGTGAGGTGTCCCAATACCTTTGTCCAAGTAGTGTATGGTCTGTGATTGCAGTGTCTACAAAAAAAAAGAAAAATCACTTCTCCCATTGTAAGTAGAAAATAAAGCTTGCTGTAGTGCGACCAACATTGTATTTTCTTCCTGTCGCAGTTCCAGTAGGTCCATAGTGTATAATCTCCCTTAGTGTGCTCCTTACAAAAAAAACATTTTCAGTAAAACAATGCTTCAAAACTCAAGGCCCACTGCTACAAAAAAAAAAAGAGTGCAGTGACATATTTTCTTCCATTTCTCCACAGTTCCTCGGGCTGTAATGTTCAAACGTCCAAATAACCTTTGTCCGTATAATGCATCTTTAGTGCACTTTTCCACAAAAATGGGAAGAAAAAATAATCCAAGCTCAGATCGAATCAAAATTCAGTCCCCATAATGAAGTGTGAAATCCAAATGTTCCAACTGAAATGGAAATGTTGGCATGAGCAGCACCAAGAAAATGTAGTAATGTGCGATTCCATCGGAACCCCCCAGAAAAAGGGTCCAAGTGCAACCATGTGATGCAAAGATTAATGGACTTGATAGTTGACAGACCTTTTTTGAAAAGTCAAAGCTGCTTCCTTGCGTGCGCTGCATTTGTGTCCTGTGAGGATTCCGACGGGTTTGTCCGAGTCTCTGTGTCTGAGGCGGGAGGCGAAACGCTACGCTGAGCACCGTTGTCACTCGCGGCATCGGATTTGAGCTTCTTCCTGACGTGGAAGTGATGCTTCTTGGACTTGAGGTGAGCTGCAGGACAGAGAGCTAGACGTGACGCTGACGAGACAAAGCTAAAGTGGGCCCGGCATGATTGAAAATTCAACACGGACTCGGATATGTGTAAATGATCGCGCGTGTGGTTCATTGCGTCATGCGGGTCTACGGTCTCACCGGCCCACTCCAGGTCGCCGATGATCACCTTGTCGCACAGGTCGCAGGTATGCCGGCTCCGTTTGTTGCTTAGCTCCGCCCCCTGTAATCTGATTGGTGGAATAGAGGGCTCCTCACCCTGATCAAAAATAAATACAGGTGATTTTCAGATGGAAGATGTGATTTTCAGATACTTGAGATATTTAGTGTTCCTCCCACTATATGGCATCGCGTTGTTCTCGCCCCTGCTATATTGTGGATTTTAAAGTGATAGTTTTCTCTGAATTTAGAGTTGCGTTTCATCAGGCCGGTAACACGTAATGTCGCAACAGGCCAGGCAGCGCTCAAGTCTACTGGACGAGATGCTCAGTAATTCCTCAGCTCGAGTATCACGCGCCTAAACTTGTCTGAATTCTAACGTCTTGGCATCCCTCTCACTCACAATCAATCTTTATCTTCGACTCAAAAGCTGTGCTTATCTAAAATCTAAAAAGTGATGCAATGTCACTATCTACAGGAAAATGTTAGTCATTACAGTGGTTTACAAACCTGAATTTCACTGATGAGCTGGGCGAGACGTTCTTTCAAGATTGAAAAACGAACGATGACTATATTCATCGGTGGCAGAGTAACGGTTGGATACCAGGTGATCAACATAAACATACATAACAATGACTGACTTTATACATTTTTATGTGTAAAAAAATTGAAACCAAAAGATGTATGTGGGTGCTAAAAGAGATACCTGCAGTAAAGAAAGGAAGTCAAAGCGCAAGACAGAAAAGACCCTGAATGTGTTGCCAGTTGAGACACGAAGAAAAAAGGCCACACCTTGCAGAGACTGTCCAGTATCTGCAGTGCAGGGTTCAGCACGGTCTCCTCCCATCTCGCCACATCCGTCACATCCAGGCCGTACGCTGCCGGCACGCTGTCTCCGGGTCCTACCCACAAACACACACGCACACACACGTGGGTCAATCTAGCACACATTATGCACTCTACAAGGCCAACGGTGGTAAACCTGATTTATACCGCTCACATAAACATCCAGCATACTGATCAATTGTGTGCCATAAAAAGAAAAGCGCCACTTCCATCCCTTCGAGAGCCACGTGTTTGATTACCAATTTGATGTGCCATGAATATCAAACGTCAATTATTTGACACCCATTAGGTAATGAGCGAGGTGTTTCAAGGCAGCAGATATGGATTGGGCATATTATTGGCAGCATTTTCCGGCAGCGGTGGTGTTGTCGGTGCCGCGCCCTCGAGCTCTGTCAACCTGCTGACTCACACCGGCTCGATAATGTCTCCTCCTCCGCTCCCCTTTCCCCCCTCTCAGGTCTTTCACTCATTCTCCAACAGTTCCACCCCCGTGTGACCATTCTGCGTCGGTCAGCAAATCTCCCGGCTGGGCTGGGCCCCGCCGCTAAACAGCAGCACCAAATCCCTGCACTGCTTGTCTGTCTGCATCCACAGACCCTGCCTGTATTGACTCAAGACATGCAGATGCACTGGGGGGAGGGATGGAGCAGAAAGCCTGCAGTGAAGGTGACCTTTAAGTGGTGAAAAACGAGCACCTCCAAGCAAGATATAGTCCGGACAATGCAAAATATAAAGAGGGAAAGAGGACACTTTTGTGTTTAATAATAAGTTAATGAGACGACAGCGCGCACACGCCGGTAAATGAATTAACTTATATAGCCAACTTGATTACGTTCTCATCCATTCAACACCCACACAATGAATTACATGTTAAAAAACTAGCCTGGTCTGGCTTATGCAGGAAAAACTGTTACGATGAAAATCACACCACAGTACTGGATGTGATATGTATCTAAGGACTCGAAGAGGAGCATCAGTAAAGCAAGAAAGCCAGATAGCAGAGAAAATGCTGCATATAAAGGGGGATACATTCCAGACACACATGCAATAGGTGTAAATCCACACTAGTTTGAGACCATATAGAAAATATCGTTTTTTTCCCAGAGTTTTAACCCCTACCATGCATTTTAAGCACATTTAAAATGATTAAAACACACGTTTTATAGTATTTCTCAACACCTGCTCTCAATCTCACGCTTACATATTTCTTCAAATAAGAGGTAAGCGTGCATGCTTCAAGCCGTTTGTCACTCCAGGTTAAAGTTTACCATGAAACTGACTCAAAAAACACAAGGGAAGTAAACACTCCACATTTAAACACGCAACACTTCAACCCAACCATACGATTTCGTCGGCATGCATCAGGGTGCCTGTGGCCGACTGTCAGCCACTCATGGAAATTTCCCATCCATCCAAAATTTGAAGATTTTTTTGGACCCCATGACTTTTAATTGAGCTCATGTTTGTATTGCATCTTGTTAGTTTACCTCATAGTCAGCTATTACAACATGTTGCAATAGTTTTATTTGTACAAAGGCTTAGCTGACAAAGGGCTAAAAAACAGGAGCCTTTTTTTGTTGATGGTACAATAATAAGCAGGTGGCAGCATCACCTGGCATACCTGCAACAAACCTCTCCCTTAGAGGCTGTATTAAATGGTGCAATGGGCAGGGTGGCAAAGCTTGTGAATGAAAGCTTGCCAAATGCTCGATAGGACTGTTTAATTTGGGCTTTGAAATTTAACTCTAAAGGTGTGGTGATAAGAAACAAACATAAAAAAAAAAAAAAGAAGAAAGTAACACGGGCGACGCCACGCAGCTGCTCACCCGTGTTGAGACAGTAGTCCACCTGTTGCCACCAAGCGCACCAGCAGTCATTTGTCAAGTTGTGTTTGGAGAGAAAGCACATTTGAGAGAAAAAAAAAAAAAAAAAAAAAGAACCCAACGGCCAGCTGCGCCTCGCTGGCCGTCATCCACGCTGCAGCATAACACATGCCTCTATTCACCATTGCCTTCCTCTTTCCTGCTGTTCCTCTTCCACTTTTGTTCCCTGTTTATCGTACAGCCGCTAGACGGACAATAAGGCCAATCCCTGCTCGTAAAAAAAATAATTAATTTCACTTATAGGAAAAATAATGAATCTAATAACGCTATAATTGTTAAAATAAAATAACTAAAAATTTCAACAAAGGTGAAAAAAAAAATGAGGAGCATCATATTTGCAGCAGTTCCGGCAGCAGCAACTCAAGTTGTGTATGTAAAAGTACAACTTTGTCATAGGAAAGTCCACTTTGCTAAATGCTAACAAACAATGCACAATGCCACTGATATGCAAATGGTTAGCTTCTTCAGTTTTGAACACAAACGGTGGCGCACCACAGGCAGAGAGACAATATAACAATACTCATATGTTTATCCTCTACGGAAAATGACGTCTATTATAGCATCTTAGTGAGTTACTTAAAGTAGTGGTAGAAGAAGCACTATATGTTCGACGTTTGAGTCTACATGACTGTAATGTTATATTGCCTCCCTGTGGCCAAAGTGGGTACACCAGAAGCAGCTGCACAATGAATTGGATTGCAGCATTGAATTATGATGCAGTTTAATTATTTACATTCTACGTAAAGATGTTATGTTACTCTGTGTTTTTATTTAAAAAAAATAAAGATTGCTATTTATTGGGGCTGGGGACTGGAACGGATTAATGACATTTCCATTCATGTCAAGCTCAAAGCACCATTGTGATGAGTATTCATTTGATCATTTCCTCATATCATTTCTAATTTTTAAAAACTGAAAATGCCCCTGATGGAGTAAAAAGGGTCCTCAACCCTGATTTACACTTCCAGTTTTGAAACACTTTCTCATACTTTTAAATGGAGAAGTGTCCCCAAACGTTTGTCTGTTTTTGTACATGAATGCATCTACTTCCTCATCTGGTTTCCATAGCAACAGCTGAGCTTGATCTCCACAGAAAACGTGCATGTGTGTACATGCAAGCTTCAAGGGTATAAACTTGCACCCCGCACCTGTTGCCACCACTGGATCATATTACCCCCCCCCCCCCCCCCACACTCCCACAACCAACCTACACCCAAGCTCTCCATCCACACAGCTGTCCATGTGCCGCCTGTCTCCCTTTATGCAACGCTGGCTTTTTTTTTTTTAAAAACAAAAGGTATCGACACCCGTGTTACTTAATGCTCACGAGCCCCCGTCCCAGGCCTACACCCCCGCCTGCGAAAATACACCTAGGTATAGTTACGACAACAAAGCGTATGTGTGCGATTCCCTCTGGGATTGAAATAAAACAGCCCTCAAGTCACTGAGGCGTTCCTGCATAAAAGTTATAATCTAATAAACTCACCTCAAACGTCTCATTCATTACAGATAATTAAGCCGACTAATTGAATGTACCGCACACACACATACACGCGTCATACATGCATCACATAAGGACGAAAGCCATTAAAATTTATTTCATTTGAGCTGGTTGACCTGCTTATTCGACAACCGAATAATCAAGACGCCACTGAGGCGTCCAATTGCTCACTCACCTCAGGAAAGGCCTGAACTGGGAAAGTAGGTTAAACTTGTACCTTACAGGCATGCGTGTGTGTGTCCGTATATGCATGTGCATCAATTTCGGTTTATTTACATGTGTTTTGTGGCGTCTTGTGTAACCCACTTTTAGGCGTTTTGTCATCCTCACTTGCCTTTGACCAACTCGTCTATACACGCTCAGGTTGGCCTGCATGGCCCCCCGCTGCTGAGCCCTGCTTTCCGAGTCTGTGTGGTCGGGGCAAATTCCCGCCAGCCTAGTAATGCTTCAAGAGATTAGCCTGCTCAGACAGCGTGTGTGTGTGTGTGTGCGTGCGCGCGAGTGTTCAAAGGGAAAAGAGGTCAGTCGTCAGATGTAACAATTGGACAGTCAAAGTGGGGACACAAGCGGAGGTGACATATTGGCTACTGAAAAGTGACATATTACGTGTATAAAAAAACAGCTACTCCACCCATCAAGTGTGAAATTACAAAAGAACAAGTCCCGCATATTCGTGGTTCATGATTAATAAATTTGCCTAATTATGTTCTCAAACGTCCTACAGTGCCACAATATGCTGCCAAATGTCTGTTTATGGAAAGCAGTCCAGTAATTGTCAAGGAAGTATGTTGTGATGCATCTCAAATGAGAGACGAGATTTGTATGTTGGGGAGGAGTCAGGTTAGCCTGGGTTGTGAGTGGAAGTTGTGGAGAGTCTTCACCGCAGAAGCATGTACATGCGCACTTCCTGCGCATTATCATCAATCAAATATGTAAGGCATTTATTTTGAAAGGAAATGTTTTAAGATTGAAATAAACTTTTAGGGGATTATAGTTTGTGGTATATTTACAATGTAAACATTTTTGGGAGTGGAGGTTTCGTGAATAGTAGGGGTGATGACTAAGTCTTTCAGAGTTTCAATGCGTCTGTTAGCGAGCCGTACTCTACATTGGCCCCACAGTAGACGGGGTGGGCTGAGCTGTGACTTATTTGCATTTGAGAGGAAAGCCTGCTCAGATCATGCAGTGATATTACAAAAAATAGGGTGCAGTAACTCGTGAGCTCAGTTTTAAATTGTGAACAAAAACATTACATAGTGTATACTATAGCAACAAGCAGGTTTATCATCTTGTTTGAACTTGAGCCAAACCGATAATGAGGAAAAATGTGTCACCTTGGCTTGCTCCCCCGTAAGTTTGTCCCAGAAATATTTTACTCAGGACCTCATATGTTGAGGTTTGGGCTCATGAATGCAAAACATGCTTTTCCAAAAAAGGCAAAAGGACTTGAGAGCCGCTTCTGCCTCGATCGCTCTATACCGGTGGTCACATATCAGATGGTAACTTCCACAGTGGAAGCAGAGGATTGACTGCTATTAAATGCAGAAAGTCGATCTTATCCGTTAGCTGACCGGGTCGTTAGTGTTTTCCGCAGAGATGTGTGGACAGCCCCGCCACAAAGAGGCACGCGTGCAAGTTGCGAGAGCGTGGACAAGTTCAGACGGATTACGTACGTATGTCACACGCATGTGGCAGGGACCAGATGGTATGTGCAGGCGCTATAAGGGAGGGAGAACGAGAGGGCTATTGAGGTTGAGGGCCTGGTGTGGTTTAAGCCGTTTGGGTCTAACAGGATTAGGCGGCTGGGTTACTTTAGGGTATGCTGCCGGTGGGACTCAGCACACAGGTTCCCACCTTAGACCGCAAGAACATACATATCCTTTATGTATGCATACTTGAGAAAAAAAAACAACACACCTACAGTATAAGGCTGCGAGTGGATAAGGATGGGAAATGAGCACGCACGCCAAACCACAAGCTGATTTTGGCCGAGGTGCCTTCGTTTATCCAGTCTTTAGTGTCGCTGACTGTGGCAGGTAACCAACCACGAAAGCCGGTTTCTGTGGATTTGATGCCATGAGGGACCTGGTGCCGGGAAAAAAGCTTTCATAAGTTCAACCTGCAAGGATGGATTCGAAAAACGGAAATACAGCCTTTCACAAACGTGCGCACGCATTTCAACAGCGCCACGCAGTTAGCAAACTGAGTCTTAAAGCAGACTTGAAGTTAGCCTGTTTCAAGGTGGCGGCCATGTCTAATGTAAATGAGCCTCCGCCCAGCCAATACTTGGGCTTTCAATACTAGGGTAGCAAAATTACATGAATGTTCAAAGTTGGAAATTGGACTTTACAAAATTGCAGTTTGGTTCTTATCTCATTCACTGCCAGACATTTTCAGACCCTCTTTTACCCTAACATTTGAAAAAATTGTCATTGGTAGTGAATGAGTTAATAGGGAACTTTAATATGCTGTAGTAGCGGAAAAAACATTTTAGAATAATCCTGACTAAAACAACCAGGTTCCATGCAATTACAGTGATACCTTGATTTACGAGTGCTATAATTTACGGGTTTTTCAAATTACAAGCTGGGTTGATTTCTTATTTTCAGATGAGGTGAGAAGAGCAAGCTGTACTCCCCTCTAAATTGCGGAAGGAAAGCTAACAAGAATACAAAATCATATTTATGAATAAGGTGACATTGTATAGAATTACCATCAATGCCCAGTTCATTAATTCTCATGGAAAGGTTCCAATTTGGAATATTTCCAAAATTCCATATCTTAACTCCGTATGGAAATTTACCAGCAAATCTAGCAGAAATTTCCCACCATTATTCCTTACCATGAACAACATGGGCAGAGCGAGGGGGTTGCAATGATGCTAGCAGCACCTGCTAGCCCAGAGTGTGTGTGTGTGTGTGTGGGGGGGGGGGGTGTTCGGGTGACAAGCGCCCATTAATAAAAACAGTACAAACGTAGACTGTATTTTGACTGATGGACAAAACACTGTCCTGTGCATTCAACAAAACTACCTGCTCGCCTCACTTTTGACTTTAGCAGCGTTTCAGCTATTAAGTAGTCAGATTGTCGTTTGAATGTGGTGGATCTTCACCCAGCCTAGCTCCAAATCACAGGAAGAATAAGTCGGTGTAGGGACAGTATTTTGCTAATTAACACTGTTAGATCACAATTTGGCTTGCTCTAAGACACTCTTTTCTGCAATAGGTACTTCAAATAATTGTAAACGATCAATCTAAACGTCAATTTAGCATTTTTAGATTTTTTTTCTTAATGCCTTGAGTTTAAAGAAAATGGTCATAAATAACCTTATATTTTATGAAAAGGTTTATCACCTACTACTGATATAATATAAATAATTTAAATAAAAAATATAATTGAATAAATATAAGACTTAAGTGAAACAGGCTGCGCTAAACTAATTTTATGTTGTGTAAATATGATAATGTGTCTCAGCTATCGCTTAAACAAACATCATCAGCAAAGAAAATATGAATAGATATTTTTTTAATCAGCTCCTGAGTAGGAAAGCAAACAGGATCTAATCCATGGTCAAATACTACAAAAAAACTGGTGGTAAATAAGCGCTCAGAGTGTGTGTGACATAACCACAAACCTCGCAGCGCTAATATGAATGAATACACATGCACGCTACTTTGGATAAATGAGAGAGTACTGCGGGCTGAGAGGCTTAGTGTGCAAATCTCATCTTGCATCCGTAGTGCGCGCATACACATGACGTTGAAGAAGAGAACTCACGTTTCAGGAAGCGGTTACGGACCCATTTATTTTGCTTGCGAGCGTACCGCCTCGTGGCAATCTTCAAAGCTTCAACACCTAGCGTGAGTTTGAAAAGGAAGGCGGTTACGTACTAAAGATGGAAGCGCACTCTGAAACGCATTGCACTCGTCCAAAATCGCTGACCTTTGCTTCGAAGTGCGTCTCTTTCCTGCTGGGTGCTGTTTTCAGGAGCCGTCAGGTAGTCATGGAACTCTTTGAAACCAATCGACTGGAATATCCCATGTTGGTAGTTCTGACTGTGAGAAGGAGAAGACGGCGCACATAAAACAACCTAGAAAATCAATGAGTAAACAGCTGCAATCTTTAATATTGTTCAAGCTAAATCCAAGGGAGCAGAATGTAACAAATACCCGGGGAAAACAATTAGCACATGATCTGATGAGATTTGACATGCATCGTGGTGAATTGATTTTTGCTGAACTGAAATTTCTGGCATCCAATCGGGATGACACTTGGGCTGACATTTCGTCTTCTGACATGGCGTAAAAGGAGACAATTTGGAAAAAATTCCCACAAACAGTCTGATACCAACAGCTGTCATCTGGCTCATTTGGATTGTACATCAAACGATAAAAATGGGATAAGCGATCCCTAATTGAGATTGTATTTACATCTGAATGTGACATAAAACTTATTAAGATATTATTTGTGACAGAAACACTACATTTGGAGGTGAGCAAAAGTATTGCGACAGCTAGACTTGAAATATAGAGGTGTAAAAGATGGTGGTTACTCTTTTCAATCTTTTCATTTGCAGGCAGATTGGTAGGTTGATTACAATTTTTGTTCTCATTTACTATGTATTTTGTATGATTGGGGCAGCATACCGGAACTTGTTTCCATGCCAACGAAACACAGAGAGCCCGTACAAAAGGTCCCAGAGTCATTTAGTCTTAGGGAAAATGCATCCATCTCTATAACACAAGAACCTAACGCATTAATTAGTTTTGTAGTCATTTGTATACACGTAATCCGAGCAGTCCAGTGTGCACGGGCAGTGATGTCACAGCGGCTTAAAGTAGAGGGCACGACTTGTGTGAATTTGCGTGTGCATGATTATAAATTCCATTCGGCTGAGTGCGTCAATGACAAAGTGAGTGGTGACACACAGGTAAAATGTAAGTGCTTAGTTTGCATAAGTCGTTACTTTCTGCACCAGGATGCATTATTAGAGTGTTTTACGTGATGTTAATTAGTGAAGGATAATGTTTATCAGCCACCAGAATAAGAGTTTAGAGGCCTCACAATGGAGATTGACAGTCAGTCAGCCAGTCTAAAATCTCCTGTGTTCCACTACTTTTGAAGGGTTGTTCCACTACTTTTGAAGGGTTGGTGTATATTCGTCCATTCATCTTCGATGAGACTTAATATCATTTGGGATCCTCGGGTAAGGTCACCCTTGAACATCCTTGAATGACTATCCACGTATCATTAAAAAAAAAAAAAAAAAAAAAAAAAAAAAAAATGAAGCAAGAAGGTTGGACATAAAAGATGGTAAACACACCCATCACGACCTTTCTAGACAGCCGTAATTTCACCTTTCCCTCTTCTCTGTCTCCATTTTTTCACCCTCCCTGAGCAAAGAATATCAGTATGAGGAGAAGCGAGGTCCTTCGGGGGACATGGTGACATTAAAACACTGAGAGACAGCGGCGCGGTGACCCACTGGCGGCAGGCAAAAAGCAGCTGCTTGTCCTCGCCAGACAACGCCGGCAACAATTTGGTCAAATCTTGCCCAATTTGAGAAGAACCGCCTGTGTGAGCTCACTTTGTACCTATGTGATGAATGTCCACAGATCCTTGTCGAGCGACCCGACCTCTTTCAGAACTGCAAAAATAGCAGTATAATCTCATTTCTACACCAAAGAAATGGTCGGAAGAATGCAGCTCGATTGACCCCCTGTGATACTTAGGACAGGGAAATGGGCAGAATAAATGGCCGGCTGCGCAGGCCTGAGACAGAAATCCGAGAATAGCGACAGAGCGCAGGAAATGTCGATTCAATGGAGGGTGAAAAGCAACGGCGGAGGACAGGGGAGAGAGATGTGACCTTGATGTCTAGCGGTAGAAGCCAGCCGGGGGGATGGAGTCATGAGGGTAAAGGAGTCGCAGACAGGGGGGGGTGGGGGGGTGGCGGGGCCGAGTAAAGTGCTTGGCTGATCATATTGCTGATTGGGCGATGGTACAGGAGAAGGCTGTGGACTGAAAAGATGGGATGAGGCACAGGCAGCTTCCAGGCAAGTGTCCCACCCATGCATTAACTCCTCGGAGCTGCAACACACAAGAATGACTGGAAAGAAAACCACCAACCACTGGCATGCCCATGACCCGGACACACCGCGAGCAATCCCCATTGTATCTTTGTCTAACCCGGACCTCAAGCTCTCTGGGAAGCCACAGTGTACATTGTGACCTGTCAAGACTGGGAAGGAGGGTATAAATAATGGCAGAATCGCTTGGCTGAGTATGCCGTGGCACTGGTTTCAAGGAGATGAGAAGATCCTTCCGTTGTGCCGGATCATTAATTTCCAGAGGGAGATGGGAACGTGATCTTGAGCTTGATGCACCGGCACTCAACCGACTGGCCAAATTGGAAAAGCTTTTGTTGTCTGATTTAGTTGGATATGTCACAAGATCTAATGGCGTGCATTGTAACATGATGCACCAAGGTAAACCCGTGCAACTTGTAAATACCTCCACTTGCCGTAATGTAATCGGTAAGAATTTGGCATGAAAAGTCAAATTATGTTGGATTTGGTCAGTCACTCACACACAACCTGCTCACCAACTTTCCTATGATATGGTTTGAAATGTATAATTTAGTCAGATTTGGCACAGTAAACAAAAATTGAGTAGATTTGGAACAAAAAGTAAATGCTAAATGCATTGTAAGATGATGAACGACACGAACCCACTTGTCAATATGTAAATAAAAATTTTAAAAAGAGATTTTGCTTTAGGTAAGATTTGGTACAAAAAAGTAATGCTATGCATTGCAGAATGATGAACTGACACTATCCCCTTACCAACTTTCGTAGATGGTTAATAGGATTTGGTACAAAAATAATTTGTTGTGGATCTTTAGTCGCAATTCTGCAGTTTCAGTAAAACTGGCCAATGTACACTTAAAAACCTGTTAATTCAAGAATTTAGTAGGATTTGATGCAAAAAATGTACTAAATAGTAACAAACTGAGAAGTTATTGCCATTAAAAAAATAATTGAAAATGATACTAACAGTATATCCAATGCTAACTTTAAAAACGATAGATTGATTTGTTGCTCAGAATATGTTTGTGAGTTTAAAATAGTCATAGGATAACTAGTTCTTAGCATGTGTTTGATGCTTATAATGCCACCAACATTTTTCAAATTTGTTCAATTTCCCAGATTTTTAACTAGATCCTGGGAACAAGTGGTATAAATGTTATATCTCTTTTTGGTGTATTTTTATAGCTTTTTTTTCTGAATATAAAAACAATCATATGTTTGGGCTTTAGTGGCATCCCGTCGTCAAACCCCAACTGCAAACTAGCCTCTGTAGCATTGATTTCCTCACCTGTCATTCTGCACTTTCTGCTGATTGAAGCGGGCATGGAAGTCCCTGAGCTCCTCTATCAACCCGACTGACAACATCTCATCGACACGAGCGTCCAGACGCTTGTCCAGAGCTGGAGAACAAAGAAATAGTGCGGAGGATAAAATAGGGCATGTCTAACGCTGCGGCGGGGATCCATTAGTTCGCCACTCCTACCGTCCATGTCGGCGTGGAGCCAAAAGATGCAAGGGTCCGGGTACCTTAGCGGGCCCCCCAGGCCGCCGCCGCCCTGCTGGCCTCGCTGCTCCTCCAGCCAAGAGCTGTGAGGAAGGCCCGTTTCTTGGTGTATCTGCAGACTTCTGTAGAGAGAGAGAAGAGAGGCGTAATCAAACAAAGAGAGACACAAAAAGACTGAATAATCCTATACATGTGTTTTTATTTCAGCTGTTGAATTTAAAGCATTAACTACGGAGATTAATTTAAATTTTATAATGCATTAAAAAAAAATTAAGTTTTATGTACTTCCTGTGGCAGCTGACCTCTGCTCACTTTGCAGAGGAAAGTCACTGGCGCAAAGATGGACTATTGCATAGTTTTACTTTAAAAATTTGCTCGACGGTTCAATGGAGAAATCCCAAATAATTTGCGCACTTTGCAAAGCCAAATTCAAATACAGCACCATATTAGTTGTACGTCTTTGGTGTATTGTTCAAGAGTTGTATTTCACAGAAAAAGAATCACATTCAAAAATCAAAGAATTTCCATTAGAACAGTCTTTGAACGGAAATATACCTTTTTTTTTACTCAAGTAAATATCCGTTGCAAGCTTTGTAAAAAATTGACGTTAAAAATATGATTAATCGTGATCAATTATGCAAAATGTTGCACTTAATTAGTTTAAAAATTTGAATGGCTTGGCAGCAATAATTTTGATTTATTCAACACACGTCCTTGGAATCTATGATGTCCTTGAATGCAACTCGAAACAGAAGAGTCAACATCGATTGATTGGACATGATGGGAAAAACTGAGTGTTAAGCTCGTGATAATGAACACATAGACCAAGGCAAGAAATCTTACTCGCGCGATTCTTCGGCCAGCCTGCACTCAGTAAGTAACAGAAAAGATGATTCCCGTCATGGACAGGAGCGGGGTAACCTAACCTGCATTATTGCACAAAAGACCAGAGTGCACAAACTGCAACTCGTCAAATGTGTGTGTGGCTTCTGTGTGCGTGTGTGCAAACTAAGTCTCTCACTGCCAGTGAGAACTGACACTGTTATTACATATCTGTAAATGGTGATCAGGGGATACAGTATTTTGGGATGAACATAAACCAATATTACCAGTATAGTCTATGGATATTACCTGTCCGGATTACCTGGCAATTTTGCGCTTATCGTTGGGGTGCAGCATGGCAGCCATTTTGGGGTCCACTTCCATCAGTCGCTTGTGCAATTCAGCTCCCCCCAGTTTCTCCAGTTCCAATTTCCTGTCTGTGTCGCCATCATCGCCGTCACCCGAATCCTCCCGCTGAAGAGAAAGCGCGGGGAAATAGAAAACATTTCTTCATGTCACCATTAGATACTAATAAAAAACAAATGAGGCATTGGAACTACAGTCAAAAAACACTTAGATTGGTTACTACACTATGCTGTGTGAAAACCATCCCTGTTAGACTTAAGAGATCTGAAAAGCAAAACGCCCCCCCTCCCAAAAAAAAATAAAGTATATAAGTCCTATTGTACTCACCCCGGCGTCTAGTAGGACTCGCCACAGCAGGGACTCAATGTAATAGTTGGTTCCTCCAACAATGATTGGCAGCTTATTCCGATGATGCATGTCATCTATGTCAGATATCGTTAAGGCAAAGAAACATTCAAGTCCTGTCCTGTGCCGTCCTGTCCTATCTATTACTCTTTGCACTCTCACTGGGTCCATCACAAAGTTATTAAAGTAAACGAAAACGAATGAAATAACTAATGAAAAATAAAATGACGAAAATTTTAAACAAATAATAATAATAATCATTTACATTTGACGTTAATATAACTAACTAGCGAAAATGTTCTCCATTTTCGGCTTATAGGGGTCATTTTAAATACACTTATTTCAGTATTGCTGTACATCTGTACATTAGAGAATTGCAGTTTACTATATTACACAATACTTAGCAGGGGCGTGCAGAGGGTGGGGCCAATGGGTATCCAGGTGACACACATTTGAATTTCGCTGCGTTTTCTCCATCCGCATCAATACAAACCGTACTCGAGTTCTCATCACACACCTCTCCTCTTCCACCTTCTCATATGAAATCAACACTTGGATCAGCTACGAGCATCAGCTAGCATCAGCTAGCATCAGCTAGCATCAGCGCGCCGATTCCCTCCACACAAACGTGCAAGGCTGCAAGCCCCAGAGCGATAATTGAGCAAAACAGAAAGAAGCGGCCTGTTGAGTGACGGCTTGATAGATGATGTGTCAGTACGCCCACCGCTCATCACACGTGAGCCTCCATCCTTTCCACCTCACTCTTCATTCCTTGCCGCATTACAGGCGTACTTGTTTGTCCCTGCTCTAATCTGTATTTACACCATTTGCCATTTCCCCGTTCCTCTCAGCAGGTTAGAGTCACTCAAAGGCTATTCTCGGAGCTGCCGCATCCCCTCGTCACGTCAGTGAGTGGGTGAGTAAGTGAAGAGTGACTGTGCATGCGTGTGTGTGTGCGTTTCTAATAATACCATGTCTATTACCTCCTCCCTTCACATCTGTGCGGCAACTGGCTCCTGCAGGTTGCGCGCGCCACTCAAGACACCTTTCCTTTTCAGTACAAGCAGAAAGCATCCATCCAATTAGTGAGAGACAAATCGACTCAACTCCCCTCTTAGGAATCGCTTATTAATCAAAGAGGTGACAGAGGTGGGAGCGGCATTGCCGTAAATGGGGGAGGTAAGGCGATAGGGAAGGATATTAGAGAAACAGCTTTGTTCCTGAAGTCCACCACTGTGTAGTTGCTAACCAGCGGGTCCACAAAGCCGATCATGTGATGCGGACACTGGGCACACTCCTTGGCCGTCACCTTGTTTGTGATGATGTCAAGTCCCTGGTACACCTGGAGGGAGCACATAAGAGATTGGGGAAAAAAAAGTGAAAAGCAATTCAATTTAAAAATTACTACACTTGAAAGGAATTTTATTCAAGATTATTCTACGCAATGGGAAAATGTAAGGAAAAAAAAAATGTATCAAGGTTGAAAAACTTTTGTGTCCAATGCATGCGCTACATACATTGATCAGCACAAGTGCAGTTTCTCAAACCATGGCAAGGTAGCTAGTCTAGGTGAAGATCCGTCATTTTCACGCAATAACACGGACGCATGTTCAGTAATGGTGTTACTAGCTTTAGCATCTCCTAAGCGGCTCATTTTTTAATGTTCGGCGAAGTTAAGTTATTCGTGTTAGGCGACGTGTTCGCATACCTGCGATACTAATCGAGATGAACCACAATCGGGTGGCTTAGTGACCGCTGCCTCCTTGAGTGAAAATACAAACTTCATACTGTTGCTTTTCTTTGTTTTTCACTTAATATAATAAACCTAACAAAAACTGACTGAGCAGTAGCTTCTTTGCATTAGACAGGACTGCCCCTCACAACAGGCTAATTTAAGATTTAAGCAAGAAATCAAATTACAACGCTTTGCCACATACCCAAGCATCTGCACATGCGAAATATAATTAAAATTTGCTGCCAAAAGCTCAATCTGGATCAGAACTCAAGAGTCTGTTTGACTAAGGGTTGTGATGCTGCATTCCAAAAGCATATGTAAACGTGATATGATTTGACAGGGAACAAACAAAACAATCGTAAGAAACAGGCTTTACAGATAGACATGTTGAAAGGGTGTGAAAAACAACACGTTTCATTCATAGTGGCAACTACCACCATCTTTATTTTTCTCTGACTGATAAAGACATCATACTGTATAAGGCGGCCCGGCATGCGACGCAAGGTGCAGGCTGGCCGAGCCACGTGAAACTGCTGTACATGTGACACAACACACCACCTCTGTCCACTTTACATCACGCATCAGGTGGTAGGTGGGAGGCCTGAATGGGGGACAGAGGGGGGAGGGGCTCCCTGTAGGTATGTGACAGCTGGGTGTCAAAGTCCGTCACGACTTTTCACAACTTGGGAGTGTTTTCTTTCCACGGAGGCCTTGTTTGAATAGCTACGAAATTCACCTCTTGCCTTTTTCATGCTATACTATTTCCTGGAATGCGGTGAAGAAATAGAGATGATACTGATGAACCTCGGAGAGTAGGCTTGATTCTAGAAACGACACGGTTGAGTTTTTGTTCAACTATTATGTAAGATAAGCTCTGTTCTAGTAGTGCACAGCACGGTGAAATCATCGGTCCAGAGGCCAGCTGAGCGCTTACAGCCGCCGCGTACAGACAGGGAAAGCAGACGATTGGCGACGAGCTGGTATCGCTGCAGTTGTAGCTCGTGCATAATGTAAGAGCGGCTGTGGTTTGGACTTTTGTTTCCTCACCAAGGTGTCAGGGCTGCGGCGTAGACACTTTGATGAGTGTTTCTTAAAACCACTTAAGCCGTGGATGGCCCACTGCAACTCCAGAGCCTGGATTTACACGACAGATCCAAGTGCCTAATTTTGATTTATTGCTTCTATCAGATTTCTGTATGGAAGATTTCTGTGGTTGATACACAGGTGGCTGATGTATTGCCTGGCAAAAGACATTTTGCTGCCCACTGAAAATTTTTTGGCGTGCTGTGGATACCATCCCCCGAAATTTTTTGGCGTGCTGTGGATACCAGCCCCCCCGCTTTGCACACCCCTGGCCATTGCCAACAACCAATAACAATCAGGATTATTAACAAATTTACAAATTAGAGCTAAGCGATATGGCCTTTCACAAAAATCTGAATTATGATTTCAACCTCTTTTTTCGTTTTTTTTTTACACCTTTGATTATAAAATAAAAAACGCATATAATGACATGATTCAATTAGGCTTTGCTTTTAGTTTTTTTTCCCCCCTCTTCTGGGATTTTCTTTTTCTGCTGACACCAAAAAAGATTTTGGACAACTTTTTATCCAGCATTAACTTGCATCTACTTACACTGAAAGAATAGAAAGTGACAAAGTGATTCCTCCTGAAAAATATCAATTTTAAGCATTAAAACATGATCCCTAAGAAATTCACATTTTCAATTAACCATCAACCAACTTCAGGTTAAAATCAGTTTCCAGCATGCCCATTAATCTCTGCTTTTGGGGAAAAAATAAATAAATAAATAAAAAAGGCTTGACAAATAAACCCAAATTGATAAATAAAATGGATGAATCGCCCAGCCTATTAGTACCGGTAATTAGTAATTAACAAGGTGTTCTAGAAGCCGAGAAGGAAACACAGAAAGGGGAGAAGATATACTCCTCATTAAATATTTATTCCGAAATTCATCACTGACCAAGAAGAAGTCAGTAAACTGGTGATACCTTCTGCTGCTGTTAATCAGATCATCTTAAAGACACAAGCCAAATTATGAAGACATCACATTTGTCACGTGCAGTTCAGCCTTTTCATCCTATTGTGTACCCTTTTAAATCTTACACTGAACAATTGTTCACCAGGAGTGCTTCCTGTCTGGTTCGTCAAAAGGGCTTAGTCACAAATGACATAAGAATGGCACCAGGCAGGCAGTCCATTTTTAAGAAACAAACATGTGCAACTGCTGTCACCAAAAAAGGAACACCCAAAGTGGTGCTTTTAGAGATGCGTTTACCAGTCAAAACAAAGATTTTCGCCTGCAGGTGAAGTTCACTGAATATAGACTGATGTTGTTCTGCTATACTAAGCAGATCATTTCGTGAAGCCCCCCACGGCAACAATTCCTATTCAAACTCATTTGATAACTAACTTTTATAACCCGCTGCAAATAGTTTGCCATTCACAGCCCAGTTTTTCTTAACCGGGGACTCGTAGTCTTGCCTTTTTTTTGTTGCTTAAAAACAAAGAGCAATGTAATTTCATTACCCTTTAGTAGGGCATCTAATAAAAAGTTCAGTATTTTATTGCATTATTTTTCAGCAAACATACTCAGGCAACAAAGCTCTCTTGAAAAAAAAAAAAAAACTACTCCATAAAACTTGGAGGACAAACTTTGCTATAATGAATCAAGTCAGGCAAAAACTGACTAATGCGTTTTCCCCTCTCAATTTGTTTTTCTATTCTCTGTATGGCTTTTCATTCATGGGAAAAGATTTGAAATGATTTATTTTTGTATAAAATCACAAAAACCTGGCATGTGAAACCAGGGTTTGTCGACTTTTTACTTCTGCTGTCTGCATGTGTGTGTGCGTGCACTCTTCAGTGAGTGTGCAGCATGATGGGGCAGAGCAACCCAACCTGATAAATTATTCACTGATTCACCGCACGACACCACTGTCAGCCACAGGAGGAGTGGATGGATGCACGGATGAATGCATGGATGGATGAAGGGATGTTTGAAGCTTGACTCTCTTTTTTTCCAAAAGGCTAAGAAAGTTGGCAAGACAGAAGACGAGGAAAAAAATGGCGAAAAAGCCGCAAGAGCGGCTCGAGTAGCGCTGTGTACTTGTTACCGAGAACAGGATGCTCCCTATCCATTTTCACACGTTATCCATCAGCACGCCTCTTTCTTTTTCCCTTTACTCACCATCGTTTCTGACACAGATCTCTGCATCTTTATGCAAGCCAATCTTAAAAATGAAAATTCCAATATCCACGTTAAAGAGGACGTTGGACGGAAAATTGACTTTTTGTTTGTTTGTATACAAATAGTTGGGTCGCTGGAGTGTCTACCCACCGTTGACGTGAAATGACTGACGTAACTGTTTGGCTAATTTACAATATTCCACCCAACACATTGAGCTTCTCTGCTCATGAATTGGATGCTAGGCTGTCCAAAGAAACACAATTTCACTTTCACATCAAAGAAAAAGGTTGAGTAGAGCTACTATGGTAGCACAGATTAGCGTTAGCTTTTTCCTGGCTGACAGCAGCCACTAACCTTGTCCAAACCCGTGAGCTCTTCCCTTGGTCGTCACGGTAACAAAACCGGTACTCTCCATTGGCCCGTGAGAAGAACGGGGCAGGGTGAGCAGTGGCTCATTTGCATGAGAGAGGGCCACCCGCTCAAAACGGGTTGAGTTCAGAAAATGAAAGCTGTGAACTTATTTATTTTTTCTTACAAAGACATTATGAGTATTAAAACACTTTGGAAGTATTTTAATTGTGAAAAAAGGCCATATAATCAGTCAAAGGGAGGACCAGCTGACCTCCTTCGCCTTTATATGCACGTGAAAGCCTGAATGCGATAAGACAATCAGCTCCGTGTCTGGAGTTCACGAGGGCCTGCGGTGGGCCGGCACTGGCCAGCCGTACGCGCTGCGCGAAACAGCTGTTGCTTTGGCACATGGTGGAGGAAGAGCGAGAGAGAGCCATAGAGCGAAAAGGACAAACATTCATTGAGAAAATGAAAACAGGATTCAGGATGAAACCACAAGAGGATGCAGGGGGGGAGATAGAGCCAGCAGGCTTCACAGCACTACGGTTGATTTCATAGGGTGAGCTAATGACGATGCCAAAGATATTATCTCGCTTCCTGTTCTTTACAATAAGAGCATTTTTGAAAGTGCTGAGGGCAGACGTGACTTAAATGTCAGCTGACACCCTTTGTCCCAGTACTTTTTTTTTGTTTTCTTCTTAAAAATCAGCTCCAAAGAATCTATTTATTACTATGGCCCAACTGATTAATCGGCCGGATGATTTAATCGGCAGAAATTAGGACTTTTTAAAACGGGAAAAAAAAAAAAAAGGTCCCCAGGTTGAAATTCAATCCAGTTCCTCCGGTGGTGACGTAACCCAAATTTGTCCAAAAGTCAGACCTCGTAGTAGTAATTACAGTAAATATTTGTACCTAAAACACTTCTGGGCCATACATGTAAAACAATTTGCTAAAGGCTTGACAAATGTTAAAGCGTCATATTTTTCACAATGAAAATCACTATCGAGCACTTAGTTGGGACCAATAAATTATAATCGATCATGGGTCCTCCTAATAATAATCATAACACACGTAGGACAATGAAAGCTCTTGAAAATAATACCAAAACCTGCTTCTTAGGCGGTGCAGTTCTAAAATGTGAAAAATCAAGAGCTATCACAAATAAGCAGAAAGTTTGTTAGCCCGTTACGAATTAAGAGGTTTAAAAAGTCACTCTGTGTTCTGCTACTTTCCTTTCATTTCCAACTACTCTGCAAAATGTGAGGAAAACCTGAGCAGTGCTAGGTAAATTCTTGGTTCATTTTACATGGAATGACCTTTAAGTGGTCCTTTATACAAAAGCTAGTGGCCGCTCTGGTTCTAATGTTTGCATCTTACCCCTCAAGTACATGATTATTTCCTCCCCCCCTCCGTCTTCTCGCTCAAAGCACCACCCTTCAACAATTTAATCCTTCCATCTCCTCTCTCTTACTCTCTGTGGGGAATGGCCCAGTAATGCCAGACTAATAAATCATTCATGCCGTTGTCCTGCCTCCTCCTCCTCCATCCATCCTGCCATGCATCCACTTCTCCCTCACTGCGTTACTGTAGCAGCCGCCGCACCCCGGCGCTGCCTTTGCCGCTCAATGAAAGCGCACGAGCGTGGAGGACAGAAATGGGAAGTTAATCAGCCCTGTGTTTTCGCTCCGTTCCCACACGGGCTCAGATAATTCATCAGAAAATGTGATGTCGGCGGAGGCGGCGTTTGAATTTCAATCTAAACCGACACGTCACGAGCTCAGACAGGTCCTAGTCACCGTTGGCGTGATGGCGGGAGGGGATAAGTGAGTGTGAACTGGAGGATGCGTTTCATACGTCGACAAGTACGCGTGAGCACAGCCTCCACAGTGTAAGGACACTCAACACAACCAGTTGCTCCTCCATTTGTGTCCGGAAAAGCGAGAATTTCATTTTGCATCGTAATTGGCTATCATTAAAACCCGTTGTCCGTTCAGACCTTGTATAACCAACAAGTCATGCCAAGGAGGGAAAATGGCTTATTGTCCCAATCTGTATATTCTCACTTCGGGGTGTACTCACTTTTGTTGCTGTGTGTTGAGTTATTTTGAGAGAACAGTAAAGTTACACTGTTTTCAAGCTGACCACTTTGCATTGCAGCAAGTGTCATTTGGTTAGTGTTGTCTAGGCATGGGCCAATATTAAATTCTGATGGTAGGATAACCAAGAAAAAATATCACGGTATCGTGTTACCATTTTTTTTATTTTTTTATATTTGGGTAAATAAACAGCATTTTATTCCTCATTGAACACAATTTACTTTATTTTTAAACCAAATAAAGAATATTTGGGCCAGAAGAAACGTGCACCATGTTAAGTGTAAATAAATAAATGCCACCATTGTTCTTCTGTTTGAATTCTTCTTAGTAAGTCACAGTGTCCCATCACTGGTGAGCTATTTTTAGAACAGAACCTCATGTCGTCCTTGGGGCTAACTAGTACCCGCTGGCACCAATATTTTTCCATTTAGTTTAGGACAATGCACATTAACAGAGCAAAAAGGCATCTGTGTTTGCAGTGTCTCTTTCGTCTTTCTCCCTCCCCCCTTCTCCATGTGTAACTCAACTCTCCCCTCTCTGCCCACCGAGAAGGATATTAAAAAACAGTTAACTGGAGGCAATTACCTTACATCCCCTCAAAAAACAGCATTAGCGGTTATTGAAACCTTGACTTTTTAAAACCACGGTAAACCATCAAACCGGTAATCGGCTCATGACTAGATGTGTTGAATAAACTGATAAGCAGCTGGTGTGCTGGTGCGCACCTCCGGATAGTAAAAAAAACAAAAAACCATGGCCAGTCATTCCACATGCTAATTTAAAGCTCTGCAAGCCAACTGATTACATGAGTCGGCTGTGCTGCTGCATGTTTCTCACACATTCAACACACGGTGACAAATAGAGCTCTTTTGTCACTAAGCTCACATAGAAAGCAACGCAGCAGCTCTTACGTCCAAGCATGCGTAAAGTGAATGGTCAGCGCCCACCAGTGCCTCCCCGTAAAGGCCCTTGGACACACGCATGACATGTTCAATTGACCCATTGGACCCTCGAGAGCACAGCTCCCTGCCCACACACACAGAAACACTGCCCCCCCCCCCGCCAAGACAAGACATTTATTTTTGGATCACAATATGTTGTTAGTTAACACATCACACACATGACTGCATGTCATGAATGAAAATTACTTTTTTTTTTAAGCAGGCGTGTGAAAAGTTGAGTAATCCCGCCAGCTGCTTAGTACATGGTTGACCAGTATCTGTTGTTGATAATGACATAATTGTCCGCCTCTCGCCCAAAAGTCAGATGGGATAGGCTCCAGCTCACCCGTGACCCCAATGAGGACAAGTGCGAGAGAAAATGGATTGATGGGTGGATGAGGACAATTCAGTATACCAACCATTCCAAAAGTATGATACAGTCAAACTGCAGACTTAAACCCACACACACGATGAATTACGAAATGTAATTACGAAATACGGAAATATTGAACTGATTTAACATTTACGATTGTCGGGCCAGACTGTTACGGAACACATCGGGAAGCAAAGAAAATCACTCTTGACACACTACACAACACAGAATAAATCACTCAGGATAATCTTTCACAGACATCTGAGAGCTAACTGGGCCTTTGCAGTGTTTGATCAGGCTAGATTATCGGTATGTGTGAAGCCCACTTATTAACCCTATTTTTCGTAAGAGGGGCCGGACACCTCTCAATATGGCGCAGTGCAGTTCGACAACACCAATGCCTTAAAATAAGCGATCTCAGTTTGCATACCAGACATGATGATCCAGCATTAGACTGGTGTTGACAGAGCCTGTTGTTACAGCTTTGATGTTTACTTGGGCTGGATTTACACTGCATGGTTCAAGTGATCCAATTCCGATCTTTTTGCCTCTCCTGTGGCTCAGTTGGGGTATGTGTCATTTCAGCGTGAAAAGAATTTTGAGAAAGCCTAGAATCTGATCAGAATCAGGCCTCTTCCAAATGTGGATTAAGAATTTGATACACAAGTGAGTGCAGGGTAAATGTGCAAATCGGATATCCCCTGGCAATGCGACACAAAAAAAAAAAAAACACTTAAAGAATACATCTGCTGTAAATATTAACTACAGTAAAAGCATAGACCTTTAAGAGGTGTGATACTTTTTAAGCAAAATAATTCATAAGAGTGGCCAGTGAGTTGTCCACTTGTCACGGAGCGAAGTACACAAAAAACGGGCCTCATTTAGCGGTGCGGTTCGTGTAATGCACTAGTAACCCAGTTCCATCTGAGGGCTGCGTGCAGTTTGATGAATGACCGGCTAATTTAGGCCTCCTCCGACTTCCTCTCGATCAGCTGATGGGCGCCTGCGAACATTTCCCATCGTGTTTTTCTGGAAGCCTCTGAAAGACCCTGCTCGGCTCCCTGAACCCCCACATCGGGAATCGCTTGTTTGGTTGAAAGTACAGTCAAACATTGTGCGCGTATGAGTGCTATGGATAGCATGTTCATTTAATGAGGGAATAATATCTCCCCTGCGTGTTCAATGAAGTGTGCGTAGAGGGGGCACGAAGAGGGGCGTGATTGGAGCACAATAGGAGTGTTAGGGACTGTGGGAACCGATTCTATCCAGGACAATGGGCACTTCCCAGCGGCCATTCACTATCAGCCGCCGGGTCCGCGTAGCGCGGCGCTGAATATGCACCAGCTCAGCACAATGCCGCTTTCTCCCAAACAAGCCTAGACTGTTTCCTATCCCAAAGACAACACGGGCCAGCTCGAACCCGCACACAGTCCTCATTTTCACGTAAACAGCCTCAGTCTCTCCCGTCACGTCCGCATGGCGTTTTTTCCGCCTTCTCTCGACCCGCCGCGCGTCCTAACGGGCGGGTGGCAACAAGGCCGGGGATTGTGGAGCGAGGCGCGCCAACTAGGCCACTGTTTTGTCTCCCCTCCAAGAGCCACTGGTCTTCAGAGATATTGCGGGCAGCAGAGATGTTATTAGCGTAACCCAGTTTAACCCAATAGCAGGTGACTCCCACTGTCAAGGACATGACAAAAACAGCAGGAGTGCGGGGTTAAAAATAAGTCCGCGGTTATGAGGCTAATGACAATTATTGGAGTCAGAGCGCGTGCGACCCAGACGCTAGCGGAAGCCGTCATGTTGCTGCGTTTGTGCCGGCCCTGTGGTTGCCGGGGCGACGGAGCTTGACAACCAAACAGAGAGGATGGGCTAAGGAGAATAGAGAAAAGCGCCCGAGTGCTCGCGTGGGATGTTTCTTATCTATAAAAACACACACAGAAACAAACAGTGGCGCACACACAGACACACACCAGGCGTTTTCTTGGCTCAAATTGAGGCAGAGGTGGTACCATTTCGATCGTTCGCACAGGTGTTTCTTCTGTGAAGCACTCACATTCGTCGCCTTGAAAAATATTTGCCTATTTTAGTATACATTTCCAAAAAGCAAAGATCGTGAGGCATGGTGCTCTTTCAAGAAATGTATTTTCTACAAACTTAGACGTCCGCATTAGAAGAGAAACATTTACCTGTTTGAAAAATATTGGACGGGCCAACACATTGGCATTGGGGAATTAAAAAAATAAATAAATAAATAAATAAATAAATAAATTTTAGGGGTGACTATCAGCTGTTCCTGATACAGCGCCGCACCTTTGTTGTAACAATATAACCCAATGAGTGCAACGCTGGAAATAACAAATAAAAGAAAACTGTAAGACAAGGTATCACTGAATCTGTATATAAGCAATCAAAAGTCAAGTAAACATAATAACTTTCAAATAAATGTCATAGCTTGTGTCATTACGAAAATGCATTTGCACAAATAAAGGCCTCTCCTCAGATAAATAATTACCTCTGTTAGGCGCTTGGTATGCTCTACAATTGAGATTAACACCGCCTGGCCACTAAATGAGGAAATAATGTCCTGATATTGACTGAGGATTAAATATTAAAACAAAAACAATTACATTCCCAGCTTCCCTTTTCCCAACCGTCCCCATATCTGCCTTTGGATGTGCTTTTGGTTCTCTGGCTCTTGTCGGCATAAATGTCAATATACAGGTGCACTCCAAATGTCAGGAGCTGCTGGTTTGAGATGCAAATTGGAGCAAGTCAAGTCAAAAAGTTCACAGTTAAGAGACACGTGGCCTTCGTTTTAATAGACCAGATCCAGGATGCTCTGGTTGCCATGGTAACATTACTGTCTCCATTAAAATGGGACACTCCACTAATTCACACTCGCCTGTTAGTGGCATATTTCTACATTAATTATCTACACGGGAAGCAAAATAATAAAATGTCTACTGATGTAGTTGAAAAGTAACCTTACCTTAACTTCCACCACCTCCAATAACATTCCAGACCTTTCTATGTACCATTTGATAAGAAGCTTTCTCCAGCGTCAACCCCACGAGCAGCTTCACCACTTTATCAAAATCTTTAAAATCTGAAAATCTTCCATCACGATGTTATTCACATCCAGCCGGCGCTCTTAACATATAGAACATTTGAACTAGAGTGGTGCCTTGAGATACGACTAATTTGTTCTGTGAGCACATTCAAAACATACATACCTGTATGCACCACAGATCATCTTTCCTCATTGAAACGAATGGAAATGTCATTTATCTGTTCCAGCACCCCATAAAACAAACATGCAACAAATTTTTTGTTGCATGTTTTTGATAAGAAAAAGTATTCTTCAGTACTGTGCTACAAAATGCAATAACATATATAGTATATATATGTTATATATATATATATATATAACATAAATATAACATAAATAGTACGTAAACACTTTAACAGTTTGCTCATCCTCATTTAATGCTTAAGTCATTGTGCTGCTCATTTTGGTGTATGTGCTTTGGCCACCAGGGAGCAGTATATACACAAAGATGACAGCTCAGAAAGCAGCAGTAATATTTGTTTTTTTGAAGAGGATAAAGAATACATGCGAGTACATATTGTTATATCGTCTGTCTACATGTATTGCTGTACCCTTTGTGTCCAACGTTGCTGAAAGGGTTATAACATCTTGACATCTACATCTACATCTACAACGGTTTGCGGTAAGTCGGGTCACTTGTAAATTGAGGTAACATTGTATATCAAGAACCACAAAAAAACAAATATTTATTCCTTCTTTGCAGGGTGAAGTATTCATTTAATTGTGAAATAGCTAGCTAGCTAGCTAGTATATAAGATGCTAGAGCAACAACTTCCACTGGATTTTTTTAAAAATGATCAATATTGTTGAATGAATAGTCCACCAAGGACTTATATGAATGGACTAACAATGCCACTTATGTTCTGTAGCGAGAAGTGAAGCCATTGGCTGCCATCTTGCGTTGCCTCTTTCTGAGTTTACCAAACTTGAATACATTGCACCGCGGCATTTTCATGTTTTCTGTCCCTACAGCGAAAATGCTACAGTTCATTGGTAAGAATGTGATTATGAATTTTCTCTTGCAAATGATATGTTCAAGTGCTGCTCAAAGATTCGTCTGCATCATGTTGTCAGACCCATGAACACTAAAATGAAAGCCATCAGGACGAAAATTGCTGTGAAATGTAAATCTAATGTTTGGAAGCCACGATTTACGATACTGAGATAATATACCCTGAATGGTTGATGCAAATAGTGAGGTTCGTTCTTTGCGGGGCTCTTACTAGTCTATACAGGGAACCTAGCGTAAAACATGCACTGATCAGTGTTTTAAGCGAAAACCTAACAGAAATTGTACCAGTGGCAACGTATGATGGCTGCCTTTGGCATCGTCTGTCCATTTGTCACGTTTGACGTCATCCTGAGAGTACATAATGTGGCATTAGAAAGACCTGTCACAAAAGAACGAATGTATCTACTTTTTCCACTTTTTGTCAACTTTTGTGGTATAAGTCAATTGAATAGTGTGCCTAACGCTTTTGCCGTATTTGTTTTCAAATTCGTTTCTAGGCGCATTCAGGACAAGCGTCGACGTAGGTTGTGTTTTTTCCTTTTTTTTTGTCTTCAATGACGCAGCAACATTCAACATTTTACCTTACCCAGGAGGGGAAAATATAGCAAAACCCGTAACTATATTTGTTTGGGTGAGTATCTGTCATTTTCTGAGCCTAACTTGAGCCTGTCACTCCAAACCCGCGTTGTCACGCTTCCTACCTGCATGGAATCGGCGCTAATTATCTCTCCCCGCAGTCGTTTTCCGATCTCAATGGCCAACCTTGACTTCCCGGTGCCGGTGGCTCCTAAAATAACCACCAAAGACGGCGACATTGCTGTCCCCAAGGCACACTTCATGCTAAGCGTGGACGCCGCCATGATGCCTCTCTCGAACCAGGCGGCCAGAACGCGCATGCGCGAGCTGCGTAGGCAAGAAGGTGGGGCCAGGTTGCTGAGCAACAGACAGCTGTTGCCACGGTAACGGTTCCTCGTGTGGTAATGCTTGGAGAGTTAATGGTGTGACAAATATATTCACATTAAATATTTTTATCGTAATTAAATTCATTCATACAAAATGAAAATAACTTTTTCTCTTTCTCATATATAAAGACCTGATTTGTGTGTCAGCTTTACAAATGGAAAAATGAAAACGTTCAAGACTGACAATTTTGACATGAGTGTAATAAGACAAAAGGGTCCAAATATGTCAATGAAATTTATTGATTTTCCGACCAACTCTTCATACATATAGGCTTATGAGGTACAGAAAATAAAAGTGCTGAAACAAGGCTCATAAATCACCAACTGCAAAAGTATTAGTAACGTCCACATCTGGCAACAGATACAAATCCAACATTTAAATAAGTGATGAGGCTTTCGGAGAACAGAAAACGAGGGGCAACTGGTGGTTTGTACTGAACTGATGAGCGGAGCGATGTGAAAAAGCGGGGAATCATTGATTCAGGAAAACTGGGGGTCCTGAGGTTGTTACATACAGCGGGATATAAGCGACAAAACTATTCCTGAGTGCTGGCAAAGACAGAACATGCTACACAGAGATATTTTAAAGTTGCTTCTGGACTGCGGGGAGCAGCAAACATGCAAAACGCAATAACAATAACATCATTAAGAGGCTTCCTTCCCCACCAAGACGGTGCTACATCTCCAGGGCCTTTTAAATCACACAAATACGATGTGTCCGCATTCAGCACACAACCACCAGGAAAGCCCCTGTCAGCTACATTAACAAAAAAACAGCTCACACTGAACACAGCTCTGTAGGAAAATAGAGTATCAAACTTTGTTAAATGACTTTTTTTTTTTCAAGCCCAAGACAAAATGCAAACAGGGAGGCATTGCTGTGTGACAAGGTGATCCATGTTCAGCATTGTGTTTTCTTATTTCTTTTATTAACAAAAATAGAAGCTTTGAGATATCTCTGAAAAAAGCCAGTAAGCTTTAAGATGCAAATGATGGGGGGGTAGGCAACAACCTTAGAATGAATACAGTACACAGCTCTGGTTTTGGTTCGAAAGGAACTGTACAGAAACGGGTTACTATGTACACATAACGGGATCCCCTGCAAACTTCGAAAGGCTTCTTCTGGAGGCATCCACGGCCGACAAAAAGAAACATTTACAAATAGAATTAGTCAGCAAGAAAAATCGAGATATATTTCCCAAAATGGATGACAATCCAACAAATAAAAATGAAGCAATTCTCATCGGAATTTCTTTTGGTTGACAGACTGAAGCCGACATTTACCTTTTGGCTGCTTTCCATGGCACAATAATCGTACAGATTCTAGTTTGGGGGGGGTAAAATTGAATAAAAATAAGTGATAATGCTACAAATAAGTTGCACTTGAGCTACTCATGGTCACAGCCTGACATCATGTATTTTATAGGGGGGGCTTGAGGGCTGTGGAGAATGGCACAAAATGGCACAGAAATAAGCTAACTTTTCAGGGGGCGGGGGGGTCCTTCAGTCTGTCTGGATCAGACATCACATGGAGCCCCCCCCCCCTCCGCCCATGCAGCACTTGAGTGTCTAATTAGCATGGGACAAAAACACCCCCCCATAATTAGTGATATTGCCTTTTTGAATGAACCTAAATATTAATTTGAAATCCTCAAGTGTGTCCAATGTTTCAGTATTTTCTGCACAATTTGTTCCTCTCTAACGAGAAGCCAAATGGCAAAATTCCCAACATGAGAATTTCCAAGGACGCCCACTTCTGCCTTTCTGTGAATCCCCCAGTCCCCACATCCCTCTGGGAACCAGTTTGAAGCCTCATAATAGATCAATTTAGGCACCTTGGTTTAACGGTGAAGACCGGGAAATTTATGGATGCCGTTCAGCTACTTTCTTGTAGGCCGCAACAGAGACTGGAAGCGTCACAGAAAGGCATAGGACATTCTTGGGAACGTTGCCATTCATCTGATTATATTGAACAGTTGGCCATTAGGGTTCAAATGTTCAAAGGTCAAATTAAGTTCACCCGGAAAGATTTTGACTTTTTGTAAACCGTGTATGGAGATATGTAACATAACCAAGGACCTGTGTAGTCTAACGCTTGCTATCCTGACGGGTTTACAGCCTTTATCTATCACTCAGAAGCTGAATGTGCAAATCACAACAAAAAAATTTAAAAAAAAGATGAAAAAAAAAAAAAAAATCCACCCGCACAATTCCAACGTGTCTTGATGAGCGTCCTTCATTCCGTTTTCAGTTCCGGGAGCGTTCAGGATCGCTTGAGCTGAGCCAGCCGCTGCAGCAGCTGCGCCTGCCTGGCCTTCAGCTGCTTCCTCTCCTGAGCCTTCTGCCGCTCGCCGGCGTGCAGCTGCCGCAGGTACTCGGTGGCCCGCGTCAGGATGGCCACCTTGGGTGTCTTGGGGCAGTCGGCCAAGCCGGGGATCTCGTCCCGCAGCGACAGGAAGCGTGAGCGCAGGTCGTTGCGGCGCTTGCGCTCCAGGAAGTTGTGGGCCTTGCGTCGGTCCGTGTCCTCGCAGTCCGACGACTGGGGGCTGGAGAACGGCGGCGGGGAGTGGGAATGGGGCGGCGAGGACGAGGAGGAGCAGCGGGGCGACGATGGCGACGCGGGGGAGGTGGGGGACGACGCGCCTAGGTCGGGAGACTCCGATCGGAACCCGGACGCCGCCACGTGAGACCGTCTGCAGTCGAAGTTCAAGGGGGCATGGCCGAGCCGGGGTTGGTGGCAGTGGGAGTGCTGACCCGGCTGGTGGTGCACTGGGGCCGAGGCTTCATGCCGAACCCTCTTACGAGGCAGCGGCTCCACGGACGATGGCGGCAGCGTGTCTGGCGACGGGGCGGCGTAGTTGTGCTGCTGTTGATGGATGGAGATGTGGAACCGCTTCATGCAGGGGTCCAGTGGGTCCGCTTGCACCGTTATGGTGGCGGGTTTGCGGCTGTTGACCAGCCGGCGGGGTTTGCGTTGCTGCTTGTGCTCCACGGTCACCACGTCGATCTCCTCTTCGTCCTCGTCTTGGTCATCCTCGTCATCTGGGATCACAACCAAGACCAGAATTAACACTGTGAACCCTTTAAAGTGTCTTGGTAGGTTGGTGCTGCGGTTTTGGTTAGCAAAGAAGTTAAAACGGGCTTAGCACGTGACCATTTAACACCAGTGTGGGAAGAATAGCGTCAGATAAAAGTTACAGCCTGTACCGGAAATGGACGACACACCTGTTGACTAATTGGGGCATGGTGTCTATTTGCGGGAAGGCCACTATTTAAGAAAAGACTGTACGGTAAAAAAATTGAAATTAATTGAAATGCCGTTCACACGGACCGCAGCTAACAATCCGCAAAAAATTCTCAGTATAATTTATGAAAAATTAAAATAAAATCAATAAAATTGGATTATCTTTTTAAAAATAAAGTATGGCTGTACCCACTTTCGGGAACCACAAAAAGAACTCTCACAGCTCCTCAGATTTGTTTTATTTTTATTTATTTTTTTCGGGGGGGATTAATGAGTAGTAGAAAGTAGAAATTCCTCACCTTCATTCATCTAGACAAAGTTAAAAAAGGTACTCGGGTGGAAATGAGCAATAATATTCTAAGCTGCACATGATCCCTCACTGTTTTATTGATTACAACAGGAGAAGGCTTTTTAAACATGGAGCAAAAGGGTTTACCGAGACGCCAATAGACGGAAATCTTGAGGGATTTCCTCCGCTCTTGTAAATTGAAACGCGCTTTTAAAGTAATTGCACCTCGGCGGGATTTCACTGCTCGGGAAGTAGTAATCTCTCGAGGAAGAACACCATAAATAGGGGCGAGGAGTTTGAGGGAGGTGTGTCCAAAGGAACAACATAAAAACACTTGAGTGAAACTGAAGATTTAGTCCCAGTGATTATTGCTCCTTTTTTTTTTCTCTCCTCCATCTCATGTTAAATCGCTGCTTGGAACTCGCGTCAAACAGAATTGTGCAAACCCCATCGACCGACTCCCAGCCCGGGGCCGGCGCTGATCAGTCCGATGCCAGCCCACTGACACAATTGGCGGCGCGGCGTGTTGAATGGAGGAATGCAGCAACAAGTCCCCTTTGTGACATTCCACGCGCCATTATGCACGGTCTAATTTCAACATCACATGCTCGCCTACATCCCGAGCTCAGTCGTACGGCTTCAGAGAGTGGAAATAGAAAAGTAGGTCTCCACTTAGGGACATATTATGGAAAGTTGACTTTTTAATTGCTCGTTTGCCAATAGTCCAACCCGAGTGCGGAATGAAATTGGTAAATCTTTTATTCCCCTTTTTTTCTGAAAATGTCTCTGTGAGCGAGCCACTGTTATGCAACTAGTGCAATTTACAAAGTAATGCTTACACACTTCACCCATAACTTGGTAGCTACGCCCGCCTAAAGTCCCGAGCCACTTTCAAGCCACGGTCGGACTACACTGTCAAAACACTATCATGTCAAAGTCAAAAGGTAAGCAGAGCTGCATTTAGTTTTGCCTTTCTGCACAGATTGTCCGGTGAAGTTGACAACGCGGGAATTGATGTTTGGCTTTGTCTAAAGCATGCGCCACATGATTCCCGGACAACTGTTCCACAGGAAATAACCACTTAATTGGTCCATAAATTTGTTTACTTATTACAAATAATGACTTTTTGTTTAACTATCTATGCCAGCGACATATAGTCATAGGCAGAACAATTAAATCCTGTTCCACTTGATGGCAAAAGGTTCAATTGTGTATCCACCACCGGTCAACAGAATAGCTGAATGTTCAAGTAAATATACCCAGATTTCACAATGAGGAAAAAAAATTGGGAGTAAATTGAGATTATTATTTCAGTGTATGATATGGATGGTAACCAACTTCTGTGAATGATTGAAAACTACACCTATTTGCTGTTTTTGGACTCAGGCTTTGTAAAACATATAAGTATAGCTTTGGCGCTATCTTGTGGCATCTTGACGCAAGGAACTATGTTGAAGTGAGTTGAAGAGAATGTAGTGCTTTAACGCCATCTCGTGGCATCTATAGGTAGTTATAAGACTTCTTGAGGAAGCATCAAAGACTAATTTTTGCTATTCTGTGCAGGGCTTGGTCTCTTTTAGAACATGGTATTTGTACATAGTAACACTGCATACACCAATTGACAAGGATAAAAAGTGTAGTGAATGAAATGCTGCCTCCATGAGTGAAATGGCTTTTGACCAAAGCATTTCACAGGCACTTTTGTAAGAAACCGAGGAATTGTTTGTTGAAAGTGTAAATACATTTCCTTTAAGCCAGGTGTAATAAGAGGCTTGCTGCTTCTTCCCTCCCTGTTGCATCCCCAATAACGACTTATCGACTTGGCGTCAAGTGCAAGACGGCACTGCAGAGGTGCGCTGCCGTCGTCATAAGTCATTGAGGAACGAGGGGTGGGGTGGGATTGGTAGCAGCTGGTCCGCTGGTGCTGGGCCAGGCGGCAGATGTTCAAATGGGCCCCTTGGAGCATGTGTTGCATGCACCAAGGTAACGCATTGCAGTCATAGACCGCGCATGCATTCTTATTTCCAGCTAGAGCGGAGCAGCAAAGCTAAATATTGACTCCCCGCTTGGTCTCATCATGTCCCATAAACAAAAAACAAAAAAAAAGCTTCCATTTTGAGAGAGACAAAGACAGCATTAATTCAACAATGTTTATTATAAGTTGTACTTTGTAGTGGTGTTGAACTCCACATTTTGGTTGCCTGATTTAGCTAGATGAGTTAAAAATTAAATGCGTTAACTTGGATAACTTGGATTTACTAGATGTAGTGCCTTTCAAGGGACATATGCCAACTGGCACTAATTGGCTTTTATTTATTTAATCTGTTCCAGCTGCACCAAAAACAATTTGTCGTCATATTTTCAAAGTCAAGAAAATTAGCAGTATTGTAAAATTGGAATGGAAACCTAAAAAAAAAAAAATGGCGGATTGAAAAAGTGTAATTAAGTTAGACACACTGTACGTACGGTAGTACGTCAATGTTGTTGTGAGCCTTTCATGGGCGTGGCCTAGTAAGAAGGTGCTGCAGACCCCCGCCCCTAAGTGGCAGAAGCACACTTCACAACAGTCGGTGACCATCAATTCACAATGGCTTCCTTGCAGTGGAAGGAGAAGATCAGTTGTTGGCAGTAACCATTAAGCTGGTTCGCCAGAATCCATGAATAAAATCCACTAATGAAGAACAAGGGAGGACAATACATTAGATATGGTCTTGTTTTTTGTTTGTTTTCCTTGTTTGCAAGCTATGTGAAGATCAAATTCTTGAGAGAAAAAAAAAAATCCTGTTAAAACATTATGGGCCATTTTTAAGGTGGCTGTACTGAATTAACTGCATTTCCATGTACTGCATTTCAAATGGGAAGAAAAAGAAGGATTAAGGCATCACTTATTATATATATTTATTTATTATTATTATTTACGTAAGAGTATCGCTGTACACACTGACCTGATGAGTTTGTGTGGGACTCCGAGCCAGAGGAGACTTGCTTCTTGCAGCCTCCGCCCAAGGGGAAGGTGAGCACTGCGGCCGGGTCCACGCAATCCGCCACCAAACAACCGAGAGGCAGCGCGTCGGCGGGTACAGCCTGCACCCTGCCCGGGGACGTGCCGGTGACCACTTTGGTGGTGGCGGGGGCCCCCTTGGCCTGGCAGGGGTGGCAGCGCTCCCCCACCACCCTCTCGAGCTGCCGGCCGGCTGAGAAGCCACTCCACATGCAGTCCTGGATAATGATGGAGCTCAGGTTCCCCACAGCGTCTGTGGCCGGGCTCACTTTGCAGGGGAGGTCCTGCTGCTGCTGTTCGTCCTCCTGCCCCAGAAATTGCGACACCCACTCCAGCTTGTCCCCGAGCGTGGGGCACACCAGCCCGACCCTGCCCAACCCCTCAACTGCCCGGATGGGGGACCTGGGCGGGGTGGGCACCAGTTCAAATTTCTTCCATATGTCTTCGCTGGGCGCCGTGGACTTAAAGAAATCCTCGTCCGGGTTGTGGTGGTCGTCGTAGAAGTAGTGCTGGTAGTGGTCCAGGTGGTCCATGTCCCAGTTGTCATAGCGGGACGCCGCAGAGGAGCTGATGCCCGGCATGAAGGTAGTGTCTGGGTGGGCTCACTCCCTGTTCCCTCGGTCTGCAGACAGAGAGAGCACACTTTGACTGAATCTCCTTCTTGTAGGTATAATAAAAGAACTGAAGCCCACTACCATGCATTCAAGAACTGAAAACTTTTGATAATTCGACCCCCATACTTGTGCTTATTATCCACTATAATCAAGACCTGAACCACTTTCTTGAACATGCAATCTGTCTGGCTATTCCTAAAGTTAGGTCAATTAATTCTGCCAAGGAATTAATTAAATTGAAAGAAAAAAACGCCCTCTATGATATAGTCACAAGCCAATCACTGATAAGGCAAAAAAAAAAAAAAACGTGGCCTTTTCCCCTTGCTGAGAACTTTCAAGTTTCGCAATGTAGTTTCATTACATAAGAGTGTTTTATAGTAGTAGACGGTGGCAAAACAGAGAGTGAAGGATAAGAGGGAGTGGGGCGGGTGGGAGCTGGTTGTTCAGCTGATCAGCAGAAAGGTGATTAAATTAGAAGGCGGTGGATCAATTAGCGGCGCAAACTTGAGACGCGGTTCGCTTCTCCTATCAATTAATTAAACAAGGGCCCGGTGAGGTCAGACGCTGCAGCTGGGGGAGGGGGGAGGGGTGGCTTCAATTAACGTCTTAATCGGCGTGGGAACGAGTTGAAATTTTTTTTGTTGTTGTTTTTTTTACCTGCTGTGCACGTTGAAAAATCTGCGTGCTCCTTCATAGATCCTCCGTAAAGCAAACGACCTCAGCAATGAGCGTCAAGCGGCGCATGCATCCGGGTCGCTTCTTCTTCCTCTTCTTCTTATTATTATTTTCTCTTCCGCCTGCGTTGTAAACAGTCCTCAAACAAACGCGGTGTCAAACTTGCCGCAGTAACCACGCGAGCTCTGGCTGCATTCACTTTCTTTAGCAGACTGGCGCGCAGTGTGATTTCTCGGGAAAGGACATTTGGCTATTATGCATAAGAAGGCGGATCGTAGTAGGGAGGCCACGCCCACCATTTAAAGTGACAGTACACCCAAAACAAATGGAGGAGTCCTGTTGAAAAAAAAAATTGCATAGAGATAGACTGAACATTTAAACCATTTGAATCGGTCAAAGAATGCTGAAATTTACTCGTACGACTAGAGAAGGGCTACTACGTGTTAACTAGTATAATTTTAGAGTGTCACTACGAGTATAAATAACATGCAGATGTCGATGTCCAGCTTGAGGTCATACTAGGAAACCAAAAGTGGCCCTCTTAGTGGTAAAGCTTTATTTGCAAGACATTGAGGTTCTAGTAGTGTGCTGAATTTTTTTACTAGTAAGGACAAATAGCCTAGGAGTACCTAAACCTTAAGGAAAATTCTCAATACGCTGTCAATATGTTGTACTCGCTCAAATCTATTCATACTCTGTACTTAAGTAGAAATATAAATACTTGTGGAAAAAAATGGTAAAAGTAGAAGTACTCTACTCTTTCAACCCCTGTATGTAATTAAAATAAAAACAGTTGAGACAGTTGAGCAAAATTAAAACTGAATCTTTGCAGTGTATACAAAACCTGTTTTGATAACTTGGCACAACGGGAAAAAAAACCTTATCTGTACACAAAATAGTTTCCCTCTTTTCAGGGTTTTATGCAATCAAGTCAAAATGTTCCCTTTGCTTTGAAGTGCTAAATTAGCTCGATTGAAAAAAAAAATAACTACAGTTAATCATTACTAGAGTTGATAATCAAATATCAAATATATAATGAGATATTTTCAACACATTTTAATCATTTTTTTTAGCAGTGACCTGGTCCATCTGTCCATTGTAAAAATCAAATTGTGGCCCTTGAGCACAGAAATTTGCCCACCCCTGGTTCTATACAGTATAAGAGAGACCATCCTATTGTCTGTCGGGTGGTCTCATGGCCACACGTGATTGCATGTCACAGTATGTAATCAATATTTAGTGGAACCTTTCTCTTCAAATGCTGTTGTGCATCTGTTGTGCGCGCGTGTGTGTGTGCGTGCGTCCTCAACAGCTGTATGCAGCAACTGCTGACACTTGTTTTTCTTGCCACACGAAACCCTCAAGTGAGTCACGGAACGTTGGCGCGCGCCGACGTCTCAAGAAGGATGATTGGGAAACATCCCATATATAACTTCTCCGACGAAGTTCATCAACAAGCAGACAGTAGGGAAATCCCGTCCCTCGCCGGTCTTTGAACACCCCAGATCTCTTGTCTTTGGTTCTTTGTTCCTCTTCTGGCTTTTCTTCTTTCTCTCCACCCTGAGCTTTTATCCCCCCGTCCTCTGATCAAAAAGATCTCGACCTGACATGAAACCCAGAGACATTAGAGGGTGAGATCCTCTGTCTCTCAAAGGGGATGTCGAACTAACCAACTGGAGAAACACTCCGCCAGCTCTCGCTTTCCCAGTCGGCAGCACTTTTTCCTCCTCCGCCTCTCTTCTTTTTCTCCCTTTTATCTTGTGTGAAGCACTTAATCGTCTCCCCCTTGAATTTAGTCATCAAGAGTAAATGGTGGTAATGTAAAGAGAAGTGTCTTCTAAATAGCTCATCTAAAAATATCTGTTTAGATGAAACAAGCAGGCAAGATTTGATGTGTTTAGTTCCTTTTGACAGTTTTGGCACTTTGCACTTTGACTATAAAACCACCTCTGTGAGACTATATTGGCTTTTGTATTGACATCATTTTCATCAGATTCTCAATCTCCTCTAGTGTGGCATCGCCTCGGCAGGCCCATCTGGGGGCTTTATAAATTTGAATTTAAATTTGAAAACTGCATTGCGCATGAGCGAAAAGGTACTTATACAGTCTACCCTCAATTAGTGGCCTCCGACAGTGAATTCAACAAAAAATAAACCAAGAAACATGAAGAATCATAACCATTGGCAATTGACTTCATTCATTGGACAAAGTAACCCAAAAATCATAAGATAAAAGTTTGCAATTTTCCATTGCAGCCCGCCAGTCGATACGGCGCGTTCAATTGCTTGGTGCCCGGCCTAGAGTTGCCAATTGTAATTTTTTCACGATGGTCTGCTTCACTTGGTCCGCTGAAGTAAGCAGGAGTACCGGCAGAAAATTCACAAAACTCTGCACAGGAAGACCTGAGATGGGATTCGAACCCAAAACCTCAAAGCCGTCAGGAAAATATGCTAAGCACTAATCCATCGAGCTGCCTAGAAAGAAATGACTTACAACTGGCACACACCTTGACATTTCTACAAATAAAAGTGCCCACACAAATAGATGCCTCCTTCCTGCAGGTGATTAAATCAATGCCCGTGGCCAAATGTGTCTGACGCTAAAAACAAAAAAAAAAGAATGCACTTGAGTGAAGACTGATGGCTGGGGAAAAATACGGAGGGGCGTTGTCCAACACCTTCCTCCTCCTCCTCCAGAGTCCTTCCTCATGTCAGCCGACCTCCTCCGCCTGACTCTGACCTTTCCATCTGATCAATGGACAACTAGTCTGGGAGCCACCCATCGGCGTGTCTGGCCTTCTCCGGGTCCGTTTCATGTAATCTGGGAGACCGCACAGGAAAAAGGACAGCTGCTACCCGCTGGATGCCGGTGACCTCCCTCACACACACATCCATGCTGGCAGACACACTCATCAACAAGGGAGGGGATTGTCTTTCAGTCCAGATGCTCCTTACATCCATCTAATGCCGTCTGTGTTTCACCTACACATCCATAATCACATAACCTTTAACCCCTCCACCTTATTATGCTTATTTTCAAAGGGACAGTTTCAGTCAAATAGATAGATAAATAAATAAAAAAAGTTACCAGCTATATAGGACAACGTATAAGTTCCCTGCCCACCGTATAGCTCATTTACCGTTTGTTTCCGTCGCCTTGTCGCATCTCCTTAGCGCCACCTTTGGTCGTCATGGAAAACTGTATAGTTAATAACTGAAAAACTTGCCACTAAATGTTGGCCAAACCTTTAGTGAGGGTTCACTCGAACGAGGCCCCGCAGAGGTAGGTGAGATGAGCAGTGGCTTATTTGCACGAGACAGAAGCACCCCTTCAAAATATGCTAATTCAAGGCAGTCTAAATAGTTATTCTGGATCTTTGGGGTATATTGTTGTTGAAAAGCATGTCTCATACACTTAGGAGTTGTTTTTTTAAATTGTGAACAAAAACTGCTTACTACAGCTGCTTTCTTAAAATATCCCTTGCTGGAAAACATGGGCCTGAATTTCACACTTTTTTTTATAAAGTCACACAAATGTCAAACTCTAATAAACATCTGAACAGCAGAATGTTTGTTGTGATTCAAATCGAGCAATTACAGCAACACAATGGCCTGTCAGTAATTTGTGACGGGAAAGTTTTCGATTAGAAAATCAAAATGAACGATTTGCATAAATACAAGAACAACAGCCGCATGTAATTAAACGCCATATTGATTTTAATCAGTGGCGCAGCAAATTGACAGGCGGCTACCACTGGAATAATGATTGCGGGGAAAAGTTAATAAGAAGGCGAGCATGCTTCCGCGTGGCAGCTTGTTCAGGACGCCATCGACAGGTCACGTCACCTCTCCGCTGATCATGCGGGACAGCCCATCCCAAATTGCGCTACCGTTGACTGACTGACTGCTGTTTCTCAGTTCTGCACGCCTTCCCTTTGTGTGACTTTTGTTGCATTCTGGGTGAAAATCAATCCCGGATTAAGACGCTGTCAGCGCAGACTGGAGGGGAAAAAAAAGTGTGGGGAGAAAAGGGCAAAACGTATATTTGTGCGGACGAGAAAGTGTCTGAAGATTTATGCAGGATAATCAACCACAAGAAGTTCAGAAGAATGCGGAGACAAGCGCAGAGGTGAACGAAAGGCTCCGTTGATGTGAGGAGGGAAAGTAACATAGCGACGGATCAGGGAGGTGAAGCGATAACGGTTCAGGGGAGCAGACTTGAAGGAAACTATGCAATTACATAACTGATACTTGGCAGGCTGATGTTATTAAGCATTCTTGAAGCATTGCACATGCACATGGGAAAGGTGTTTCTAATATTTTGACCCTTACCGTAAAGTGGGTTACACACATATGATAAATGGGCCTAATTTTCCCCAATTTTGGTTATCACTAAAAGATTATTCTTACCGATTATCATGTAGTAGAAGACACAAATGCATGCCACTCAACTTTTTGTGCAAATGTAAGCAAACAAGGGCGTGTCAATAGTTGCAGAAATATTCTTGCCAACCGTTCTACCGTATGTTACGTAACACAACCATCACCTTGGATATTATTTTATATATATATATATATATATATATCTCCATCCATCCATTATCTATACCGCTTCTCCTCACAAGGGTCGCGGGGCGTGCTGGAGCCTATCCCAGCTGTCTTCGGGCAGTAGGCGGGGGACACCCTGAATTGGTTGCCAGCCAATCGCAGGGCACACAGAGACAAACAACCGCACTCACAATCACACCTAGGGGCAATTTAGAGAGTCCAATCAACTTACCATGCATGTTTTTGGAATGTGGTAGGAAACCGGAGTACCCGGACAAAACCCACGCTGGCACGGGGAGAACATGCAAACTCCACACAGGGAGGCCGGGGCCGGGATCGAACCCACGACCTCTGAACTGTGAGGCGGACGTGCTAACCAGTATATATTTATATATATATAAATATATATAATCTTTTAATCTTTTATGAAACAAATTACATTATTTTCTATTCTGCATGTACTGTGATCAGCTCTCTCTTGTATCTCTTTTGGCACCTTGCGCAGTTCCTTTTGTTAACCAGAACATGCTGACCCGCCACTGAGAGGACTTTTAGTGGTGAAAAGCACAAGTGCGAAAATCACTTGACTTCGCCGTGCCTTGAAGCCGAAAGTCTAAAATGAGACAGCGATTCTGTTTTGTCTGACTTTTTTTTTTTTTTAATGTCGTTTCCTTATTCAGACCCTCATGTCCGGATGCCACGTGATCGCTCCAAATGTACTCCTCACTCAGTCTCTCACAGTACACGGTGTACCCAGATTCAACCAGAGGCAAATTGTTTTATAAAATGAAATATTTGATGCATAATCACCGCTTTACCTGGAGAATTCTGCAGTCTTGGAGTCGACTGTCCTCACTTGCCTTTTGAACACAGTGAAGATGTAGCCTTGGCGCTGATAGAGAATCGCATAGCAGTGGTTTAGAAAAAACATTCCGACAAACACTTATTTGAGGTGACACAAATAAAGTTGGCGTCTCATATCTACTTTAACTGAATGGGATGCAATTTCGAGACATCACAATGCAAACACACTTTGATAATGTGATGCTTTTAACTTCTTATCTTTGTGCTGAACATTTATGGTTGAATGCAAACTCTTCAGTGTGGATTCTGTGGGACGCAGGACTTTTGGATACACACTCCAACTCATTAACCCAAAATCAATCACTTTTTCCCACTGTGTGTTTAGCATGCTAATTTGCTAAGAGTCAAACATAGCTTTGAGGGGATGGCAGAAATCCAATTATTTTGGCCTTTTGGTTTAAGACCATCTTAAATGGGAAACAGTTTAAAAAAAAATCCAATATATAGACAAATTGATTCACGGGGATCGACTGCTAACTCCACTGGGCAGCATTGATCATTACCTTCATGTATAGAGGAGTTAAGAACATTCAGAAAATCAAGCATTTGATTGCAACAACCAGTTGAAATTTTCTGTCAAACTCAGCAAACAATTACCTGGCTCTGCGTTGAGAAAGTCTGTTTAGCTTGATGTAAACAATCCATGCTAAACACCATAGACAGGCTAGCACCTGTTGCACGCTATAAAAGCAACGGATAGACAAACGGTGGAGCAACATATGCAGACAGAAAATAAAACAATACTCACAGGCATGTATTATTTATCCTCTAAGAAAGATGACTAATATTACAGTTATGTTATGCATATATGTAGATATGTAATATTAGTAGTTTTGTTATCCTGACCCCAAGGTGCGCACAACAGAACTCTGTACAGAAGAAGAAGCACAATGTCCATTATATTGAATTTAAAAAATTGTACATTCCGTCTATTTACGTTATTACTAAATGGTTTTATTAATGTACAACATTACAGAGCGTCATTTTCTGATTCAAAAGCACAGGAGGGCAGGCTGGAATAGATTAATGGCATTTCCATTCATTTCAATTGGGAAAGATGGTTTGCTTTATGAGTGTGGTCGCAGAACCAATTCAACTCATATCTCAAGCGATTTTCCCATATATTCCATGACGGATATTTTGTCAAACTGCCTACCTTCTTTTGGTTTCACTGGCTTTAAAAAGAACGAATGTGGGGGTTGCTTTGAGAGGTTACTGGTCCTGTCGCCTGGAGGCAGGGGACACAGATGGATGCACACACACACACACACATGCACACACACGCATCTGAGGAAACGTTCAAAAGGCTTGGCTTGTCAACATAGAAGACGGATAGATGGAGGCATCTGTGAGGGGATGGAGTGAAGAAGACGTTGAGGAGTGGGGGCTCGGGACGGCCCGCCACCACATTATCACCCTCATTACAATCACTTTCGCAACTGAGTGCGCTGAAATAATATCACGGCCCCCCTAGACGGGTGGCAGCGGGCAGATGTGATAAACGATTTGCCGCCGCTCCGTCAATTAGACATAAACGACTCGCGTCGACTTGACTTTGCTCTGTCTCATTTGGACGCTGGCGCTTTGTAATTCAGATGAACTCAACAACCGCGGCTAAGACTGCATGTTGTTTTCACCGGCGCTTGTCAGGAGCTATGAATGAGAGCGAGTTGCCTACGTATCGGAGAGGAGATGAAAGCAACCTGGAGAGACCAGCTCGCCTCGTTGCTATTCCCTAATTAGGACTAATTGCCTCCGGGAAAGCGCGGGTGTGATTCCCCACTCAGGGGTGACTCGAAACAAATCGGTCGAGACAAATTAGATCAGTTGGTTGTATTGTTTTGCAGCACGCCGGCTCATTACACTCGTGTATCATGTCAAGCCCCATTCAGGCAGCAACTACAGAAACAATTGAAAACACATCATATGCTCTTTAAACTGCTGGGTCAAAAACAACCCAAATTGGGAGAAATAACCCAATGCTGGGTCCTAAAGCGATCAATGCTGGTTATTCATACCCAGCGCATTGGGTTGAGGATTTGACCCGGCATGTTGGGTCAAAATAATTCACCCAATTTTGGGTGAAAAATAACCCAATCTGCTCAAAATGCACTGCAACCCAGGAAGTGGGTTAGCAAAACAACCCAGGGTTTAAATCTGGGTTATTGACCTTCATGCAAAAGTTCTCAAAATTGACCACTGGCTGCGATTCACTCTAAAAACAGTAGGGTTAAAAATAACACAATTTTGGGTCAAAAATGGACCGGTCCACTAATTGGGTCAATTTGACTCAGGTTCTTAAGTTGTTTTGTACAAAACAGCCCAATTTTTCTGTTTATTTTCTCACCAAAACATCCCAGGAAGTTGGGTCAATTTGACCCAAGTCGTGGATCTGTCCTTTTTTGACCCAAAATGGTGTTATTCTTAACTGTGTTTAGAGTGTACGCTCTCACTCAACATCAGCTGGACGCGGCGCCGGTTCATCCGCATGCCTAATGAGGACGAGCGCTATACAGAAAATGGATGGATGGTTGTAGTTCATTGAGTGTAATGGATGTGGCCTACACATGCAATGATATCATCAACTTCTTTACAGTTTGTGGCTACTAATCTCCCTCCAATGAATCTCAGATGTTTCCACAGCATTACACCACTTAAGTTCCTATAGTCTATAGTTCCTCTTGTAATCAGACACGGCTGATAAAAATTACAGTTTGACTTCTTTTCACGAAGCGTTCAATGCCTTGGCCCGTTTTGGGGGTCCCCACCTCGCGACAAAGCCTCGCTGATCCCTGTCACCTACTTCACAAACTCCCCTCATTCCCTTCCAAAAACGGCCCACAATTGTTTCTCTCACGCCACCCAGCCCAAGGAGACACAATGCTTAATGCAAACAATAGCAACTCCTCCTCAAATGTGCTGAACTGTTGGTGTGTCTTCTCTCACAAATGTCCTTGTCCACGCTGCGGGAAGAAGGCCACTGTGCGAAGGAATTCAAGCCATTCCGGGAATCTTTCCTTCAAGCAAAACAAAACAGAGTCACTAAAATACACACGTCTTCATTGCATCACATGCTTACACTTAAGGGATGTACTTATAATGTATTTGTTTGTTAGAATTTTGTGTTAAAGGACAAGGACAAGGTGATACAATATTCAACATTAGTTCAGTTTATTCTCATGTACTAGTCTTAATTTTCTTCTCCCTCTTTCCTTTTTAAAGCAGTGAAAAACATTTGGTTTTGTGGGCATTCGAGTAAGACTATATTGTTTTGATTTATTCTATTTGTTATTTCCTATTTATTTTGTGGTTTTTAAAAATTGTATATCTGTATACGTGTATTATATAACTATTTAAAGCTTCTTGTATGCTCAGTGCGAAATGATCATAAAAATGAATAAAATGGATTTATTTACTTACAGTCCGACGGATATTTTTTCTCTCTCTTTTTTTGCCTTCAGGTCTCTTTGTTGTTCACTGGCTGCTATTCTGATGAGTAAAAAGAAGATCATGTATAGTTTATCGTCAGAAATTGTGGTGAATAAGGAGTCCAGTGAGGCCCTCGGGTTACAATCTATAGAGTTAATTATGTGACTTCAAAGAACAGAACCTTCCACTTTTACTGGAAGCTTGCCTCAAGCCCTCACATAAACTGTATGTAGTATGCATGTTTTGTGTCTCTCTGTTCTCTAGGGCAAATGTAACCAGAAGCACATATCAATGAGGAGCATCCTGTTACATTGAATAGTGAGGAGGCGGGAGGAAAACACAGGCTCCCTCTAGTGTAACCTTCCAATCTTGGGGGCGGGTGGGACCAACAGTCAAAAGAGTCAGGATGAGGAAGACTCTTTTTTTTTTGGTAGTTTCAAAGCAGTAAAGCAGGTTTAACGCAGAGTATTGATTGACAAAATAAGCAGCAGATGCGATCGTTGGCAGGCAAGCGATCGGACCCGAGGGGAAGGGATCTTGTGGTGGACTGTCATCCCTTGGCCTCAGGGGCTCCCTGTGGAGGGGCTTCCATTCATTGGCCTTGTAGTGACAGATGTCACTCCACCATTTAAAAAAAAAAAAAAAAAACGCTAATTCACCACTAAACAGCAGATGATACTGTAAGTGAGCAGGATCACCCCAGCCCCCTACGAAAAATTGTTAAAGGTAATTGGAGCAAATTTGTCATTTCAGAAGTCAAGTGGGTATCAAAATGGCAGCCTTTTGCCTTGATCAGTATCCAGGAAGTAGTCGTAAAATTATTTTGTGCGCAAAATCCTCCAAAGATTCAAATGAGAATGGATGGCATCTACACAAGCACTCACTCAAACAAGCCTTAAGATTTATTTCTCCCCTGGTATCATGAATCTGAGGATATTTCCACGCGTGTGGGTTTCTTCATGCATGTTCACATGTTGCACATGCGTGACTCCGTGATGAAGTATATCCTCCAGGGACACCGCGCATCAAGGTGGCAAATCATGCTGATTGATCAATCCTCTGCCCCTCCCATCCTCATTCCAATCCAATCCCCCCTTTGGCCTCTCCTCCCACGAAGCCCCCCCACGCCCCTGGTGATCAATCACGCCGTCAATCACGCAGGTAGCAATGTCATTATTCAATACTTCGCCCCCATCCCGTGCCAAGGTTTATGATGACAAAGACAAACTCTTCCCTTTTGGTCCCTGAAGTAATCACGGTGCACATGCTGATAAAGAACAGGGGGGGGAGTAGGTGGGGGCTGTTGGGGGGGCGGGGTTACTGGACACAGCTAATGAGCCTCATTAGTGGAGCATTGTCTGCGAGTCACATGAATTATCCATGTTGTCCTGAATGCCAACACGAGTGAATATGAGCATGAACAAAAACAGGAGCAACATTATTTAGACACGGTAAGCGCCACGTTGTCATCTATAGTTGCCGTGGTTACCAGGGTCTGTCCTGGAGTCAATTTTGTTTGGCTGTAATTGCGTATTGAAGGACAAATATGTATTTTCAATGCACTTGTGGAGATGGCACTTCAGTCATGTTTGGGCTTTTTAGTTTTGTTTTCTCAGCATTGGTCTGTCTCGTCAGTGATTTGTGTCCACCTGTCTGCATTCCACCCCCTAGCGTTAAGCCAATCAGCTCCCCCCTACCTTGTGTCTCGTTTGTCTCATCAGTATGCATGTATTTAAGTTACTAGTTTTTGTTCAGTCCTTGTCGGATCATTGTCACTGTCATGTTTTTTTGTTTCTCCTGGTGTTGTGTTTTGTTCTCTAGTGTTTCTTTGCTACTTTGAGTTTTGGACTTTTCACGATTTGTTTATGCTGGTCCTTTGTTGATGGTTTCTTCAGTACACCCTGCTTCTCCTGCCTCCCTGCGTTTGGGTCCTCTATCCCGCAACCATGACAACTTCAGGCAGTGCTGTTAGCCAATGCTAATCTGTACATCCGTCAAACCTCACTGCAGCTCTACTTACCTTTTAGATTTGATATGATAGCCTTCGCTTCTGTGCATGTGGGTCCTGAATACATTTAGGAAATGCAAATTAAATAGAAACTCAGTTGGGCTCTGAGGTCTGCAAACTCAGATAAATTAGTGGAGACTAGGTTCCAAAGCAAACAAGGTGAGGCAACATCAATTTGTTATGCTGCACGCAAATGGAGTAAGTTGCCAACAGGTGTGAAGTCAGCCTCAAGTCATGTCTTTAAATTCGGGTTAAAACTGCTTTTTTTCCCCACATTCCTTTGATTAAGATCTTTTAAGCATTTTTAAAATGAATTTTACTATACGGCCTTTTCATAATTACAGAAAGCTACTTTTTATTTCTATTTCATTTGCTATGAAATCTCTTGAAGTATTTTGTTTGTCAATGCATTGAAATATCGTCAATGTGTGTTAGTAATTATAATAAGCATTTTATAGACCGCAATGGCGACACACACTAGTCTACAACAAATGGCTGCACAATCGAATAATATCTAATGCAAATTAACCAACATTGGTTTAGAGTTTGGGAATTCTGCATTGCGAGTGTGAAAATGCCAGAGTCTCACAACCTTGGTATGTGCAAGCAAGCATCCCAACATCAACAAAAACAAACTCAAGGTCTCCTCATCAGTACAAGCATAGCCTCTGTGCTGACTGGGAGAATGTGACGTAACGATGCCAGTCAAGGTCCACCTCTACTTGGAAAGGGATATAAACATGAGGACTCATTTTCAAGCTACGCTGGCTGTAGAGAATGTTCAAAATACTGTCCAAAAAATGGGTTGCTCTAGATTGAGATGAAGTGGCAGTTTGTTGTGATATCTTGTGCGTAGAGCTCTAGTGCGTCTTGCTGGTCAACTGATGTTACTACACACACTCTTATTTATGACGTACATTATCTTACATCTTATATCAAAGATACACTAATGTTTTTGGTGCTATCGCCACAAAATGAGATTGGTGGTGGCAAAGGGTAAAAGTGATAACTATAGAACCGCAAATTGAACTTATTCCAACATAAGAGTGGTCTGCTCAGTACAATATGAGAAATACAATTATTATTATTTTTTAATGTGATGTTTTTAAATTAATGATAAAATAAAGCCATTTTGTGTGTTTCTATTTTTCTTTTAGCTTGTCTGTGCAGCAGCCAACTAGAATTATCTAACGTCCAAAGATGTCATATTAAATAAATTACAATAGGTGGCAGCATACAGTGTCCGCTGATAGTGTAGTGGTACACACGCCTGAGTTGTGTGCGGGCAGCGTGGGATCGATTCCCGCTCAGTGACAGTGTCTATGTGTGCCCTGCGACTGGCTGGCGACCAGTTCGGGGTGTAGTCTGCCTTCGCCCATTGACGGCTGGGATAGGCTCCAGCAACTCCCCGCGACCCTATATAGGATAAGCGGTTTGGAAGATGACATGATGACATGGCAGCATACAGTGACCTGATATAAGTGAACTGTTTGAATTTTGGGTCCCTGAGTTTGGGTTATGCTAGAAAGCATGATTTATATTTTACATTTGATTGTGAAATGCTGCATTGCAGTGAATGTAAATTGTGGAGGGAAATTACCTAACATAAAAGAAAGAAAGAAAGAAAGAAACAATCAAACAAACAAACAAAAACACAAGCACATGAGAAAATGTGAACTCTACACAGAAAGACCTGAGCTGAAATTGAAATCCAGAACTTCTTGAATGTGAGGCAGACACCCCAACCACAAACTCACTGTGCTGCCTCACTGATAACAAGACCTATATTGCCTGAGTCAATATGTAACAAAGTAGGAATGAACAGGAGGCAATAAACCAGGAAGTATTCCTCCAGACTGAGAGGGAGGTAATTGCTCACGGTTTTAGATAATGGTTTATTACTAAACGTTTGTGCGTGGAAAATTACCAGCGGTGTGGAACTGCCACTTTAAATTTCAGACTACATGTTGGCATCAGTTTAGTGTGGTATGATGACATTGTTGCGAAAAACTTGATTGCACATGTCGGCATTGAACTCACCAACTTCAGGTTTGTTGACTGTCTAGTCTCAAACACACCACCGGCTTTACACATTGCACACACACCGTGCACACGGACATAGATGCGTCACTGTTTCCATTCTGAAGATAAATAAACCCCGAGGGCCTCCCGAGAGCATAACCATACGCAGCCGATTAGGGCAGGCCCAGCTGCTCTTGTCCGCACTGTGTCACATGACGTAGTTTAACACAACTGAGCAAGCAACACAAGACCATAACCTCATGAACATCATTTGCACGTTACAAGACCATCAAGTACTTGAAAATCAGAACCACCTTCAATTGCCTGAGGTGACCTCCGGCTAAATCATTACCCAACCGAACCGCGTGACCCTGGTGCAGAGCACATGGGCCTCCATAAAAAAAAAATAAAAAAATAAAAACAGGGCATTCGAGTGTGCCCTGCAGTGTTATTATAGTTCAATTGCCAGTGTTTACATGTGGGTTAAAAAAATGACTTCTTGTGATTAATTTACTTTACAAAATTAATATAATACTTATTTTCCCATTTATTTGTTCGCGTTTAACAATTTTCTCCATCGGCAATAATGTAAAGTGAATGAATGTGCTTAAAAAAAACTTTCCTACATGCCATAAAACTGTAAAAATAAGTAATCCAGTTTATCTATAACTAAAATAAAGTTTAAAAGAGTGTTTAAGTGTTCCCCAGCTATTGGCAGATGGGACTCAGATTTTGAGTAGGAAAAAAAAAAAAAAAGTAATTGATGCCTTTCCCAAAAGTGCAAAAAATTGCCTACAGATGCTATAAGATGGTGATAAAGCACTACATTTGTCTAAATGAAGCTTCTCAACTCACTTCAACATAACTTTTCTATGTCTATGCCCCAAAAAAGTTTCGGTGGTGGTAGCGCAAAAAGCCAGAAAGAAAAAAGAAAACACTTGAGTTAATCCTTTAAATGCTCAATGAGCCTCATGAGATTTGCCGGTTTGTTTGCCTTTTTGAGGTGTACAGTACTTGTGCCTACTTTTCTGCCATCTGTCTGTTATTATTATTCTCACCTAAACAAAGCCAGTATAGTTTGTTGTGTTCCGGGATGCACCTGTTGCGTTTCCGTATACGCCACATTCTTTCTCACCATTCTCCTGTTCGGATTCTTTTCCCACAGAGCGGCGTGGAAGTCAAGCTCCGGGGCCGCAACATCCCATCAAGACACGATCCGGAGACACACACAGCAAGCACTATTGACAGTAACAACACGGATTAAGATACCTTTTCAATAGGACGTGTTTACTCTGCTATATACCTGATCGCTTTTGTTAATGTGGTCAATGCTTTGTACACCTGCAGTGAAGAGAACATCTCACCCTGAGAGCGAGCCTGCCTTGTTTGAACTGTTTTGACAAACCTGCGCAGTTCTTGCACCAAAGTAGCACAAAAGAGCCCAAGACAGCATTTTGATTTGTTGACAGCCATTCAACTGAAGTGCCCTTCCATGTTCAGTCAATATAACATCTGATCGCAAAAGAGGTCAGTTCATGTTGACAGCAGTGAAGTTCAACGACAGCCAGGCTGTCCGAAAATACTGACTTTGAAGCGGTCGCGGCACTTTCCTCAAGTTGGACCTCGGGTTTGTTTGTGTGCTTTGCGGTATCGAGTTGTTTGCAGCATGGTGGAAGGTGGTCATGACAGAGACGCGACACGACACGAACGTGCAGTGACAACTTGTATTTGTACAAGTCATTCTGGCCGACATAAGGAGACATATTGTGCATTTGAAATCAATTCCCCTGTGACTAAATGACATTTCTATGGCAAGATGTTGTCATGGCTCAAGAATTAAAACACATTAAAGTCTGCTTGAAAGCATGTCTTAATTCTTCTTATGATTGTAAACTAGTTGAAACTATTTTTTTTCCAGTGGCGTTTTCCCCAACAATCTGAGCAAACTGTCCTTGTGCGCAGACTTTGGCTATAAAGGCGGCCCAAAAATGTTCTGGTTATGCAATTTCCTTACAAGGCTCAGATCCAATACGGGTTTTTGTGGGGCATATTTCAGTCATGTGGATTGTTTTTTTTTAGATTATATGACTGGTTTGTCAGTTGATGTGTTGTTTTCTCCACTTTGGAAAATACATTGACACATAACAAGCGAGTCCCTCTTTCTCCTTCAAATAGCCACATGCAGTCATGCCCATTGACTCTTTTGTGTACGCCACCCCCCCTTGTGACTTTCCATCCCACCTATCGCTATGTCGACCACGCAGCTGGGTCGACATGACGCACGCAGCCCATCGGCCAGCTCCCTCACCTCATCCCCTGCACGTGCCCTCGGACTGTGTTTGGCAACAAATACATGTGGACATTACATCCCGCTCACACATATATCAACACAGCCTTGGTCACAAGGACTATAAACAAGTTATGTACTGTCGCAAGCAACTGGTGCTAAATAGTTTCCCTCCGTTTCTTTTAATAAAAAGCCAAATGCACAATTGAAACCTCAAATCCTGTTTGTTCCTTTTGCAATGAATGGAACGAGTAAGGTGATCTATGGGAAAGGACTTAGTTGGATAAAGGAATGTCCCGATGGCCTTCATCATACAGAAGAGTACAGTAGAGTTTGATTTCTATCACCCGCTGGTTCCTTTGGAAATGTGTCTTTAGCTCACTCCATGAGTGCATGTCCTTATATGGAATAAGAGATCGGTCAGGTTGATTATAGTGAGAAAAGGAAGACTAAGAGCAAGAATCTAGTCAAGCAGGACAGGGGCAGACACGGGGCAGGATTAATCTGAAGCGGCGCGCAAGGTGCTGCTGTTTTGGTGAGCAACTAGAGGCGGAGAGGATTAAAATACTGAGTATGGACAAGTGAGCCGAGCCACATGTCGTTCTAAGCAAACACAGTGCGGCTCGGCCTCTGGTTAGCCGCCGTCGTGGCTAGCGAGTTATCTTATTGGCAGCACATCAAACATAGGAAGTCATTTGATGCGGCACCACACGGGCATAAATATCAGTGAAGCAGGAAAAACAAATATGGTGGTGCTAAGGCAACTTTCACAGGCATTTAAACAGCCTCTCCCATGGGGCTCTCCTAATGGAGTCCAAGCAATAACAAATGCCCTGGCGATTTTATATCATCATAACTCAGACAGATGAAACTGTCACTGTTGCATTTGAACTGTTGATACTGCACTTTCCTTCAAAGATTTAAGCGGATATTCATTTTTTCAATCATTTGTCGACTACGAATGAGGCATCTGGCAATTCATCGAAACTTGACGTCTATCAAAATAGAGGCCATTATTTTTGCGGAAACAGTACAAGGTGAATAAGGACTGCTATGATATGCTGTTGCCCTCCATTTTTTCCCCTCTTGGGCTTATTGGCTCAATGGCAGCGTAATCGTGGGGGTGAGTTGTCTGCGGCTGTTGCAGTTTGTAGTTTGTCAAAATGTCTCGCCTTTGGTGGTGAAATTAGTCCGAGCAAGTGGGAGTGTTAACAAATATAGTTGAAATATTTCAGCACGCACATGATTGCACAAGGCCTTATTTTCATTTTGATTCAGAAGAAGTATTTCTTGATCATCTTGGCACACAATTGGAATGGAATCTGCTTTTTCTCCACATGTAGGGGAATTGCCAGGACATGCAATAGTTTTGAGCCAAAGAGGAGGTGAGCAAGCATCCACTCATTATCACCACTTCATATATCCATGTTCCTGTTAAATGCATCACTAATAGTACAGTGCATTCCAAAAATGTCCGTAAATAGTTTTAATTGCCTGTAATCAGTGGCTCGGCGGCACGTTGATCGACTGGTTAGCACGTCCGCCTCACAGTTCAGAGGTCGTGGGTTCGATCCCGGCCCCGGCCTCCCTGTGTGGAGTTTGCATGTTCTCCCCGTGCCTGCGTGGGTTTTCTCCGGGTACTCCGGTTTCCTCCCACATTCCACAAACATGCATGGTAAGGTGATTGGACACTCTAAATTGCCCCTCGGTGTGATTGTGAGTGCGGGTGTTTGTCTTTGTGTGCCCTGCGTTTGGCTGGCAACCAATTCAGGGTGTCCTTATGCTACTGTGTTGCAATATTTTAACATTTATGGTGGTGGTCATGATGCTACTTGGAGAGCGTTTATTTTATTTTTTTAAGTTGTACATGATAGTCACTGATAGTGTAGTGGTACACATGCCTGAGTTGTGTGCGGGCAGCGTGGGATCGATTTCCGCTCAGTGACGGTGTCTGTGTGTGCCCTGCGACTGGCTGGCGACCAGTTCGGGGTGTAGTCTGCCTTCGCCCGTTGACGGCTGGGATAGGCTCCAGCCCCTCCTCCCGACCCTGTATAGGATAAATGGTTTGGAAGATGACATGAAGTTGTACATGGAGCCACTGGCATATTTTGTTAAAGAAAAACTTTTAATTTATTATTATTATTTTTTCAAAACAGCAAACTTCACAACATTTTAGCCAAAAGTTTGCCTTACGAAAGTCTGATGGCTTAATGCAACAACACAATGTAAAACAGTAAAAACACCATAAACTGGCTCGTGAAACTAACTTTGAAGTTGCGGTGATCATAACATTTAAACAATTTTTATTTGAACACAAGGCTAGCTACATATGCAAACAATGTCCACTAACATTCGCAGGCAAATCTACGTTCTCCTTTGATAAAAACAACCTATTTTATCTATTGCAGTCAATAAAACCTTATCTAATCTGCAGCGTGTTGACACACTGATTGGCAGAACTCAGTCAAAGCTGAAGACTTTCTTAAGTATTGGGTCCATGTCAACAAACAAATGCATCTTTAACATAGATAAAACAACGTATAGTATGTTTGTGCAAAGGGAGGCGGACAAGTAGAGTCAACATTGCACATCGCATATTCACGTCTCCCCTATCTGCAGACATACAGTAGCGGCTTGTGTGCGCAGCACTTGGACACTGTCGACTTCACGGCATGTGTGCGCAGCTAAATTGAGAACTTTGACATGCTCTGCTTCTTGGCCAGAGCTGAGGTGGCTTTGCAAATAAAAAGGCCAACGAAGGAGCCACATGAGAAAAGCTACTAATTTTTCGACCAAGAATGTGGAATTTTGAGGTTTCTGTACACCATTAAAGTCCACTTTTTTCATGTTGAGTCGCTTTGAAAAGTGATAGCTGAAATGAAAAGAAATATGAGTGACCTTGTTTTCATCTATGCCACGTTGCACGCAAAGATGTTTGCATGTGCAGTTGAAAGTCATTTGGCAACAAACAAGTTTGCTTTCGACTTTAAAGAGGACTAATCATTGGAAAATTGACTTTTTAATTGCTTGTGTAGAAATAATTTGGTTTGGGGCCAATTTACATACGATTGAAGTGCTGCATCCACAAGTGAAAATATGAACAATCAATGCTTACTGTTTTTATGGACACTTGTTTTTTTTTTTCTTCACACTCCAGCCATAATCACTACTGCTATACTTAGCTCCGCTGCTGGTTGTCATGGTAACAGAAGTTGTGCATTGGAACAATTATAAGGGGCGGGGTGAGCAGTGGCTCATTTGCATGAGGCAGACTAAATTATTGATCCTTGGGGTACTTTGATGATATTGAAATTAAATTGTGAAAAATGCATAAAATTTAATTGATCATAATCCATTTATCCTGATTAGAGCTCTGGAGTCTACTAGGAGCTGCCCTTGATTATGAGATCTGAAGGGAAATCTAGAACTGTACTTCTCAGATCATCCATTCCGGTATTCTGAATCCGCCGCTCCCTGCAAGAATGCAACACGGGCATAGAAGCAATTGTGCAGCAGTTCTAAAATGGCACCACCAAGAGCCAACCAATCAGGTTGCTCGGATGCTATCTCTTGGCTGGCTACCCCTCCTCAGGTGGCATATTTCCATGGGAATGCTATGATGTACTTTGATGCATTAACTATGCGCCAACCGGTTTGTGGCATATCTCTATCATTAAAAAATATTGTTCTTTAAATGCTTTGTTGTGAGTGTGTCCTTGATGTCTTAAACGTTGGCTCAAGCGAGGCGCTCAGCGTGCAGAGTGACTGGATGTGAATTATGGCTGATAGCAGCTCTTGAATGAATGTGTAGAAAAAAAGTCTCAGCAACTGTGTCATCCTTTGATTATACATACAAAGGTGTTACAGTATTTCATGGGGATGCGGAGGTCAAATTTGGAATCAGTGATAACCTCTCATGTAACATTTATTAACATAGTGACTTGTTAAGTCTATTTATTAACCACTCACAAAGATGATCAATTACATGCTTGGGTTTCTTTTTTTCCCTAGTTCAAACAAGATGACAAATAGGAAAGAAAGAGTAATATAGATTTTTTTTTTTAATAAAATGTATTGCCAATAACTTGCTAAGACGCTTGTTCACAAAGACAAGCATCATACGAATAACACAGATATTATAATAATTGTGCTTCCTAAATGCATTTAATTTCTTGTTATTGGTTCTAAATTTCGCCCATTGACGGCTGGGATAGGCTCCAGCAACTTCCCGCGACCCTATATAGGATAAGCGGTTTGGAAGATGACATGACATGGTTCTAAATTATAATACAACTGATTTTACAGAAAATGTTTACAGAAAAAGTTTTTTTAAACCTCTGTGTTTTTTGCTCTCACGCGATCAGTCCACGCGAGTGCATTTTTTTCATTGATACTTTCAGACATTAACAAACAATTGTTGTATAGCGAAGTGCAAATATCAATGTCATGCAATAGACACACATAAAAAGCCAACATAGAAAAAGGAAACAAAAATCAAATAAAATAAAAATGTAAGGCACAATAAACGTTCATTTGAAATCAACCAAAGATAATTTCCGAATGAACTGTAATGTCCAAACACTTTTCTTATATTTTGTTAATTTCAAGGTATTTACATATAGATGAAACTCAGCAATGAAAACCTGAAAATTTGCACGGGATTTCTTTATTTTGTGTAAATAAAATCTACCAAGTAATAACATAAGATTGATCGCAAAACTTGTAATAATATCTTTAACAGCAAAGACAATAGTATGACCATTTTTTTCACACATCACAAAATCTCTTCAAAATTTTGATGACACAGGGCAATTACAAAATAAATTCAGAATTGTCTCTGACTCACTTCCACAGACGGTGCATTAATCATCTACGTCAGTGAATTTGGAAAGGGAATTATTAAAGGATAATCCACGCGAGAGCATGGAGTGAGCAACCCTGGTGGCGTGACGTCGCCATGGGGGGCGTGGCCAAACGTGGGGTGAAACTACGTTACAAATGGGCGGGGAGCTCTAAAAACGACTAAAGCCACCCCATCCGCATCTCCTCACTTTGCTGTCAGATTCCACGAAACACTACATCTCAAGCTTAACTGTTTTTTTATTTATATTTTGCTACTTTTTGTGTCACGATAACGCGACGCAGAAGCAATTCTGATATGGCCAAGGGGGAAGGAAGCGAACAATACTCCAACGCCAGTTTATTGACTAAACCTGGCAACTCCGATGGCATTTCGCTTGCAAGAAAGGTAGGTGCATTTTAATAAACAAAAACAAATATTTGCTTTGCGTTTAGTGCAACCAAACCCGTTTAGTTAGTATTCAAGGAGTAGAAAAGATTGCAACGTGTATAAATGAACAGAACACGCCGCCCGGCTAGTCATTTTCAAAAGGGAGTGTCTCATTCATTGATTCGTTGCTCGCCACACATTTCACATGGTGATCCTTCCACGGATGCATTTTCATTCATATTCCATTTAAAGCAATGATAAATTGAGGAAAACTTGAAACCCACACCTGATAATCCAGCCGGTGTTACCAAAGACCCCTTCTATGCATGCCTCGTGACTTCTTCAAATAGGAAATATCCTATTACATTACATGCTTTTAAAAAAATCCTGCCATCTTATAATTGCTGTTTTGTTGTCTGCAAGGTCTATGGTTTGAAACTAGTCGTTACCCGAGTCACCCCAGAGCTCATTTAAACCATAAAGTGTACCCCTATACCCCCTCTGTCTTTTAGGTTGCTTGAATGTGGACTGATGTGCCCCCATTCAAATGTAGCTGTTCAAATTTGAGGTTCTTCGATTCCTTATCGGTGACTTAAATATCTTAAATATATTGCTAATCGCCAATAAATTTTTAATTTAGCAAAGCATGCTCGAATGTGCATTGTAGTAGTCAAATTGGCATGATACCTTCCAGTCATGGGTGGAAGTCCCCCCCCCGCCTTTTTTTTAACCGACAGCTGAAGGCGACGTGTCCCTAGAGAGGAGCATCAAGTTCACGTTTCACATCCATCCAGATCTATCATTTAAATGTAAAAAAAAAAAGGCATTCCAATACCTTATCTAAACTGTCAATCAGTAATCGTTGAGGAAGCATTTAGCAGTGGCCTTGACCTCATAAACTAATCTTGTGTGTATTGTCTGAACCTTTCTAATGGACAACGTAATTCATAAGGTGACCCACTTTTCACTCAAATTGAAATCAGTTTAGTCAATTTTGAATGGCACCGGTATCTGGTTGCGGTGTTTTGTCACTTGAACTTACTGCTTTAGTTGTATTCACAACAGGACAAAAAGGGGGGTTTGTTCAGCTTTGTTGTGGTCAAACAAGAGGCACTGTCACATGTATTTTAAGAATAGAAGAATAGTCAAGTTTAGAGTGTTAGTGCATCGTAAAACTTATATATGCAGGGGCATCATTTGGGCAGAGCAAAAAAAACAAAAAAACAGGCATGTTTGATTGGTGAGCGAGGAGGGTGTGTGCTTGGCATGTGTCAGAGAGGCTTTTGATTCGAGCTGGCCAGTAAGTTTGCCAAGGTGCCCTCGTCAGGTGACAGGTTCTGTGTTTTCATTCCCTGGAATTAAGACACAAAGATCCTTGTTGTCAGCTCTGCAAATAAAACGAGACATTGATTAAACATTCGTCACAATGTCTTTTAAAAACTTTGGCGTGGTTCAGCATCTCACAATTGAAGCAGATTAAACTAGGTGAGAGTTGACATTTTGGGGAAAGAGATGGAGAAAGCCAGCGTAATATGAACGTGTTCATTCCTGCTGCTTGGGTGGATCCAGCTATCTGCTGCTAGCCAGAATTCTCAAACAGCTGCAAATACTATTCAGGACACTCTCTTGGCAGGCTTTAGCTTTTAAAAGCTCATCAATATATCCATCTAATTCTTGCTTTTTTTTCCATTTTCTTTCCTCAGGACGAGCACAGGAACAAATTGTCTATCTGCAACAAGCTCTGCTATGCCATTGGTGGGGCGCCCTACCAGATCACAGGATGTGCCTTAGGCTTCTTTTTGCAGCTCTATCTGCTGGATGTCGCACAGGTTGGTAGAAAACCATGGTGTGCACAACACACAGACCGATATATCTTATCACAGACATGTCTGCACAGGCAAAAAAGCCATTTTGTCACAATACTATACAAATGTGCAATATAATACACACAACTGTGCCATGTAAATGATCTGGAGCGGCGATATTGATCTGGAGCGGCGATATTTCCTCATATTCGGCTTGCTCTGACCGACCAATCAGAGCAAAGAAAAATGTTGATGTTATTGTGGGCAAGCCTCTGAAGCAAATTTGAAATTTGCTTTTAAAAAGATGCAGTCCCATTCTAATATGATTCGTTTGACACGGCAGCAAATGAAGAGAAAAGACTGGTGGGAATAAATGATCACAATTTCATGGAAAAAAAAAAAGAAATGTAGGTCAGTGCTTCTGATGATTAGAAGGCCCTAGCTGGTCCAGACCGCTCTCCACTGGATAATTAGATGGTGTGAGATGTCGAAAATATTTCTCAGACACAGGCAACTCCTTTCAACGCAAAATGAAGTGTTAAACGTCTACACACACTGATATCATCCCGGGTTTTACGTGATCATGCTTGTAAAGGCTTTTTGCAATCAAATGATCCAACATGAAAAGATATCCAAGTTATCCATTACACCACTATAAAATCAAAATATTATAAACAAAGATGTGTGGGTGGCTGGCGGTAGCGACTTTAATGAGGCCTGACACTAATCTCGTGGTCAAGGCCATGTGGCATGTAATGGAGTGGAAAGTCAAAGGCTCCCCACGGTTGAGTTTTATTTGCCTACCAAGACTGTTGTCAGGAGTCTATTGTGCGGCCCAGCGTGGTGCACTTTGTACAGTGAGGAGCGGTACATTCTTTGCACCCTGTTCGAATGGCGGACCAAGGAAGCGGGCCGTTTGTTCTGACGCCTGCCAAGTGCTCAAAGACACTGCTGACATATAAATGTTATAAAGCTACCCTTCTTAGCCACACACTAAGTATTGTTTAGTGGCAGTCACAAGGTATCCTAATCTAGAATAGAAAACGCATTTTGTATCTCGGATTAATGACATCCATTTACATCGTCTTCTCTTTTGGCAGCTGGATCCATTCTACGCCTCAATCATCCTGTTTGTGGGTCGAGCATGGGATGCGGTAACGGACCCCACGGTGGGATTCTTGGTCTCGCGGAGTCCCTGGACACGTTTTGGACGCATGATGCCCTGGTAGGTGCTTTGACGCCTCCTTTACATGTCACTTCTCAGACAGCTTGGTGTTGAGGAAACTTATTGTGTGGTTTTTTTTACTCACAGTTAAATGTGGTTCAAAGGTGTCGTCACAATATCAAGAATCTTAGCACACTGATCTGACATTTTTCACTTAATTTCCATGGGAAGTTGATTTAGAATGATCAAAAGTTGACATACTAATTTGTGCACCGAACAAAACTGAATGCAGCTCTGCTTACACCCTTAAAACTGCTGGATCAAAAGTTGGACCAATCTGATTACTTGGCTCCTCTGACCCAACTTTGTGTTGTCTTCTATAAAACATACCAACAAAGCAACCCAGAAAGTTGGGTCAAATTGACCCGAGTTAGCGGGTCGGTCCAATTTTGTTTTTTTTGGGGGGACGTAGCAGTGTACCTTTTGACGGTGTTTGAAACTGGCGGATCTTCACCCATACTAGCTGCAATTTCGTGGGTAGAAAAACGGACTAATTGTGACACGAAGATAATGCGAAACTCAACAGCAGATACATTTTCAAAAAATAGGCTGCGAACAAAGCACTTTCTGTGTTGTTTGGCGGGAAGGGACTACAGAGTCTAATTGAAAATCAATTCCAGTATGCATTACATATGTCCCATTTAAACCTTGCTGTCTTGAAGTTGAAAAGACATGCTGTTCCAACGTAGGTGTTAGGGGGCGGGACCTTGCGCTCACACGGAGCCAATCCTCTCCCAACCGAGGTTACCACAGGTCACAGTCATGCAATTGCGGCAACGCCACTTCCTCATAGCCTGCGCAACTGCCGGTGGCATCATGGCCATGGAGACCTGTTCACTAGTTGAAACGTAGCGCGTAGCGTCGCGGGGAAGGGGGAAGCCCCATCTAGGGGGTGCGCTTTCACATTTCCCAGTGCGGCCTTCAGCTGGACGTCGGTAAATGTAACCCCCATGTGCTACTTTGCGAATGCATTTTCACATACTCCCCTTAAGCGACAAGGATTTTTCTTTTTTTTTCAGTTTGTAAGAAGTCCCTTTATAAATGGAAATTCACTATTTTCCTTGTCTAGTCTTTTAGTGCCTGCGAGTGGCTGTGACTTGGGCCCCCTTTTATCACAGAGGCAGCCACGACCCAATCCTTTGTAACAACTATTATGTTACCATCCACCCCCCACCGCTAAAGCTGTCCCTCATGTTCGGTGAGGCTGCGTCAATGCGCATGTCCAAAGGGGTATTGACTGTGTTACGTGATTGTCGTTGGGTGTAAGAGTGTCGGGTGGGGGGGATGACTAGTAAGAAAGGTGAAGGAGAGTACAAGGGGTTGAAGGGGTTTGAGAAAATCTCACGCTGCAGGGGAGTTGATATTTTGCCTTCTGGGCTGCATAAAAAAAAGTGACTTGAATTAATTAACAACTCAGCCTGTTACGGTTTTGGAGGGGGGGGGGGGGAAGTACAGTGAGTTAAAATTTGGGTTCTGTCCTAAGAATGTCATGAACCACCCTTCTAAACCTGGATTACACTTCTCATTCAATTGACAGAAGCTACATTTTATTTATTAACATTTTGCTCTCAAGTGACAACATTTGGACATACATTGGGGCTCTGATATCAGAATCAGGCCTTTTCCAAATGTGGATAAAAATCAGAAAAACAATCAATGTGAGTTTGCCACCATTGAAATAGGTGAAATCGCCATGAAACCGGAATTGCAGCTTGGATCTGCTGTGTAAATCCAGGCTAAGTGTTTAACTCATGATGAAATACTGTTGGGTTTTTCAGTTTCGGAAAAATAGCTCGTCACTAATGACGTTCCCATCCACATGCTTTCGCAAGAAACGGGGTCATTCACCTCGCTATTTCCCATGATGGGGCGTGCAGGAATCACCGGCATGCTCAGAAGCAGTGAGGCCACGTCACTCGACAAAGACAAGCGTGGAGAAGGAAAGCACAGCTGAACCGGCACAGAATCAGCCACTCCATATTCCTTGGTAGTGTGTGTGAGGGTGGGGTGGGGGCGGGCGGGTATGACTCGTGAGCTCAGCCTCCGATTGGTCCAGCCCACAACACACCATCACGTTTAGCCAATGAGAGCGCAGCTATTGAGGCCTCGGATGTTTTTTTTTTCCCCCCTTCGTCACATCATGAGGGTTACTATAGTTCAAGTGACTTATCAGTGCAGAATGTTGTCCTGTTGCCAAGTTCACAAATTCAATCGTTAAGTGCGCGGCGGTATTAGTACAATAATGATGAATATGCTTCATCTGAATAAACGTATTTACTTGATGCGCAAAACACATTTGAATTGCGAACAGCGTCTTGCCAGGGGGAGATTGTGCTGTCCTGTCACACTTCACTGCCATCCAAGGCCGTTTGACGGTAGGCCACGTGCGGCCCAAATGAAGAAACATATCATTTGATAGTCGCTCATGTGTCAGCTGCTTTGACCCGCTCTCGCCACTTTATCCTCAGGGGTACAGTTAATCAGATCGTACGCACGGGCGAGACGACGCTCAATGCAGCCGAGATGGACTTGACACCCCTTAAACGAACACTTTATTGCATCTCGCTTGTATAAGTGGAATTTGTGTTTGGTTGCTCATTTTGAAGGCACTAGTAGTTAGCATGCATAGCATAAATGGATGACACATTTCAAGTTTTGATGAAATAGAGGCATTTTTTTTTTGTTGTTGAAAGTTGATGCAACTGAAATTCACCAACTTCCCACCCGGGAACGTCACACCGATTTTTTTTTTTCTTACAATGTTTTCTTAAATAGTGGCCAACCCGCAAAGAGAAGCCATGCCACAATTAGTCATCAGGTGTGTCGTCCACTTCCGGCACAGGGTTTAACTTTTGTTATCTGACGCTGTTCTCCAAGCACGGGCGTTAAGTAGTCACATGATGCTAAGCCCGTTTGAACTTTGTTGCCAACTGAAACCGCAGCACCAACCTACCGCGACACCTGAATTCCTTGCCCACTATTAAAGGTCACTTAAGGATAGTTAGCCTGCCAGTAGATTGATGTGATTTGTCTTGTTTTCTCCATAGTAGTCATTTTTCAAAAAAAAAGTTGCCGGGCTGCTGAATACCGATTGTGTCAAGCAATTATGACTCAATTGACGCAGCATTTCCAGGATTCATCAAGGATGTCCTGGTTCAGAGGCGGCCAATAAAAGTTGTGGTTTCCTTTTAGTGTCACACACGAGTGGGGATCGTTGATCAGATTGCCAGCTGGAGTAGAATGCTTGCAGGAAATGGCCGAAAGAATGCCACTTCCCAGGTTCTTGCTGGAGTCTCCTCTTTAAAATCACCTCGTGGGCATAGATCTGTTGAGTACAAGGTGATTCATCCTTTGACGGAGCTTAAGTATGTTCACGTCATGCAATTATCGAATTCCATCGCAGGTGTGTGCAGAAACGTGTCAGAATCGAACCGCACTAGTCAGCATTTGGCAGCACTTGAATGGAAGATGCCCCGTGAATGGTCTGTGTGTCTTATGCAATGAGCCCCATGTCCTCATTCAGGCTTGTTTTTTGTTTTTTGGGGGGGGGGGGGGGTTGTGGAGCATGTGCATGGAGAGCTTCACGTTTTCATCCATGGTGGCTCTTTTTTCTTTTTCTTGTTCCCTCAGGATTGCGATCTCGACTCCTGTGGCTGTGATCTCGTACTTCCTAATATGGTACGTGCCCCCTTTTGAGGACGGCAAAGTCATCTGGTACCTTTTCTTCTACTGTGTCTTCCAGAGCCTTCAAACTGTGAGTATGAGCCACACAAACATGTCTAAATAAATTTGCTTGTCTGCTTTGAAGTGTTTTTTTATTGTGTGGTCCACAGAGCATTTGTAGTTTGCAGCATTTTATTATCATTATATTATTGGACCACTGTATTTTCAAATATTGAAATTATACTGTTTTTATGTAAAAAAAAAATAGCACTTTTTTTTTTTTAAGACAAGATTTCACTTTTTTGTACAAAAATTTACATGTTGATTATTACAAGATATTTCACCATTTTTTTTCTATACAAAATAAGTTATATTTAAAAAAAAAAAAGTTCCGACATATATTATCAATATTACGATAAGATATCACACTACATATTTTACAAAAAAAAAATTAAAATGCAACTGGATATCACTTTTTGACATTAAAAAAGTGCTAAAAGTTATTACATTTTACACTATTTATTGAAGTAAGCGGGTGATACTCACCTTGCAAAATGCTGCTATACTACGACACCGATACTTTCAGGTCAACACGGATGACAACGCTCTGTTAGCAGACTGCAAATTAGGCTCTGCAAAACTGTGATGGACTTTTTTTTGAGCCCTTTCAACACCTTATGTTTTTTAGCAGTATTTGATTCAAATAAAATAAATAACTACAGGATGTAATGACATCATCAAGTATCAGAACTCGGTAATGGCGAGTACTCAAATGTAAGTACTTGTACTCGTATTCTGGCTGGGGAAAAAAGTGATATCCGTGCATTCTGAAAATAAGTTGAATGTTATACAATACGTGACATTTGTTTTTACTTTTCAGTGCTTCCATGTGCCATATTCCGCACTCACCATGTTCATCAGCTCAGAGCAGAAAGAAAGGGACTCTGCTACAGCATACAGTGAGTCGCAATTGAGTTCCTAATAGTTTTCCTGAGGACACAAAAAGACTTGTGACTCATGTTTTTTTTAACTCCCCAATCAGGGATGACGGTGGAGGTTCTGGGCACTGTGCTGGGTACCGCCATCCAGGGCCAGATTGTGGGCATGGCCAACGCGCCCTGCGTCCCAGGACCGGGGGAAATTTTGGCCGATATGAGCAACTCCTCCGTCGGCCTCAACGGAACAGAGCACGTCATTTCCCTGGAACACACAGTCCGTAATGTGACCATTCAAATTCAGGAAGGACAAGCTGGAATGTTTTGGCTCACTTCTCGTTTCCCTCAACAGAGAGCCGCCTACATGATCGCCTCTGGTGTCATCTGCTTAATCTACGTCCTATGCGCCGTTGTTTTGTTCTTTGGAGTGAGAGAGCAAAAAGGTAATGTCGACGCATCGTGTTCGGTGTTCATTTCCAGAAGAATCAATTCAAAGTTCAGGGGGATGGTGGTTGCCACACTTAAGATTGTCTCCCTTTTATACAAACAATTATTTATACGATAATTGATGTTTTTTTTTGTTTTGTTTTTAATTCAATCTCGATCAGTCTGGAACCCTGCTCAGATGGGAATTTTATTTTTATTTTATTTTAGATTTGTATTTTAGTTTATTTATCTTAAATGGTATAAGCATAATCATTGGGAATAGCCCAGTTGTTGAACTTGCTGACTGCAAGCAAGCGTGTGTCTTTTTTTTTATGTGACCACTTCCAGCTGTAATTTACAATTTTAAGTGAGGCTTTAAATAAATTAGACGTCGCATGTGATGTTTTTTTTTTTCTCCTCTTCAGAGTCCAGCCGTCCCAAGTCTGAGCCCTTGTCGTTCTTCCAGGGCATCAAGTTGGTGATGGGACATGGGCCCTACGCCAAACTGGTCATGGTCTTCCTCTTCACCTCCTTAGCGTTTATGGTACGCGTTCACGCAAACAGAACAAACGTAGTTTTGGCCTCAAAGCAAATTAAAAAGGCTTCCTTTTATTCACCCGTGACTTTCTGAGGCCTCTTTTTTTTTTTTTTTTTCCACGCTTGCTTATGTTTTTATTTTTCTGAAGCCGCTGCATCCCTCTTTGGAAACTAATCGTTTCTTCTTTCGGCAGCTCCTCGAGGGCAACTTTGCTCTGTTCTGCAGCTACACCCTGGGCTTCCGAAACGACTTCCAGAATATTCTGTTGGTGATCATGGTGAGTTTGCCCACATAGAAGCAGGTGTTGTTTCAGGTAGGCCGTTGCCATGACAATCTCCCAAACACTTGCCTTGGAAGGCTTTGCACATAAATTGCGTGCAGTCACAAAGCTGGTCTGGAGCCCATCAAAGCGCCACAGTGTTCTCACTGTCCATGAGTATAATGTGAGAACCGGGCCTGAATGTCGTGTTATTCCCACAGATGGACAAGAAGAATCTGCAGTCCCCCCCACCAACGCCCCCCTAAAAAACGAATTAATTCTGCACGAATCAATCATCGCCCCTGTTTTAATGGAAGCAAATTAATCCACTGTAGAAGGCAGACCAGGGCAAAGGGGTGGGGCTGTGTGTGTGTGTGTGTGGGGGGGGGGGGGGCTCACAGGGTTGAGCAGATTTCACCATTTGATCCCTTACTTCATGGTTAGGATTACGGAGCCGACGAGGAATTTATTTAGCCAGATGACTTTATTGGCTAACCATGTGGGCTAATACTGTAAACCGCGCTGGAGGGCAGTTAGGAAGAAGTTGCTGCTGCTGGGATGAAAAGCAAACACAGTGCTGGGAAGGGAAATGTGAAAACAGGAAGGGAAAACATGACAGCACTTTTGCGGTCATTCGGCGAGGGGTTCGGTCGGAGTCAAACGATGCTGCCCCTGCGGAATCCCCACACCCACGCAAGTTGAATATCTCGACTGTTTCCATTGTCATGTCAGCGTTACATAATGTCACACAGGCGCATACTTTGTCGCTTTTACTGCTTTGCACGGAGAGCTTTTCACGTGCATTGAGGGGGAAAGGTGTCGGTTAACCCGAGTGTGCGTGTCCCCCTTTTGTCACAGCTCTCGGCCACTCTCACCATCCCCTTCTGGCAGTGGTTCCTCACCAAATTTGGGAAGAAGACGGCAGTCTACGTCGGCACCTTGGTAAGGTCCCCGTTTGGCGCATCGCAGGGAATCTTTTGCCTTTTGCTGTCGTGTCTTTAACGAAACAAGTTTGTGCTTCTCCTCTCTCCAGTCTGTGGTCCCCTTCATGATCCTTGTGGTGTGCTTGAAGAGCAACCTGATCGTCACCTACATCGTCTCCTTTGCTGCCGGGGTCAGCGTGGCGGCCGCCTTCCTCCTGCCTTGGTGAGATTTCCTCACCGGCTCTCCCCCGCCGCCCTCCGATCACCAACGCGCGACTGACTCAAAACGCTCTTTTTGGCCATCAGGTCGATGCTGCCCGACGTCGTCGATGATTTCCAGGTGCAAAACCCCGAAACCAATGGCCACGAGGCGCTCTTCTATTCGTTCTACGTCTTCTTCACCAAGTTTGCTTCCGGAGTCTCCCTGGGCATCTCCACTCTCAGTTTAGAGTAAGCACTGCACAAAACAATCTTCTGTATTAGACAGGGCTTTGGCCTGAGCACCAAAAAAAAGGAAAGGGAAGTTTTCGATGGAATAACTGAGAATAGATTCCCCAATATCATTTCTGTAGGAAATTTTTTTTACAAATATGGGCAATCAATTGTTGAACTTTGGAGATTCCACTTCATTGTTTCTCTGGATGTGTGTCATGATTTTTTTCCCCCTTTCCTGTTCATAAGGAGCACAATGCTGAATTATGTTAATCCAAATCTGACAAATCCTACATCAAAGTGCTACCCCCTCCCCTTTTTATTTTTTTAACTTTAATGCGATTTCACTACAGTAGAGTGTCATGCTTCTATCACAAGACCGGGCCTTAACTTTTATCCTTTTTTTTTTTTTTTTTTTTTTCCTCTCTGCATCCAGTTTTGCCGGCTACATCTCTCGAGGTTGCTCCCAGCCGGCAGAAGTGGACATCACGCTGAAGGTGCTGGTCTCGGCCGCCCCCATATTCCTCATCATGATCGGCCTGGTCATCCTGTACACGTACCCCATTGACGAAGACAGGAGGCAAGACAACCGGAAACTGCTCCAGGATCTAAGGTAAGCCTAAGATATTTATTTTTAACACAAAATTTTTAACACAAAATTGAGTGTTTTCTTTTCTACGCGCAGGGACGAGGCAGATTCCGAAACTGACTCGACAGAACTTTCCAACATGATCTAGCATGTTTTGTACCCACCGACCAATCAAGATGAGCGCCTGGCTTTTTGCACTGGGCGGGACCAATTGACTTTGGCCCGTCTTCTCTTACAGACACTGCCTTGTCCAGGCAACGCTCTTGCTGCTGCTGCTGCTACTGCCGCTGCTATTTCCTTTCAAGAGGCTAGAAAATGTGCCAACACAACCTGATATTGACACACTTGTTTGCTCGGTCGGGTCCCTTTTTGTACTGACAAAACTTTTCTTTTTTTGGGCACTTTGTGCAAGTGCACAAAAAAGCCTGCTTCCATCTTTTTCTTTGTTTAATCCAGTGAATTTGAGCACTGTGCTAGCAACCTGAAACTTGAACAAACAGCGTCTGTGCCTTAGCTCAGTTCAGTAGCAAAAAAAAAAAAAAAAAAAAATAGACAAACTGACAATTCATTTCAAGGTACTTGTTCTCAAGTCACTGGCTGGTATATATTATTTGTCCTGACAGCCTGATTGTTCTCAATCAATAGGTAACCCATTAACACCTTTCAAGGGCTTGTTTTTGTTTCATTCCATGAAGTACAACCACTACAAAAGATATGCTATCTTTTTTTTTTTTACAACTGAACGCTGAGCTAATAGGCAACGACAGCCAGTACCTGAATATGTGATCGCCTTATTTAAATATTTATTAGTTTTTTGATTTTACAGTTTGGACATAAGACGCGTTTTGCAGTATTAAAAATCTATTTAAGGGTGGAATCGATATAAAGTTAAATCAATGTTTTCATGGCCTTTTTAACGCGTCGCCATCACTTCTGTCTTTACTCATTGAAGAAAGGATGCACATAATTGTGGGGAAAAATAGGATGATGGGAATGTTGAATGAGTGTTCTTTCTTTGTTGGTGTAGATGTCTTGTAGGATAAACTTCTGTTTTGTGATCTTCATTCATATCCACCGATATGAAAACATGTACATACTGCATCCTATGTTATACATACATCTGCAACATGTTCCCGATTGGGGTACCGATGTGAAGTTTTTTGTATTTTTGTCCACTCTTAAAAAAAAAAAATTAAAAAAAGGAATATAAGGATCCTTACCTAATTTGGAAAGGATTCTGTACATTATGCCATTTTTGTCTCAACTAACTGTAATCTTTGTACATCATATTGCCATTGTTTAATGTTTTGGGTTGTGGAACTGCAGTTAAGTTTAACGTGTTTCCCTCCCGTGTGACTCTCGTGAGGCTGTGAACCAAATGTGTGAGCTTTAATCCCCCAGAGACATACAGTATGTAGATTACACGCACACAAAAGCCTTGTGTACATGACTTTGTCCATATGTACATAGTGTATGTAAACTTGTAAATACCTTTGATATGTGGTTGCAAGTGTTTTGATGTACTGTAGTTTATTTAAGAAGGAAAACCCGAGATTGAAAACAATAAATAATGTTGGAAAAGTTCGATCTTTAACTTGACTTCATTGCAGTGCATGTACAGACAACCATCCACACTCAAATTCACAGCTCCGGGAAAATTTAGTCTTAGTGAATTTAATATGAATGTTTTATGTGGGAGGGAGCCTGAGTAACCAGAGAACACCCACGCAAAACTTTGTGTGCGAACTTCGTATGATAGCAATCAGGCCAGCTCAGAACTTTTAGAACCTTCACACGTAAAGCCTGATCATTTACTTGAATTTGAATGCTCTTATGAGGAAACTAACTAAAACAAGGTGCGTGTATACAACTTTAACTTCAAGAATCTATCTGCAAGTATCTTCAATTATGTTTGCGACTAACTGCTGACATCTAGTGTATGTTTACTATAACAACGCCTAATCTAGCCCCAATTAAAAAAATACTGTAATATAAACACACACAAAACCAAACACAATCACGTTATATTACATTGACACAAACGACGGAAGATAATTGTCCTCATAAAATTTGTGTTGACTGGTGGTATCTATTAACGCCAAGCCTACAATTAGAAAAAGTTTAAATAGTCAAGTAATTTTTAAAATCTATTTTTGATATAATACATTATATTTGATTATAATTCCAATCATACTTTAATTTCATTCAATTTCTCTATGAAAAGACGTAAAGAAAAGATGTTTAGTATTTTTGAAATTTTGTATCGGCATGCCCGAGCTAATTGGACTCCAACCAATAGGTGGCAATAATGCTCTACTGTTAAACACAAGAAGAAGACATAAAGTGAACGGAAGTGCCACCTTTCTTCATGGAAGTAAAGCGGAAGTACAGTAGATTGCGACTTCTTTCACCACACCCAAAAAATCAAAACAAAACAAAAAAAAACGCTGTGTTATTGTGGAAAGTTGAATTTTCTCTTGACTCGCGTTCACTCTAACAGTGCAAGTCACGCGAAAATGGCCGCTGCTAATCCTCCAGGCTTTCCCACCAACACCCGCGTCGCCATCCTGGCCGAGCTGGACAAGGAGAAGCGGCGGCTGCTCCAGACTCAGTCCATGAGCGATCCTGGAGCCAACACGCCACTGACCTGCAGAAGCGGCGCGACGAAGGACGCGAGGGAGAGCGCCGAACTGCAGCACATCGCCGCCCAGCAGAAGGCCGCCCTGCAGCACGCCCACGGACACTCGTCCGGCTTCTTCATCACCCAGGACTCGGCGTTTGGCAACCTCATCCTCCCGGTGCTTCCACGCCTGGAGCCCGACTTGTAATCGCCTCGCAGAGCCTGTTGGACATTAAGAACTCATTCGTGTCATTTCATTTTATTGAAGAACAACTTCAGTGTGTCTCTCTTTGGGGATTAAATGTGAAATGGCAGTCGTGCGTTGTCTTTTGTGTTTTTTTTGCCAGCTTTCTGGCTACCGTAGACAGTCGCATTAAAAATGTATAACAATTAGAGATTCGTTTTCATACAGGTGTCTTTTCCTTCTGAACCTCCTTAATTTAGCACTTCTCTCCGTCCTTCCATCAGAGTTCCTTTAAACGTTGCATCTTTCTGTGTTGGTAGCTGTAAGTGCGGGCTCCGCTGAACAATAACTCCCCGCGGCCACAGGAGGGCGCTCAAGGTTAGCGCATGCAATGAGTCTCTTCTACCATCACACTTTCCATTGCTGAAACCTACTTTCCTGCCTTTTCCCGTTTGATCCAACTTGCCTCCCTTATTTTAAGAACCTGTTTTTTCCAGGTACATTTTCCTTCCCGACCTCCTTGGGTCCTTTATTTCCCCCCTACGACGTTTCCCCAGACCTGCTTCATATATACGTAATAGAATGCATCCTATTCTTCTCCGTCTTAACCCTGCTTTTCAGACCTAGGTCCTTCCACCGCAGACAATTTTATTTTCTTCCCTTTCCGTCAGACTCGCGTTATTTCAAGTCAAAATTGGAATATGCTTTGTATCCTTTCTTTAATCGCTAAACCTACATTTACTGCCTCCCTGTCTTAAATATTTTCTCCCACCTCAAATGTATTTTATTTTTTCCTTCCTGACCTTATCTCATTTCAACTCAAATTCATTTCCATTATTAATGATCATTTAATAAAAAAGGAATAAAAGAATTGAAAAGTGAAACACGGTAGAAAGTCACAAATTCACAACTACAAAAACTATTTTTAGCCTACTATCTGCGTAATGTAAATGATCATTGAATAATGACACTCCTCAATGTCAATATGAGTTTTTAATGACAAAGATGAGGAAGCCCTGCATTAAAATAAATCAATAAAAAAGGAATCAAAAACAATATAAATGTACCGAGAATGTACAACTGTAACAGTTTAACAGTAAACCTCTTGCATCCAGCAATAGTGGTCTAGCTAACAGCTAACTAACAGCAGGGTAACATATTCATTACAAAACGTAATTAAAAAAAAAAAACACGTATTGTCTTACTTTTTACTATACGAACTTCGTCGAACATTATTAGCTCGGCTTTCGACTGCTTTTCCTAAGAGTGGACCCAATCGATCGCTGATGCAACCCTCTGACAGTTTCCACCACCCAGCTGGTTTTTCATTCACGCCGCTGTAGCTCTTGAGGTAAGGCTGTATTAACTGTACAACATAATTCTGTGTTTATTTAACATGTCCTACAGTTGGACTGAAGTTATCATGAGCAAGACGTTTGCGCTTTTGCCCTGAAACGACACTTGAGCTTCAAGTTGTTACACATGGCGTTGTTGCTAGCTAGCTAGCGAACGTCATTGCTAGCTCGCTTTTCTATATATTATTAGGTTCCGTAATTTTGACAGTACAGTAATTGTAATACATTGCTTCAAACTCAAGTCATTTTAAAAATACCGATGTTTTGATTTTTGGAAGTTAATGTAATGTAAAAAAAGAAAACAAGATTGCTATAAAAATCTATAATTTAAATAAAAATAAACACACAAATCTATCTATCCATGCATGCATGCATCCATCCATCCATCCATCCATCCATCCATGCATCCATCCATCCACCCATCCATCCATCATCCACCCACCCACCCATCCATCCATCCAATGCATCCATCCATCCGTCCATCTATCTAATCTAATCTAATCTAATCTAATCTAATCTGTCATGTCATTTTCCAAACCGCTTATCCTATACAGGGTCGCGGGGAGTTGCTGGAGCCTATCCCAGCCGTCAACGGGCGAAGGCAGACTACACCCCGGACTGGTCGCCAGCCAGTCGCAGGGCACACATAGACACTGTCACTGAGCGGGAATCGATCCCACGCTGCCCGCACACAACTCGGGCGTGTGTACCACTACACTATCAGCGGACTCTAATCTAATCTAATCTAATCTAATCTAATGCATTAGACAGCGCTGTAGTGTGTACTACTCATGGTTCAGAGGTTCGACTCTTGGTTCCGGGCGTACTGTACTCTAATTTTGTCCATAAGTGTCAATGTGAGTGTGCCATTTGCTTGGTTGTTTTATATTGCATTTGTTAGATGGCCAACTATACATAAAAAAAAAATCTGTAATTTGTCCCCTTAAACATCTGTGGTTGTAGTTGTAGAAGCCTTTCGCCATGGCAACTCAGCTAAACCCTGATGAGAAGTTACACCTCATCACCAGGAACCTGCAGGTGGGTCACAGGTGCACATGGTCACACAATGAGGCAGCTGCATCATGATATCTTCTTTGTTGCTCATCTCACACAGGAGGTGCTTGGGGAAGACAAGATGAAGCAGATCCTGCAGGAGAGGGAGCTGAAAGTGTACTGGGGAACTGCCACCACCGGCAAGCCACACGTGGCTTACTTCGTTCCCATGTCCAAGATAGCCGACTTCCTCAAAGCTGGATGTGAGGTGTGTGCTCGAAAGTTAACCGTTCATCTCTTTACAAAAGGCTTACATCTGTGTATTTGCTTTGCTTTATTCAGGTCACAATTTTGTTTGCGGATTTGCACGCCTTCCTGGACAATATGAAGGCTCCCTGGGAGCTGCTGGAACTTCGGGTGAAGTACTACGAGGAGATCATTAAGGCCATGTTGGAGAGCATCGGCGTACCCTTGGAGAAACTGAAGTTTGTGAAAGGAACTGACTACCAGCTCAGTAGGTCAGTCAGCGAGAAGCGATTCCTAGACTTTATTGAGCCAAACTGCCCATTTTAAATTCAAAAACTCTCATAGCATGCCAACCAAGTAAAAATACTGAAATGATGACCTCATCTCGGTTTACTCATAGTTGATTCAGTCAATGCGGGTGGATGAACTTTTATTGTACCCCCCGCCATTCTGCCTGCCATTGCAATATACATTGCTGGCATAGAAAAACAAAGATATTTTGTCATTGTGATTGCCTTTGATATCATTTATGCCAGAGAGTACACTCTGGATGTGTACCGCCTGTCCTCCATGGTGACGGAGCACGATGCCAAAAAGGCTGGCGCCGAGGTGGTCAAGCAGGTGGAGCATGCTCTGCTGAGTGGTCTGCTGTATCCAGGACTGCAGGTAATATAATACAACTGCATTAGTCATTGAATGTCAGCATACAAGTGCTGCATATTGTTCTGGAAACATTTCCTGAAATAGTGTCACTCCTCAGGCGCTGGATGAAGAATACCTGAAGGTGGACGCTCAATTTGGAGGGGTGGACCAAAGGAAGATCTTCACTTTTGCTGAGAAGGTGCCGCGTGTCGCCTTAGTACCTTTTAGCATGACTGCATCATTTCTAATTACGCTTGTAGAATGTCACTGTTTTTTGTTGTTTGTTTTCACTTTTCTGCAGTACCTTCCCCCAATGGGCTATGCCAAGCGCATCCATCTGATGAACCCAATGGTACCAGGACTGACCGGCGCCAAGATGAGCTCCTCAGAGGAAGTAAGAAGAAGTTTTTTTGTAATTAGTTTGAATGGAACTTATTAATGTGAGTATTTAATTTGTAATACTCTCTGTTTTTCTGTAAAAGGACTCCAAGGTCGACCTGCTGGATTCGAAGGAAGACTTGAAGAAGAAGCTGAAAAAGGTCTTCTGTGAGCCGGGAAACATCCAGAACAACGGGGTCCTCTCCTTTGTCAAATTTGTGCTCTTCCCTCTTCGTGGAGGTACGACACACACCATCGTATTTACTTGCTGCACATGAAACGTGCCATTCACCATTTTCATTCAAGAGTGAAACAAAAATGCCCGACTCCATTTAGGGTTCTCCGTCAAAAGAGACCCCAAGTTCGGTGGAGACAAAGTCTACACTGCTTTTGACGAAGTGGAGAAGGACTTTGCGGCGGAGGTAAATTCCTGACTGGCTTCATTCAGGCTCACCTTCAGAGGACTTAAGTTCATTTCGCACTAGCTGATTCACCCCGGAGACCTGAAGACCTCTGTGGAGGCGGCCCTCAACGAGCTGCTGGAGCCAATCCGGAAGAAATTTGAGTCCGCCGAACTGCGCAAACTGACCAAGGACGCCTACCCCACGACAAAGACGAGTCAGTGTTGTGTAATGTGATGCGAAACGGATGTCGCTTAGCGTCACATTTACACGTCCGTCCACGCAGAAGGAGCAGGAAAGGGCGCCAAGGCAGGAGGAGGTGCGGGAGGAGATGACGAGGAGTTGGCACCATCCAAACTGGACATCCGAGTGGGGAAGGTTGTGAGTGTAGAGAAGGTATGCTGTTCATTGCTGACCTCTGCGTTCAAAATTCTGTACTTGCGTCTTTATTCAAATGTATTTATTTTCATTTGAAATGATTTACGTCGTTCATTGTTCTCCAACTATAAGCACCCAGACGCTGATTCGCTGTACTTGGAGAAGATAGACGTTGGCGAAGCAGAGCCCAGGACGGTGGTCAGCGGGCTCGTAGCCTACATCTCCCAGGAGGATTTGCAGGACCGAACGGTGCTGGTGCTGTGCAACCTCAAACCCCAGAAAATGCGCGGAATTGAATCGCAAGCCATGCTACTCTGTGCTTCCATGTAATCCAACGCTTCTTTATGCTTGGATTTTTCTTGTCTTACTCCCCCTTCTTATCTCATTTTGCGTTTGGGTTGTTTGTAGTGAAGGAGAACCCAGGAGAGTGGAGCCGCTCGACCCTCCTGAGGGTTCATCACCAGGGGACCGGGTCTTTGTGGAAGGATACGAGGCAGGCAAACCAGATGACAGACTCAACCCCAAGAAGAAAGTGTGGGAGAAATTACAAGTATGACTCTTGGGATTACATCCATCCATGCATTTTCTGTGGTGCTTGTACTCATCAGGGTTGCATTTGAGCTGTCTTGCCACCTGACTTTGGACGCGAGGTAGTAGGCACTCTGAAGTGGTCGCCGGTGAATTGCAGGGCATATAGACTAACAGTTCACAGTTACATTTTAAGACAATTTAGAGTATGCAATCATCCTAACCTGCATATTTTGTGGACAAAAACATGCGCAAAAACCCACTCAAGCAAAGGGAGAACATGCAAATGCCACACGGGAAGAATGAAGCAGAAATTCTATATTTTAACCCTTCCCTTTTTTTTTTAAATGGACAAGCTGCTCCTATAATGATTTATTCTCACAAAAAAATCAATGTTTTCACCACTATTCCGTCTTCTTCTCCAGGTTGACCTGACGATCTCAGAGGAGTGCGTGGCTCAGTGGAAAAACAACCTGCTGATGACCAAACTAGGACAGATCACGTGTAAAACTCTGAAAGGAGGAAATATCAGTTAGGTACTCTCCTTCACCTGCCAGCCACATTGCAAGAGTACATTTATTCATCTAGTTGCCATGGGAACAACGGGGATGAATTCTTGGAGCCTGATGGAACATGGATACTAAAAGTCTTTTAATGATCTTTAAAAGGGAAAAAAAAAGTGGGTGCTTGTCATTGAAAAGTCATGGGACCTGATACATAACTCATCTGCCAGAGATTGCACTCTTGCATTAACACTTATACCAAACTGTGCTTCCGTACGTTATCGGTGACGGTTTTCAGTCTGTTTGTGCAGTTGCATCATGGGTAGCACTGCGCATGACGCAATCATACAAGCATATGTTGCCATGATCAAAAACATCAACTCCGACATGTAATAAACTGTGGATGAAGTATTTGGTGTGACGGTGGTCCAGTTCTATCCAAGTACGCATTGTTTATCACCTACGCATTGAATGGAATCAAAAATAAATAGCAGAACTTTTCATAAATCTATCTCAAATTGTGGCTTTTATTACAGTCAAGAGACAAATGATGATCTGATAAAAGCTTTTTAATAGTTGACCATCTGTAGCTATACAAAAGTGCTTCTGTTCTAAATAACACAACTTTTTTTGAATCATGTTTACCTATACTCTTTCCCTTTGTCTCAACTGAAGGACTTGTTTCTATACTGTTTTCCAAGCAATACATTTTCTTCGTGTTAATACATCCTCCATCATCCTTTAGTGACAAACAACCATATACATTATCCCTATTAATTAAATTGTATGTTACAAGACCATCTCTGTACATAAACACTCTAATGTGACTGTTCCTTGATTCAGCCTCTGGGGGGCACCCTCACACAGTATTTACAGTTCAGCCCATATGTACACCAGTTTATCCTGAGGGGGGGCTTTAGTCAGATAGAAGCTTAGAAAAATACTCCACAATAAAGCTATAATAACAAAGTGGTAGCTATTGATTTGCATAATTACATTTGGAAGGCCATTTCAGGCTAAGGCTTTTTTTCAGCAACTCAACACAACTCGTATTATGTGAGTTAATAGTCCCATTTATGCAGTCGGTAACTTGCTTGTAGGCTTTCCTGTGGCTCTTCTTGGTTAATTACCACAAAGTGCTTTTAAAACAGTGTTTCAATTGTGTCTGCGGTCACTCTTGTCGCTAGAGGGAAAACAACAACAGTTGGAAACATTGTCATTACCTTATTAAAGTCACAAAATACAAATAATGAGTATGGTAATAAATATTGTTGGTGCTCTTTACTTGTCTCGGGAAGTGCCATTCCCTTGGAATGTTGTTGTGCTCCGATTGCATCTCCGGCAGGAACGCTGGTCTCCATCCTTGCTGAACAAGCAGGACGATCTTGTGAAAAACTGATGCTGCCTTGCGAAGGTTTCCTGGCCACTGGTGGTGGAACCCGTTCGGACCTCGAACCACCGCTTGACAAAGCAGCGGCGTTCGTTTGGTCAGAAAACCGCATGAGATCAGCTGCTAAACTTTGCTTCACACTAGCCTGATCTCCAGGCGTAGAGGCAGCACCGGTGTCAACTACTACCCGTTTGGTGCTCCTGGAGAAAATGAAGCTTGCAGTCGAAGCTGGGAACCTTTGTGTGTCGTATGTTTCAGATGATTTGAGGGACAATATTCCTGGTTCGCTCGCACAGTGGTAGGGCGGTCTCATCCCCAGTCGGCATGGAGGACCTTCTCTTGATGAGAGAGCTGCAGTTTTTATACGAATGGCTTCTTGTAATCGAATGGAAGGGGTGTTAGGTGTCACATAGGTTTTCACCGCCTGAGGGGGAGATTTAAGTGACTTGCGGGTAGGTTTTGGTGGGATGTTTTGCTGCCCTACGCTTGGGCTTCGACAAATCTCCTGAACTGGAGCTCCCTCTTTTGGTGACCTCTCTTCGGAAAGGGCTTCCGCACTGTCCTCAGTCGTACTGACGGTACGTAGGCGGACCATGTGAAGTAAAGAGGGGGTGACAAGAGGTATGTTAGCATCTTCTTTAGGAATGGGTGCACTTTTGTGGCGAGCTAGGAGCTCCTTGCCTCTGTTATCTCTATGTGCTGTACTAGGAGGCCTTCTGAAGGCAACCCCGGTGGTAAGGTTCTCCATTGGTAAAGGCGAAGTAACCGGAGTAGGGAGTTGTGAAGAGATGGGAGATTCAGTAGTAGAGCGACTTTCAATCTCAGTGGAGTGTCGCTTTAGGAAACTGCTGGAAGAAGCTATTGCAGAGAGAGATGGTTGGATTTCTGCAGGACTATTGTTTGAAGATGATGGACTCTCTGAAGCCTCCGAAATAGTCTGCACGGGTCCATCTGAAGTTTCTGCGTCTTTCTTGTCACAAATTACAGTTTGAAGTAAAACCGGATCTGGAGTTGCAGATGTCTCGGCTTCACCAGAGTCCTGAATTGTCTTCACAAATTCCTCTAAAGTTGGAATTGGAGTGTCTGAAGCATCAGTCTCTCTGGCACAACTTTCCTCAGCTGGAATATTGTATGCTACGTCAGGTGGAGGCGGAAGAGGAAATTCTATCTCATCCCCTCCTTCAAAGACTGAGTCTCCCTCTAAAGGAGGAGGTGGAGGTGGCCAGGATGATTCTGCAGCACGGCTTTCCTCCTGTACTCTTTCTAACTCAACCGGTGATGTTGATACAGAGGTGGGAGATGACTTTCTTGAAAGAGGCGGCGTAGGCTGGTAAGCAGGCGGAGGAGAAGGCGGTGGCGAGCTTTTACTAACGTTTTGCAGATGTGTAGAATTTGCTGGTATTGATGGGACTTCACTTGTGCCGACCTCATCTTCAGTGACATCGACAGAGGTTGCGGTATCGTTAAAACTTCCACTTTGTTGTCTCCCCGTCAACGTTATGTGTTCTCTCAGTTGTGGTTTCTTCATAACTGGCGGTGGTTCTTTTTTTGTGGAAACATCACAACTACTACAGTTATTCATTGTCAGGCGACAGCTTTCTTGTCCTTGTACTTTTGGTGTTATTTCAATACTGTCATTAGCTAAAAATGGATCTTCGGGATCTGGACATTGCATATTTTTTTTAACCTGACGGGTATCCGTAGGAATGTCGCATAAAAATGTGTCATCCTTTGAATTTATTTCGGATGCTTCTGCTTTGTCTTGCGTTTGTTTTTCAAAACATAACTCACTGGTTTCTGTTTGGCTTTCTTCAAGTTTAACTCCACTCTCCTGGGTCTTTACTGATTCCGTGTATACTTTGCTAATTTGGGGGCTCGGACCACACAGGAGCGCAAAGGTGCGACTGTTCTCAGCCCATGTTTCGGGAGGAGGAGGACATGGTGCTTGGACCTTGGGAGGTGGTGGAACATTCCAGAGCTCTCTGACTTCCATTCTCAAAGGTGACGTAAGCTCTTTTGCAGATACTGGGGGATAACTAATATTGCAAGAATTGGAAACATCCAAATTGACCGGCTCGGATGTACCAGACGATAGGGAGGTAAGTGATGAGGAAGGAGAGGCTGAGGATGACGCTCGAGAAACAGATCTCTCCGGCTTAACCGGTTTCATCTTGTGTTTATCTGGAGAAATTGGGGTGATCTCTTTTGGGGAAAGTGTTGGGGTGCCACTTTGACTGGAGTAGCCGCTGGAAGGCGAAATGGTCCGTTCAAATTTCTCACCTTCTGTGGGATTTTTCTGTGGGAAAGAAGGGTTGATATCCGAGACGGACTCCCCTGCTTTTGTTGCTTCACCAGCAGGAGCCTGAGTGGTGCTTAAAGGGTGGGAGTTGGATTCTTCAATGTTTGATACAGAATCAAGAATCTTGCTTGTTTCTGTACTGACTGATTGCAGTTCCTCCGTTGTTGCTGTACTTCTTATCACACTCGATACCCCTTGAGAAGCAGAAACATTTGCATCTTTGCTCTCTGCCTGGCCTTTGGAACTAGTCCGGATCTTAGTATTATGAAGCGAATTTGATCTTCGTGGAGGTGCTGGGGGTAGCTTGGTCTTGATAATGGAGAGACTTCGAGTGGAGTTCCGTTTGATCTTTGTATCATCCCCACTGTTGCATGGCACGACAGGTTCAGAATCTTTGTTCGTTACTTTATTTTCACTATTACTCATGCGATTCACTGAATTCTGGAGGCTTCTGAGTTCTTGGTCCCCTGTAGAATCAACCCAACTTTCCTGAAGATTGACATCCACTTTGTGTGTGGTACCCTGTATTGTTGAATTGTTGAAGGAACTATCTGTGGAATTGTCACCATCTGATTTTCTGGTGAGGAAAGGGCTGGCTGATGAACCCACAGAAACCAGGCTGCTTTTGCTTATTGTGTGAGCACTGCCGCCATGGTTGACATTGTTGCTTCTTTGGCTGCCGCGGTCAATTTCGATGACTTCAATCGAGGCTGGCAGCACCGCGTTTGGGATGATTGTGGAAAGATACGTAGCCTGAGGAGATACGGACATCACTGGACCCTTCAAGGGAAAGAAAGGGTGTTTAATCGTGTGAACAGGGACAGTATACAGTATATGAGTATCCTCCTGTTGTTTCCTTACCTGGGGTTCCAAGAGGAAGCTACTCATTAAAGGATTGAAGGAAGTAAAGGTTGTCACTCCGGGTACTGCAACAGACTTGGGCCTGATGACTGATGACCGATAATGATGGTTTCCAAATGCTTGGTGGTTGAAGGGTTCGTCATTCTTATACACATCCTGAAGATTCGATTTCCTCTGCTGCTTATCATCAGATGCCTGCTTTGGAGATGTAAAATGAGCTTCATCAAATTAATAAACTGGCCAGTTCACTGAGTGGAACTTACTTCCACCTCTGACAGGTGCACCCTCGCTCCTTCCTTGGTTATCACTGGGGTCCCTCCATCAACAGTCGGAATGATGAAAACACCCGATTGGCTGTTGTGATTGGGGATCTGAGTAGAAACAACCTGCTGGAAGGTAGAGCTTCTGTGCGATGCTGGGAAATGGACAGGTAAGTTTCAGTGACATGCTTAACACAAAAAATAACCAATTGTGTGTGTGCGCTTGGACTCATCACCTACCAAGTTCTTTCTGGACCTGGTTGGGAATACCCATAATTGTAGTCCTTCTGTTCCTCTTCCTGTTCTTTTCTAACCTTTTGACTGGATACAGCGGCTTGAATGTAGAACCTGAAAGAAGCAGTCCAGAATAGAGCTACTGACTGTGTTTCTGGAATGATAAATACTTAATGTAATGTTTTCTTTCGACGTTACGGGCAGTGATTACTTTGACGAGTGAGCACAGGTCTGGTCGACAGCGAAGAGGTTCTTGTGGTATCAGTAATCCCTGGGTTGGATTTTGACTCTCGACAGCCCTCCTCATCTTTGGAGTTAAGATCATCTTCCGGATGTGCTGTGTCTGACGACTGATTAAAATAGCTTTAACACACACAATGGCGGGCGGATGTTTTGCGTTTGATTAAATGCACTTACTGCACAGCTTTCATCTTCAGCAAAGGTCACCCCACTCTCATGCTCTGTGTAAAGCAAATCAATATGGCCATGAATCCACCCATGTATTATACCCAAGTATAAACCATACACTATTTAAAAGTCTGTTTTAAATACCTTGATGACCTTCCTGCTGCAATATTTTCAAGCCCTGTTGAGCCTCCGAGTGCAAGTCCTCCAGGTACTGAGGCCGATTTCCCTCGATGAAAACATTCTCCTGGAAGTGTTGTGAGGCCGAGTAGTGAACTGCCAACTTCTTCTGCTCATCGTTGGCCTTGGACCCAGCTGCTGAGAAATACATGGATCAGTTTAATGCTACTGATTTTTTGAAATCACACTACATGGACTGTAGTTAATCCCCTCTAAAGAAATGTAAATTGCGAGCAACAACCACGACTAACAAACTGTTTTGTTCTTTGAAACACAGTACTTTCAAACATATTGTAGTCCGAAAGCTGCACCGTTGTCTTCTTAGCTAACCAACATTAGCGACTACCCAACCTGCTAAACAGGTGTCCATTGCCAGAACTTATCAGCTTTAAAGTGAACCCTGTGCTCTTCCACCTGTTGCGAATGTGACGCCGCATCTTGAACAGAAGCTGGGCAGCCTGGCTAATCGCGGTATCTGTAATTCTGTGCTAGTGCCAGAGGGATTAAATAATTCGGGTTAATTGGACCCCCTCTTAAACAGTCTCCCTTGTTGGAATTTGGACAGTCCATTATAGTTGAAACAAGATGGTGCAGTCTGTCTTGAATCCATTCACATCTTGATATGAATCATCTCCTTGCATGCCTTGATGGCATTTTTCACATGGGACAGTGTCAATGAAAAAAATCAATGCTAGCTATCGCCTTTCTATCCTATTGTTATTTTCAACACTGTGGCTTTGTCTCCCACCGGTTAGGTAAGAATGTGTATTGTATGTCTTTGCAAACTCACACAGGTGAGGTAGTCCGTTAGAGTACGTTCGCACAATAGACTGCTGTGTGTTTAGTCTTCATAGAAGACATCAGGCAGAGGAACGAAGGTCTTTATACTTCCACAAGGCAACGTTCCAAACGAGCCACCGTGGGATTACATGAAGGAGGAGACCCCCTGCCTTTAAGATTTAGCAGACTCATACAGGAGGTTAAGGGCTTTTGGTTGATTAAGACGACCGCCGGTAAAGCCGTTTATCTCATTAGAGAGACCCCCAAATCGGCGGCAGTTTGTCTGTGCAGGCAGGGGGGTATTTTATGCAGTAGAAGCAACTGGGATTTGTATCATCTTTACATGAACACAAAGATTCATCACCGTGTTTAAATCCAATCCTGTAAGAAAACAACACTCACCTTTCTTCTTGAATACTGACAGCAAGGAGTGGATGCTCTTTCTCAAATAAATCACCATCCCTACACCGGCCCCATGGCAGATCCTTCCCGCCAATAAACTAGTCTTAAAGTACAATAAGTCCTCTACTTGTCTCGGCTGAAAAGTCAACAAAAATAATCTCTGAACTTTACAAAAAAATTCTGAACCCAAAGTTGCAGGTATTGATGATTAAGAACGGGTCATAACAAACTCCCTCCTCCTTGATCAGTCCGCCGAGCTCTGGGAAGAGCTCACAATAAAACCTGCTACCATCCCAGCTGCCTTATCCCCGTGTCTGATACCCGGCAACCTCCCTCCCCCAACCTCCTTCTCGACCTCGCTCCCTCCCTCTGTTTTTCTTCAACTCCCTCTGCCTCTCCTCCATTTATTGTCAAATAAAAGACCCCCGCTTACCCCTCGGCAGTCGAAGTTTGGCTTTCAGCCGCCATCCACCCCCACGACCCTCACTATAGAGACACGTGTCTATGTATGCACTCACTCACCCCCCAGGTCGAGCTGATTATGTAGATATATTTTAATATTTTCTGGGGCTTTGGAACAAAAACATTGGGTCATGAGAAAAAGTCATCCCAAATTAAATTTTGAAGCACGTGGAATGATACTAATTGTTAGTGGTCAAAAGAAAACCAATATTAAAACCAATACCTTTTTGCCCCTGTATTGCAACTGTAGAAGAATTTTTAATGTTCTTGTAATATTATGAATTCATTCTTGTGCATTACTATTACAATTGACTTGATTTTTATTACTTATAAGGTAATTCCTATCAAATTAGAACATTTATTTGTGAATTGTTGTCATAGTGTTTTTTGTTCTAGAACTACTTTTTCTTGTAAACTTTCTCTTTATTGTCATAAAATTCAGTACAATTTAGTTTAGTTTAGTACTAGTATCTCTATAACTGGACTATTGAGCATTGCCTCTTTTCTCATCGTATGACGATGTAATTCTTGTCAAACGACAATTTTCCTAAAATTTTGACTTTTTCCTCATGTCATTCACTTAAAAGTCTCATAAAATGGACTTGTAACTTAATGCTTGGTGGTCATGCAGTGGCACATGCATGCAGTTGTTGTTGTCACCAATTGTAGGCATGTCACACTTCACCATTAGACCCCTTGAGCCTGTCTGCTTTGTCTCATTATTTTCAGACTAGGGGGCAGCTGAGGTTGTGTCCTTGCAGTGACAATACAAATGGGAGTGCCTGTATCATCCTCTTGTCTCCTCGCATCACTTTCCCGCCGGCCGCTGCCAATCTCTCCTCCTTCACATCTCCTCTCGTCTGGCCTTTTAGCTCTGCGGCTCCCGAGGTCTTGTTTGATTTATAAATAGCTTTTAATGGCGTCATCCGGTTGCTCCTGTTTCCTGACTCACCTCGAATGATAGCATCAAGGGGATGAGTGAGCAGAAAGAAGTCGCTGTTTATGGCAAAGTTTGCTCCCAAGGGGTATTTTGGGGGTCTGTACCAGCTGAAGGGTGGAAGATGCTCGCCCACAGTTCTACCCCAGGCCTTGGCAGGGCGGTTAGTGACTGTTCAAGCTCGGGTGAGAGCAGCTTTAAAAAAATGGGAGTCATGCCACTGGATTAGCTCCTGCACCTGCCCGTCTCTTAACCTGACACACTTTCTCATCTCAATCCATCATTGTCTCTCCAAAAAGTCTCTCTTTCTTTTGAAATGTTTCAGCTTTTCCTAATGAAATCAAGGAAGTTAAACATCCCTTTCACTCCACCCTTTATATCAATATTCATTAGAAGGTCCAAAGAGACGCCATCTGGTCTTGGGGGACAGGGGGAGAGGGGAGACTTTGCTTCCAAATGCCTTTGATTTGCCATTCCACAGCACGGGAGAACATCTTGGCAATGGCGCATAACATATGCTAATTTCAAACACCAACCAGTCAGTATAAATGATCAACATTCGACATGACGCCGGCAATTCCTTGTTAAGCATTTTGACAAGGCAAACAAAGAATTTTTACAGCCCGTTTAAGTGCACCGTTGGAAGACGTCATAAATCACAAATTAGTTAGCACGTCTAATATAGTGCAATTAAAGCTTGGTACTCCCCTTTACTGCCATTTCAAGTTGCCGAGTAGAGATCTTGATTTTTTTACTCTTTATGCTGTAAAAGTAGTTCTTTATTTTAGTTTATTTTATTGTTATCCCCAAGTACCACCTCAAAAATACTTGGTCTCCCCAAATAGCACCATAATGACTGAAATTAAAACACTTTATTTTCAATGCATGCCACACATACTAGGCATTCATTGAAAACCACGCAGATGTTTTATTCCTAATAAATGTAATATTATTGTAAGCCACTGTAACATTAACACTGCACTTAAATATAGGAAGCAATAATAATTATTTAATTAAAATGCACTACACAAGTTAAAAATTGCACCTAAATAAATGTTAAATAACAAACAGTTTATTGAACTAAAAATACAGCTGAAATTAACCGATGTACTGACCTGCATTAAAAGAAAAAAAAATTAAGTCACTGTAAAATAATTCAGTTAAACATTTAATTTAGTGATTCTTTGGCCTACCACTAGAAGGAGCTCACATCCTACTTGTACCTCAATTTGTGAATTACTGGATTACAATAAAGAGTACAATTAAAAGAAAAAAAAGTTGTAATATTATGAGAACAGTTGTTTTACAAAGAGTTTTTTTTGTTTTACACATTACATAAAAAACCCACTGTAAACATCTTTTACACCTATTGAATTCTGTTTAAAAAATAATCTGGTATACACTATTCTACCATAAAAATGATGAGGCAAACTAATGAAGTCCTCCACTAGAGGATGCTATATTATCCACATTGGGATTAAATGTGCTTATTTGACATGCAAAGACAACAGGTCACCTCACACGAAGACTGTAGCCAGTTTGAAGTGATGCCAAAGACAATAAAGCTCAAGTAAAATAGTCACCGTCCTCAACTCGGAGGTCATGGGAGAAGCAGAGCATAAAACAAACATGGATGCGTTTGCGCATGGGCGTCACTATCAGGTAAGAAGAGCAGTGGACCAAGAGAACTCACTGACCGGAGAGTGTTCACTTTTATGTGCTTCCTCGCCACAATAATCAACATATGTTCATATCTTTTTGCAGATTGGGTCATTAGTCATGCTTGTGTCACCATGGAAACCACACTACGACAGCGTATGAAGGTAAACCTCTGTTGCTCCAAAATAGCCTTACAACATAACAAAGATTGCCAAGGTAACATTTATTTTTCTCAAGTGGTTGCTGGACTCACGGCCCGCAGCAATAGGTACACCTGCACTGTCCGCCAATGTTTATTTTCCTTCTGTGGATGTGCTCGCTCATCTCTGAACTAGAACAGAGAGTGTAACAAGATACACACATCCTGTGGGATAGTTCCTGTGTGTGCGTGTAGGCTGGACCGCATCTCTGTTTAATAGTCTAGTGCTCCTTCTAGGAGAGGCCTCATAACTCAAGTTTACCACAGCAGACAGAATACAAATGAGGGCAAGAGGGACAAACACAATAATGACACCTGTGGTTGTGTGTGTGTGTGTGTGTGTGGTATGCAGTGATTTGTTCGTGTAAGTGGGTTGTGAGATGTGCTGTTTTGAGTGTTGTGTGTTGCATTTGTTTGAGCTGTTTTTGTGTTCCATTTGTGCGTCGTATTGTGGGAGTTTTTTTGTGTTTCGTGCAAATGTTTGTGCGTGTTTGTCTTACGGGGGAAGAAAAAAAAAATATGCTCACACTCACTCACCCACTCACACACGCACACCCTGAGCTGAGCTGAAGTGACCATGAACACAACTTTGACATCACCAGCGTATCGTAGCAGTCACGGGATAGGATGCAAATATGCCCCCTAGTGGCTTGATCAGCATAAGTGATGACATAAGAGCCATGGAATCTTAAATGACGCGTAAAGTCCGATATGGTTCACTACATTCTTGTGCAGTCAAGTCCCTTGGGCAACCCTGGTGACATGACAAGCGAAGGCCTTACCCCCAGGAGCTTTTTACTGCTGCCCAAAAGTTATTTTTAAAGCCACTGATGAATGGACTCATTTAGCAACTGATGAGTTAATGACAGACCTGCAGCATTCTGCTACTAAGGTCAAATCAGGCCAGCCACATCCTGCAAACTTGATGCATTTCACTGCAAGCTAAAACGCTTCCATACATGGACTATATTGCCACTAGGGCGCCACGGCATGAATTTTCAACACTTTTCTGCAGCGTCATGGTATAAGCAAAGCTGCGAGGGACGGGCAATCGGCCCGGCTTTAAGTTAACGTGTCAGGCGAATCACACCCAACGCATTAAGATGGAATAGATGCAGCCTTGTGTCCGCCGCACTCAACATCACACGCGTGTGCTGTCTGCCCACGCAAAAATCAACAAATTGAATTTGCAAGTGTCGCGGTGACACTTTTTCCTCATCGTCATTCGTATCTTGGACTAAAATACGACAGGGGATAAAGTGACAAAAACGAGCTGGTCTTATATGAGAAATTTCAAGTTAATAGTACATATTGGTTGCAGGCTTTCTTAAATGTGTTCACTTTTTGGACTTAATAACAACTTCCCATCTGGCGATATTAACGTCCAAATGATTTTTATGATATAGAACAACAAGACGTATGTGAGAAGTTTCAAGTCATGTCAATAACACTATTAGGTGTACCGTTGTAAATGTGTTATGTTTAGGGAGTTAATAATCTCCACCTGGCGAGATTATACTGTCACAATAATTTTATGTCAAGAACAGTGAAATTTCAAGGCTCATTGAATGTGGGCACAGATTTTGGAGCTTTAGAACATCACCACCTCTTGATAAAAGTAAACAACAACAAAAAAAAAACAATGATAATTCTCCAAGTCCTCCAATAACTGTCGTCAATTATTTTGATTTGCAAAGAATCTATTTCAGTGAGTGTCGAAAAACACTCATGGGGGGGGGGGAAAGGCAAGGGTGTATTTGTGTAGCTGCGTTGCCAAAGCTAAAGAACCATCTGCTTGTCACAGATATTCGGTAGCCCGCTGTGACCTCGCCAACATGGAGGCAACATGTCCTGACCCCCTCACTGCCATGGCTGAATATATGGATTGTTCTTCTGAATTCCAGGAGCACTGCAAGCTACAAGCTCATCTTTGCAGAAGATCACGCACGTTTTTTATGAATGGATCACAGTAGTACGCAACACAGCGAAACAGAAATGAGCCGAATGAACAGAAATATTGCGGGAATGAGGCTGTAATTTTCTAAGAAACATAGTTGGAATACTGCGAGATTAGTCCTAAAATTACAAGAAAATACATTTATGGGATTTTTGTTGCGGTGTTAGGATGGAAAACATCATTTCATGGGAGTAAAGTCAAAATACTGTACTGTTAATGTATTATTGTTAAAATCAACTATCAACTCTTAATAGCTAAAAGCGAGGTTACACACAGCCGAGTGTGTGTTTAACAGTATGGTATGAGGTCTTAATTGGATTTAGCTGGCGATGCAGGAAGCCAGCTATGTGGCCAACAGTGAGTCCTTTTATAGTGCAGACAGAGATACATTCAAGACGCACGACTGAGCGGCACCATGGCTTTTACTACCATTTGTCTTCATTATTATGATGATTATGACCACAAGAATTTTGTGATGTGTTCCTCAAAATTCTGATTCTGAAATTTCGTACATGCCATGTATGGGGGGGTTACAGCTTGAACCGTGAGACCATATCAGATTGTGATTCTAATTTAGAGAGCACTTCAAAAACAACCACAGTTGCTTACAAGTGCTGTACATAAAGTAAAAATCAGATTTATAAAAAAAGATAATTGTGTGCACCTTGACCACTAGGGCTCCATATAATACAAACATACTGTTGGATTTGAAAAGGTCACATAAAGAAGACCGTCACGTATGTCAAGTACGAGTAATATTAGTTGTTTTATCACGGAGGATAAAGAATATATGCCTGCGATTGTTAAATTGTCTGTTAACGTGTTGCTGCACTGTGTTTGAATAACCATTGCTTAAAGGGTTATAACTGCAGTGACATCAATGCTAGTTTTGCTAGCCTGCCTTCACCGTTATGTAATGTTTGTTAGCATCAGCTAGCAGACTTGCGTTTGACAGTTATATGGTATATCGATGTGAATGGAGTAGCTTCATTTAGACAAGTGTAGTGCTTTGCCACAATCTTGCGGGATCTCCATGCCAAGGAACTATGTTGAAGTGGCTTGAGGAGTTCCACTTAGACAAAAGTAGCGCTTTACTGCCCCTGACTTTATGATAGTAGAGGTTAATGTTAGTTCACGATGTGCGCAGGTATCTCTATAGAATCTTAAAGACGGAAGAAGCCATGTTATACCGCATGGACCAAATGAAAAAGTCTTCCCTTGATCTGCTTCAGTTCTCCGCAGGGAGTCGACCACTTTGACAGCAGCCAGTAGTGAATGGGCTCTTCAAAGCCAGCGTCTTAGCCTCGCTTTACACTATTCCAAAGGCTTACAGAGCAGCCTAACGCTGCGGGGGTGACGGAATATAGAATATCGCAACCATAATGAAAAGGACACTGATATTTCTACGCGGCCGCGTCAAACACATCTTTTCTTTTCTTCCCGATGTATTCCCCTAACTAGAAGCCCCTGCTTTGCATTCACACGGCCTACTTCTGTCTGCAGGTTTCTGCTTCAGTCCCTAAAGTCCCTTTTTTTCTTCTGAACAATCAGTCAATAGGTAAAGCTAGATGGGTCCAATTTGGAAGAAGATAAATAACAACCACAGAAATTAAGGTCAAGGACATTGCAAGCGTGTTTCTACAATGTTCATTTGCTTTGTGTGTTTTTTGTGGAAGGGGAAATAGAGCGGATCAACAGGAAGTGGGATTCATTTCATGTGAGAAGTTGCATGAGTGACCACGCGTGAGGTGATCAGTGGGAACGGCCGACATCCGGAACCCAAGTTGTGAAATTGTCTATGCATGAGGGAAGGAAAGGTAACCATGTCTCTCATACACAGGAGCAGCGGAACCTTTGATCCTTGTATGCAAATGACTTCATGAGCATGCTCGCCAGAAGAACGAATTGCTAAAGTAAGTGTCTAAAGTTTTCATATCCAAATACAGGGCAGTGTCCCTAAATTTCTGTTTTTTTGTGTGTTTTTGATCAAGACAAACATAGTCCCAAGACCATCCCATACCCAAGACCCAAGACATCCATTGACTCAAGTCATGAAAAAGGTGAGTTGAGGAGCTTCATTTAGACATAAGTGGTGCTTTGCCTCCATCTTGTGGAATCTTGGTGCCAAAGAACGATGCTGAAGTTAGTTGAGGAGTTTCATTTAGACAAAAGTAGTGCTTAACATCATTTGGTGTCTATAGGCAATTCTGAACCTTTTTGGGGGGACCTTGCGGATTTATAATGATTACGCTATTATTTTTATACAGTCTCTCAACAGTTCTCCATAATATGTCCACTTTGAAACCACTTTACCCCCCAAACTTGTAATGGGCAAATTCACAACAGACGAAAACAAGATCAATAGGAAGTTTATAAAATGTCTCATGTGAAATGGTCTTGTTTGTATTTGTTGCGCTTTTAGCTACGCACGCGACATTATGGTTTGCCTAGCCTTAAATGGTGTCCTGGCCGGTCACACTAGAAACCATTAAAGTAGGCAATGACTGGTTGCCATGGTAACAGCCTCCTCATTAGAAGCCAGTGGACCATCAACTAACATTGGAGTTGTTATTTTCAGGTCGAACCGAAACACAACGTTGCCTTATATCCACTTTCCCCTATTAGCTGCCGTTGTTTGTGTGGAATAAATATCACCCACTTTATGACGATGAAATATTCATAGTCACAAATACAAGCGGAGCAATGGGATTTTTAACCTATCAATTTGTGTGCCACACAAAACATGTTGCTACTTTGTCAATGGCTAAACTGTCATTATTATAATAATAATATACAGTGATACTTAGACTCCCGTCGCATGGTCGGTAATAATAATTACAACACCGATAATAAAACACACCAATGCCGGTCCCAAAGTGCAAAGAAAGCACATTATCTGACAATCTGCGCGTCAGCGCAAAAACGCGTGTTAAACCGGCTCATCCTGTGCTTGACTGTTGCTTGAGGGGCTGTTAGCACAGGCGTCAGTGCGGGGTACGATAAGCTGCGTGTTCTTCTGGCGCGGAGAACGGCGCTACACACAACACAGAAACTTGTGCAATAAGCAGGAAACATGCAGACTGATGACTAATGTGAAGTTACTGCGACTACTTATTGCCAAAATGAAAGATCCATTTCCACGTCCTCCCCAGTGCTGTACTGCATTTTAGATTAATATTTGCTCTTTTGTTGTTATTGTTATTAAAGAATGAAAAGTCACATGGAATAGGTGAGGGATTACCGTATTACCTGTCTTTAGTTTGTCTGTTCGTCCAATCAGCCAGAAGCCTTTTGGTTTCTCCCTGTGTACGGGGGGCTTTTTCTCCGTCTCCACCTTCTTCCGCTTCTGGACGCTGTTCCCCATTTTTAGGGGGCACTCCCCTAAGCCCCCCACTAAACGTTGTCCGCTCTATCCATTGTCATTTGTCCAATATCCTGAGCCCCTGGCCTCTTTAGTGCTAACTCAATGCTGTCTGACGGGCATGATCCACAAGCACTCCAAATCCAGCTGCTCAAGACGGAGATGGCAGCATCCACTTGGAAGTGCGTGTGTGCGCGCGCGCGCGCGTGTGTGCGCGCAAATAGACAAGTGCCCCTCCCTCCCATTCTCCGCCGCTCCAAAGTGGAGCATTCACAGCTGATTGTACCATCGCGTAGTTCACAAGATGATTTACATCCGCCGCTAGGGAGCCTCAAGCGATCAATGGAGCTGTCAAGGAAGCGATGTGTGACTCAAATAAAAGGCATTGATGGAAGATTGGGAAAGTTCATCGTCGCCGCAACTCATCTTCACAAGCGCTCATTTGCATGGCTGCGATAAGAGTGTTTATGTTTCAATTTGGGGTTTTTTCGTAAGTAAAGTACAGTTTATACCCTGCTATTCACAAGAATCTTTGACATATATAACCGTGAATTAGTTGTTAATGTTGATCGCCATCATGGTACTTGAAGACAGGGTTGTAATATTATGGGATTTTTCATAATACTGTAGTTGTTTGGTTTGGAGTTTTGTTGTTTGAATTCTGTTAGTTTTAATCAGTTGTAGAACAGATTTATTCATTTTTATTTTTTCGAAATGCTTTAGTTTAATGTAGTTTTTTTTCTTAGTTTTAGTTTTAGGTTTTTTCATTCGATCGTCATTGTCCTGTGAAAAATACGTATGTCCAATTTTGTCATTTTAAAAAATTTTCACATTAATGGGATGTCTAAAGCGGAAACCACATTAACGAAAAAATGGACTTTAGTGATATTCACATGGAGTATTTATTGAGTGGAAGATAAAAAAAAAAAAGTCACTAATTGTGTAATAAAGTACACTGCAATTCTTAAATGACAAAGATGAAAGCAATTGTTGCCCTAATTACAGTTCGTTTCGTCAATGTAAGATGTAGTTTCAGTACATTTTTGTTTTTTTAAAAGCATTTTTATTTGAATTCATTAACGAAAGTGTATTTCCAATTTGATTTTTTTTCATTAGTTTTCGTTAACTACAATGATTTTGCTTGGATATCTTAGTATCTTTTAAGTTGGTTGTTGATACATTGACATTCGAGAAGCAACTTCTCATCTCCATCTCCTGCTCTTCCATTTCCTCTCCGTTCATGGCAATAAGCTTGTCTGAGGGTCATGGAGAAAACCCTGATGAAGTCCAGACCAGCGCCGTCATTTTCACCACTGATCAATAGCAGCTCTCAGAACGAGGCCGCCCAAGACATACCGCACTGTAACGCAATCGGAAAGCAAAATGGCGGAGGGCAGGGATGAAATCATGGTCATCCTGATCATGTCTCACTCCTCAACACTAGATAAAAAGCCTCCCATAAAAAAAAAAAAAAAAAAAAGATTTACACAGTGAGGAGAAGGAGGTGGGTGTGGGGGAGCTGCTCTGCGTCTCAGTGAAGAATTTATAAGCCCCTCCACCCTTTATATTGCTCGAGGCTGAGAGTCCTCAGAGATGGAGTCTCAGTTTCTGCTTTTTTGGATGTTTACCCCTCTTAAGGAGTGACAGGAGTGAGATGACATTACTCCAGCTTTTCCCCCTTGCCTGTGTTTGTGAAGTAATCAGCAATGGCAGGCATGGAGCGAGAGAGACATGATGGAGCTCACCAGCGCGACCACACCCGAAACGCGCATCGCATTCAGCTCCATAAGCCTTTGAGCGTGTGTGTGTGTGTGTGTGTGTGTGTGAGTGTGGCCCAGATACATTGTGATCAAAGCCCGGCACGCTCTGCGTGCACGTTAATGGCACGCGTGTGACGTGTGGCGTCCTCAGAGTGGTCGCCAAGGTGACCACACAGAGATGCCATTAAGGCTTTGATTGGATGTGCGGCTGTTAAAGTGCCCAACCTGGCGGATTAATGACATTTGCTGCAAAATAATGACAAGATCATAATCATTGTGGATGAACTTAAATGACCTTGAACATGACTGCTACAGTGCATCTTCAAGTCAGTTACTCATGTAGCTTCCACAGCCAAAGCCAAGCTACACCAGCACTGCTATCTTGTGGCAAGGCAATGCCATTACAAAACAAAGCATATCATTTATTCAATATCCTTGCTGTCCTGCTTCTGGTACAACTTTGTCATACTAGTGTGTATAATACATATTTTGCAACACATATACGTGTATACAGTATATACACATACTGTATACGTATACACATATACAAATATGTTACTGTAAATATCTGTAAAAGCCACTTAATGCCTTCCAAGAAGACATTTTGAAAGAGTTTTCAACAGGTGTGGCCACTCCAGCAACTTACATAACACAGCCACACACACACAGTCAGTCGGACTTTACATATACAATATATACTCAGCATGTTTACCGCCTTGCCTCCCCCTCCCTTGTGATGTCTTCCAGCTGCCTCGCCGCCGCATCAAACACACCCCGTGTTCTTGTAAACGACCTATTTGCTGTCATCCTTTCAAGCTCCCCCTACACAAGGCGAACACAATTGCCGTGCGGTTTGCATGTGTGCAAAACTATATGAAGGGAAATGAAAGCTTCTAAAATTAGCTCTTCATTTTTCTAAACGTGACAGGTTTTTCATTAGCACCAAGTGGTTTGAATCTTTGACTAAAAGGAGACCTGATGCATTTTTTTCATGATTGTAAACAGTTCTCAGATGTAATAACACATTCCTCAAAATATCACAAGGACAAGAATTCAAGCACACGTTACACACCCTTTCTTTCCTAGTTGAAGTTTGCCACTTTTGAGGGAGCAGCCCAAGCAAGTTAGTGACTACCCTCAAAAAGCTTCATAATTGCCTATAAATGCCACAGATGGCGTCAAAGCACTGCTTTTCCATTAGACACTGCTATGGCCTGACTAAATGGAACTCCTCCACTCACTTGAACATCATTCCTTGGAACCAAGATGCCACCAGGTGGCACCAGAGCAGTGTAAATAGAAGACGGAGCAGCACAATGGCTATTGACTCAAGAAAAATTGTCATGAATTTGTGAAGTAGTCTACAATATTATAGAGCGCTATTTTTCTTATGAAAAAACACATCACTTAATATTCGTATATCAAGGCGGCACTGTACTATGTAAAAAGAATATGAAATTGCTCGTCCTCTCTGCAGTTGAATAAATAAACCACCCAGCCACTTCATGAAGATAACATTCATCGCATTGTTGGCTGACTGTATTGCTGCCATGGCAACAAGCGTCTCACGGAGCCGTCGCCCAGGAGTCATTTACCTCATCGACGTGATGGATGAGGACTGGAGGTATCTGCTTACCCAGGTAAAATTACCTCTTTCATCAAAGTGTGTGCGTGTGTTGTGAATAATGTTTACATAGGCTATTGTGTTGGCTTCTCATTAAACTTTCACACACCTGCCTTTGAATTGCTCGCCAACCTGTCAAAGTGAATTAAAGCAGCCCCGCAGTCAGTTCGGGAAAAGAGATAAAAAAAAAAGTTATTTTCACGCCTTTATAAGGAGACGCTTGACTCTTCAGTTAGTTTGGGCAACTCTGTAATCTCACATTGTGAATTGGCACACGGCAACGAGCCGCACACACACACACACACGAGTTGTCGCCGTGAGTTCAGCATTCGCATTTGTTTCCTGTCTGCAAGAATGTGGCTATTTTTAAAAAGTGGCATTTTTCGATGCACTTTGCCCCCCCCCCCTCCCTTTTTTTTAAACTCCAGTGTGAACCACTTTTTGTGCTTCTGATTGGCTAAAATGGCCTAAATGCATAGCCTGTAGATGAATTTCCTGGTTCAATGTCATTATTTTGGACAGACTTGAAAAGCAACATGTTTTTTTTTTTCTCGAAACTTTGGACACAAATTACAAATGTATTATTTTTGTCATATTTATGTCTATGAATCGAGTGAGGAAGATTATGAGTGATTTCAGGCAGCACGGTGGAGTAGTGGTTGTGCATGTCTGTGTCATTATTTTGCGATTCTGGGTTAGAATTTTGGCTCATGATTTGTACTTGGGGTTCATATGGGCAAATTCCTGAGTTGGAGTTTGAACCAAACCAAAATGGCGGACTTCCTGTTCAATTCCGGGCATGGGCAATTGAGACTTTTTCGCGTGTCCTTTGATGAAGTCCAACTAATTTTAGTGATAGCGTCTGTCACCCGCACACACGCTCGGACACTGCAGTGATCAATCGATGCTGTGAAACAGAGAATAATACAGTGAAGCCTCATTTTTTTCGCAGGAGATATGTTCCAGACGCACCCATGTTCGGGAAATGCAAAGTAGTCTTGCTCCAAATAAGAGGCACAGTGTGCTTGCTTCAAGTTGTTTGTTGACGTTTACTGTAAAAGTTGCACATAATACAAAGGAGAATTAAACGTTGTATATTTAAACATCAACCTGTTCAACCAAGTATATATATTTTCAACTCACGAAAGTCTCCTAGCTTAATGCTAACCTCTAATGCGAACCACCATAGACTGGCTAGTGGAAATTAACATGCATGTTGCAGTAATGATAACTCTTCAAACACTCACAGGTATATTCTTTCAACAACAACAGTGTTACTAGTTTGGGGCCTTCTCTGCCTTTTCTTCTTGCTCTTAGTAACGCAAAATCTCTTCCAGTAAACTTCAGTGTTGCCCGCGCAACTGTAAATTTAGACTTGCCCGTATATTGTAAAATAAATAGAAAATGATTGCTAAAAAATCTAAAAAAAAAAATAAAAAATACACACACACTCACACACACAATGGAATGCAGTAATGAATAGGTGTGTGCTCCAATTAAAAAAGGCCACTGTAAGCTTGTTCCCCGAGAATCCTCTCAAACTTCTGAATGAGCCTTTGTGATGCGCTCCAATCTCCCGTCTCCATCACATAACTCCGGCCGTCATCCGGCAACCAAGCTGCGCGCCCGCCCGCCCGCCTGCTGCGCGCGCTCACAAACACACACCCTCTCGCACCAAACGTTCAGGAATTCAGCTCAAAGAGTGTGCTGTTTTTTTTTTCACAGCACAGGAATCTGTATAAACTGTGGCCAGCGAGGTCGTGGCGAGCTTTGGATCGCCGGTCCGAGCGGCCGGTGCCAGGATGACAACAGTGAGTCAGTGGAATGACACAACACAAAGACATGTTTTCGTTAAGTACGCTTAAGCCACACACATACACACACGCACGCACACAAGAAGGTTCTTTCTTCGGCTTTTGCATTAAAGGAGGCGAACGCGACACAACGACAACGCAGTGCTCTATGGTGACAATAGAGATACAAAAAAGCTCCGCAAAGCATTATAGAGTTGTTATTTTTTTTCCATTCAATTTTAAGGGTAGTAAATCAGACTGTAGTGACAATCTCTCCACCCTTTACCGACTATATTCATGGTATTATATATTATACTTATATGAAACAGTATTTTAAAAGCGAACCTATTCAAGTTAACTCCATTCAAAGAAACAACAAATCATCAGCAACATCAAATTGATTGATACCAATTAATAACCGGTTGATGTTTTTTTTTAACCAGTTCAAGCAACACTGAGACAGATTTATCAGTGCGTGCAGTAAAATCTTTGAAATCAAAACCGATTTTCAAACTGGGTTTTGTCACGCCCTACAGATTGCATGTGAAAAACAAAATTTGATTAAAAAAAAAAAAAAAATACATGAATTCTTTCATTCGTTCAAAAAACATCTATTTATGCGGCAGGAAAAGAATTCACTGATGTTGTACTTTCCCCGGATGAGCTTATATATATTATGAAATATTTATTCAGGTTTTTTTTTTTTTGATAGTGTCGATTTATTGAAGAATGCACTGCCAGTTGTTTCATTTTTAAATGTCATGAAATCTGTTCCATTTTATAGCCTGAACAGAAAGCCGAGGGACATACTCAAATTTTTGGTCTACCATTACCCCTCCGACATTGCTTTATATAGCTTTAACATCTGGCAATATGCTGCAAATAGGACAGTTTAATTAGGCACATGAGTAAGAAGAGACCCGCCCATTTCAGTGCCAGTCACATATGGAGAAGGTCTTTTATCATCAAAACAATATAAATGCCCGGGTGAGTATAATGTTGTTTAACGTTGAACTGAGGCCTATTTGGATGTTTAAAGTAAGAATGTTTTTTTGGGGGTGAGTTACAAATATGGTTCCCACGCTTTCATACCCCCCACCCCTAACCACATCCTCTGAAGTTTGCCATGCGCTCCAAAAGTAGCCGCAGTTGATGACCACCCACACACGTTGCGAAACCACCGCCAATTTAAGCGTGGCGAGGATTTAAAAAGTTTCCAGCAGTTGTGGGCCGCTTCCTACTCTCACACATACACTGAGAGTCAGCGGCACAAGTGAGAGAGGGATGGCCTTTTGAGGTGGAACAAAAACAGGAAACGGCGACGGCGGCCGTAATCTCCGAGCTGCCGAACAAGTGAACGCATCAGCAAACGGGGAGAAAAAAGAAAGGGGATTTAGAGATCAGCGTGCGCACCGCGGTTGTGAGGTCAGATCGGAACATAGGAAGGGCCTCGTCCCGTTTACAAAAGTATTGGGACACGTGGTGTTTTTGTTTTTTGGTGTTTTTTTTTTCTAATGCTGATTACTAAGTAGGAGAAGCATTTTTTTTTCTTTGTCGTGAAGTTCACTCCTAATATTGTCCTGGACCACAATATTTTGTGGGTCTTGAAAGATTAGTCTCTAAAATGGCTGGCTGTATCGGAAACGCTTTGCTTTCAAAATGGGAGCCAGTAATTGAGATAATTGTGATCATTTGAATTATTATATTTTGTTATACCATGAAATTAAAATGTTGAATTGGTGTGAATTCGCCTAAAAACTCACATAGTCACGTTTGTCTTTGGGCTGTATGATGGCACCAGGGAAGCAATTTAAAGTGAGTTGAGTACCTCCATTTAGACAATGATGGGGTGTTAATTACCCGCGCATTTTCACCAATCTTTTATACGCACCTTTTGCAGCGTCCTGGCTCTGAAGTGCATCAGCCGCAACCAGCTGCCTCCCCCCGTTATCGACACTCTTTTTGGTCTTCTTCTTCCTCTTCTGGCTGCTCCTCAACCAGCTGATGGCCTGCCCCAGGGAGGTTCCCGGCTTCCTGTGGCCGCGTTGAGCCTTCACCTCGCGGCCGACGATTTCGGTGACGTCCCAGGGAACCAGGTCACCCGTCGACCTCCTCCGGGACATGGCGGAGGTTGGGCCCGGAAAGCTCCCAACGAGCCGGGTGAGTCAGATTAATATCCCAAATGTTTCCGGAAGTTGGACGCGCTTGTCCCCTTTGGACTTTGCTTCACTTCCCGCTTTGTCACCACCTGGGACAACAGTGAGATTAGCAGGATGAAGAAGAGAGAGGGAGAAAAAAAATGACAGTGTTGAGAAAGATTTAGATGAGTTCAATAAAACAAATGTGCATCCCAGATTGTACAGTGGAACATCCAAAGTGGAACTGTGACACCGGTTGACTTCCAAGTTGTTCAAACTTCAAAAACGTCACTTTTCCCTGTCCTGTCGCCATCATAAAACCTTGCCCAGGCAATGTTGTAAGTTTTATTTTAACATTACTAACGTCAGACAAGTGTGTAAAACAAAAGTGCTGCTATTGGTGAGGCCACTTAGATTCGTTAGTCTGTCAATGACGTTTTGTATAGTGTGTTAGCATTAAGCATTTATAAGGCAAAGGAAGCTATGTGTTTGTTTCAAATACGCCACATTTTTGTTTCCTTCACATTCCTCCCCTTTACTCTACCACAGAAAATGACGTTTCCAGTTCTGTGGTTATCGTCGCGGGTACTCTGCTGTGGAGGCATCACCAAAAATAAAAGGGAAAAAACAAAACAAAGCGATAGACTAACTTACTGTACATGTTTGAATGTTTGTTTTACTTGACTTGACTTAGAAAGCATGTGTTGAACTCCAAATTTTAAATTCCGTTATCGTTTCTGCTACATTTGTTTACCCTCACCCTTGCCTCTCTGTCTTCCATTTTTGTTTATTCGGAGAAGCCCCACGAAGGACTATTGCGCCACATTTGCCGAATGAAACATACATTACATGCATACACGGAGCAAGCATATATGGTTGTACCATGAAGTAAAAGCACATTTGAAAGCAAGTGAGACACTCAAAACTTACTTGCACAGGTCCACTCTGTAGCTCTCCACTGTTGTCTTTCAGCCTTGTGGAGTTTGCGTGCGTGTGCATGTGTGGAGACCGAAATTCCATCATGCTCTCTGAACAGTCACTCCCCTCTCTCCTCCTCCCACCTCTCACAGAGCTGTGATCTACACTAGTCCAGCCCCCCTTTTTTTTTTTTAAACTTCTAGTTTGTGCCTCATTTTTAGTGTCATTTCTTGGGAATCAGGTGAACTCACGCCAGGCTTGATGGAAGACCCAGTGGAATATTACCATAGAGCACTCCAGTGAGGGAAGGAGGCCCAATGTGATGTGTTTGGGTCACTGCGCAGTCACCGTACACACACACCCACACACACACACACACACACACCATCTGGGAGTGGGAGTGGAGACAAGTAAGCGTCACTTCATGCAGCTGGGCGGGTGGGTTGAGGGGGGCGGTTAGCGGGACTTGCTCATCTGGTTTGCATGTGGGCAAGAGGGGATAGATGTGCCAGCTCTCACTGGGGTAGCATGGTGCACTAGTGATGGGCACATCTGCCTCGCAAGTGTCAAGCGGATCTGGATTTGAATCTCTCAGACTTTTGCAAGCACAGGAATAACATGAAAACTCCAAGAGACTTGAAATCAGAATCAACTGTTGCCCCAATGAGTCACTTAAGTCACCCCTAATTGTGATTTGCGTTTAATCATCCACCCCCCTACCCCAATCGGGGAATTTCAGATGAGCAAACTTTGTTGACTTCTCCCTCAAAAACACATGACATGAAGTATTTTCGCGGCAGGAATTCCTGGGAGGGTGTGGTCATTTTGCGGCCGAGTGATGGGACCAAAACAGGCTGCAGCTTTCCAGCCCCGCGTTTGTCTTTCTCTCTTTTGTCCCTCTGTCTGCGGAGGATCGCCGCATCTGTTTTCCGTCCGTCCACTGGGGGGGGGGGGGGGGGGTCGTTTAAAACCAAGCGTCGACGTCACCGGTGACACCCTGGAAATTCAACAGCGCCTCTTTCGGATGATCAAAACAACATAATTGAATACTAATTGAGAAGGGTAAAAAAAAAGTCTGTTTATGAGGAAAGAGGACATGCCGATGTGTTTAGTTTGCAGGTTCAGCACAAAACGTCTCTGTTAATCTCAGTAGGACATTCAGTTCTGAACCAGAACCGCTGAAATAGTTGACGCCTCCCTGCACACACTCTTGAACCCTCCCTCTTCTTAAAAACAGAAAAAAATAACGCCTGAGTGTCACACAGTACAGTCCTCTCCTCGATCCAAGTGATTTTGTCAGTGTGTTGGATCACTTAATCCGTGGACATAATGTCATGTCAGCTACAATCGCCCTCCCTCCCGCCCAAAGGCCAGACTTGCCAAAACACACTGTGAAGGGTGAACAACAGGCGTGACATCATTGCTGTCATGGAAACCAAATGACAGGCCCACCAAATATTGTGGATACTTGTCGAAAAATTGAAAATGGATTGGGGTTGATATAAGTTTTCTGGACTGGAACATAGGTGCGTCTAGCCCATTTTTGGGGGTTGTTGAAGCACCCCCAAAATTTGAGAGATCTTAAAATTTTATTTACTGTGTGTCCTTTGTATTTTGATTTTTTTTTTTTACAAGATGGAGAAATGTTAAAACCACCGGCACATAAAGACAAATAACTATCCTTCCATCCGTTTTTGATATTGCTTCTTCTCATTAGGTTCTTGGGTCAGCTGGAGCCTATTCCAGAATACTTTGGTTGAGCAGCAGGGTACGCCCTGGACTGATCGCCAGACAATCACAGAGCACTAAAAATACTGACACACACAAGTAGTACAAAAAAAAAAACCCATCACAAATCTAAAATGTGGTCAGGGTTTGACTGGTTTGGGCCTTAGCTGTATGTACTTTCATCCAGTGTAGTTGCAACACAGACCATAACTGTGGGACGTCCTCTAGTGCCATCTAGTGGACACAATTACAAAGCAATCTCGAAATGGCAGCGCATCAAAAATGGGGTCAGACTACTTTCTGTTATGTATTACATAAGTCAAAGTTGATGGTTTTAGGTGTGGAAAGATATTTGAACTTCAAAAAGAAAAAAAGAAAAGAAAAAAAAGAAAAAATTTCAAAAAGTCACACCTGCTTTGCACGGGTACCGACTGCAGTAGTTTGCCCGGTTGCTATTTTCTTTCATTTTAATCTGCAACTCATCCTCATTACGTTCTACTAGAGTGTGAGGAGAGCACCATCTGCCCTCTCACTCTATTGTAGGGGTCACAAGTTGAGGGGAAATCGATCCTCCCGAAGGGAAGCAGACACATGTACATGGGGAGTTATTTTAAGACTGCTCGATAATGAGGAGGCATGGCTGGAATCCTGAAGCCTGAGCACCATCATCATCATCATCATCGTCGTCATTAAGATGCACACACACACAAACATCACTTGTGGGAATTACCCATTGTAAAGCTTCTAGAAGCTTCTCTATACCACCAGTAGAACTAATAACACTGTATTGATGTCTTAAAGCTTGGTTAAACACACACACAATCTTGTTTTCAAGTTATATGGGAACCAGCTTTATTACCTATCCAAGGGTCTCTTCGGTGACTAGTGAGTGTTTTTTAAAAAAAAATTAAATATCTAAATGAATGAATTTTAAAAGCACATAAAAGCACAGTACATTCAGTTTTTAGCCTTTACCAGCAAAATGTTAGTATCACTGCTTCAGATCAATGTGATCTTGTTTCTGGGCAAATGAATCGGCCCTTCTGCTGCGGCTCTTCTTTCTCGCCCAGCCTCTTGTGTTTATTAATACACCTAAACAGATTTGAGGTAGTCATGGTCACACATAGCTGCACTCCGACTGAGGAGGGGGTAGAGAGAGAGTGGTGGTAATGGTGGGGGGCTCTGGATCTTTATACCCCCTCCCACACATTACACCCTCTCATTCTGCTTTGTCATTTGAACTGCAACTGGATTCATCCATAGGCAGAGGAAACTTGCGAGTCCAATAACAAGTAAGTAGTGCCGATTTTGACATTGCAGTTGAATTTGAATAGAGCAGCTGGAATATGTTCTAAACTTTCCCGTAACTTCCCTGTGACGAAGTGGTAGACATTAAATGCAAACCATGGCAGCAAAAGTTCGAAATATTGTTAGGTTAAAGATGGTTGCGTTTATACAAACTAGGTCAGCAGGTGAAAGAATGTGCAGATAGCGTTCCTCTGAACTGCATCACGACAGCTGACAACAACTCCTGAGGGAAGTATTCAAAGAAAATGACATAAAATTGATGTTTGTGTCTTTACATCAGGGTAGGGCAATCGAATATTATGACCATCTGCTCTTTTGTGTGGATCTGTGCCACATGTTGGCTGATGCTCATGGGCGTGCGTGCTTGAAACGAGTGTCTGACCACCGCCAAGGTTTTTTCAGCTGTCGTTGGAATAACCCTGCTGGACCACTGCTGTGCCCTGCTCCACATACCCAGATGATAGGCCGAGCTATCATATGGACTCATCTTCATTGATAGCGGATTAGCATATGTGGACAGCTGTATTGATAACCAGGTTCTTGGTTTACAGATTTCCTCAAATACTGGCCTCTACTCGAAAAGAGGCCCTGCCCCATTTAGTTGCTGTCAGCAAATAAAGACCATTTCACCTCCAAATCAACTGAAAACATTTCGGTTTGATAAGAGATCAACATTTCAACTTTTATTTCCAGCTATTTACATCTGTACCTAACGGAAGATGGCGTTATTTCAAACAAAGCAGAAGTAGCTAATAGTCAGCAAAGTGTACGAGCACAGACGTAGAGTAAATGCAAGTAAGACAAAATATTTTCTTTTTCAAATACTGTCAAGCATGTGAACCAAGTCAATCTCTAGACCATACCCTACAGAACATGCAGTTTAACTGCGAAAAAGACTGAAGTGATTAGAAACTGTGCCATAACTGAGTTCCCGGCACCTTATTAAAAGTGATTATTTTGTTTTTATCTACGGTTTCATTTGACATTATCAAAAAAAAGCTAGCTACATTTTGCTACAAGCGTGCTAGCCATTGCAGTAGGACGCTACAACTAGCACTTCACTCTCTACATCCATTTTTTTTTTTATAGCGCTTGCCGACTAGTCCAGTTTACTCCACCTGTAGTCCAAAGTCAGCTTGGATAGAGTCCAGCTCACCTCATCCTTATTGAGGAAAATGAATGGATGGATGTACAGCAAGCATCACATCAGTCTCTGTCATTTCTGTTTCCTTTTATCAGGGGATGGATCGTAAAGTAAACGCAAACATTGGTTTCGAGTATTAGAGTCCCACAATGGAGGACGACAGTGATCCGTCATCTGATTTTGAACCTCTCTTCATCCAAGAAGACAATGGGGATCCCGAGAGCAACTGGTCCTCTCTCGCTTTTACAAGGACGCACATGAATCAGCCGTCTTTAATGGGGCCGTACTTGCAGGAGATGGACGACTTACTTAAGGGGTGCGAGGAGCTCACCGTGACCCCGCCCGAGTCGGACCCAGAAGAGATGCTTGGCGAGAGAGAAACATCGCCGTATTTTTCCACAAGTTACACTGAGAACACGATGGGGACAACAGGACAGTGTGCTAAACACCAGTCCCAAGAAGACATGCCTATCACTTCGGCGGGTAGCAAACTGAGCGACACCATGGTGCGTTACGAAGGTCAACTGATGGGGATGTTGGCCATGCTGGAGAGCTGTATGGAGGAGGCAGGCATCGACTATGAGGCAAACCAGGACTATGTGCACGTGAACAAAGTCGAGGATCTGACGTCGGAGACCCTGAGCGTTGGTCACCGGGATCCCACAATGAACAGGTCTGAATTGGACGTTCATGACCAACAGTTCAAGTGTCCCAAGCCGCCGATGACAGCCGGTTGCACTTCCGAGGTGGATAATGTCAATGTCGCAGATTTCCCAACAGAATCCTTGGAGATGGAAACGAGCTTTGGAGTGGATGGATTCGAGACACTGACAAGTCAGATGGAGGAGTGCATTGAGGAGCTGCAGCGCTTAGAGAAGAAGCGGAAGGACTTATTGGCGGAGGCGCTGGAGCTGAGGCGGCAGGAAGCCCGAGAAGAAGAAGCAGCAGCCTCAGAGGCTAACGTTTCAAACAACGTAAATGAGTTGATGGCGGTTCTGAGAAAGGAGGAGGAAGACCGGAGAGAGGAGAGAAAGAGGGAGGTGCGGCTCCTCAGGTCCCAACTGGCTGAAGAGACGCGGCGAGTGTGGAAGGCGGAAATGGAGAAACAGGGGTTGCACGACATGCTGCGCATCCTAAAGAGGCAGCTGTTCACCAGGGCCAAGGAGAGCGCACACATCCAGGCAGCTCTCAACAAGCGACGCCATGAAATGGATCTCCAGAAGAGAGAGGAGGTAGGACACAAAATGTTTGGGCATTCAGATGAAGTGAAATTTCAGGATGAAACAAAGATAATCTCCTTGTTGGCAAACAGCCAAAATCACTGAAACATTCAACAGTTGAACATTTGAATTCACGTCAGGTTCATCCTGAAATTTCACCCAAAAGCAGAATATCTGAAACTCTTTGTGGGTAAGTGTTTCTTTAACAAGAGATTCTTGACCCAATTGATTATGTACCCAATACCCATGCCTTTCAATCCATCCTCCAGGAGAAACTGCAGACCTTGCTCCTGCAAATAACCGAGGAGGGCTCGCAGCTCAGGTCAGCCCATCAGCAACGTCTTCAGGACCTCCAAGCGGCGATTTGCGTTCTCAACACCAGCCAGACCTGCATCGCGATGCAGGAGGAGATGTCCGAGAGGAATTCCTGCGGGGACATCCAGCAGTACCTGCAGGACAGCCTGAGAGCCCTTGAGAACAAGTACTGGATTTCACTCACCAATTTGCCTTTCGATCTACAATTTGATGCTACGTTCACTATCATTACTGCTTTGTGTCCATGGATGTAGGAAAACTTCACTTACTGATTGTGTCGGACGTTTCACCCCAACCTCCGATCTTGGCCTTGCAGGTATGAACCCGTGTTGCTGGCCCTTCAGAAGAGGAGAGAGACAACAACTGGGGCTTCCGTAAAAGCTAAAGAGCAGACCCGGGAGCTCAAGGCCCAGCTTGGACCCCTACGGGAGGAGTTGCAAGCGCAGGTGCTGCAGAGGGCTCGCTTGGAGGAGAAACTCAAACTGGTTCACATACAAAGGAGGGAGGATGCTGGCCTCTACGAGGTGACGCGAGATGCTAAGGGACGTGTACAGCAGAACTGTCAGTATAAGTATCTTTTCACAATTTTAGGAGAGCATCCGTTGTCTCGAGCGGAGCAGCAGAGAGCTGAATATGGAGCTGACGATACAGAAAAGAAAAAACAAAGAGGCAGCAGAGTTGCGAGACTGCCTTTCCAAACAAATCCTTCTTTACAGGTGAGATGGATGGTGTTGATGGTGTTTGTCTATAGCGTTTTACTAATATGTTTCCCAACAGGTCTGCCATCGGGGACCACCAGATGTCCGAACAACAAGAGGAAACATGATTGACAGCTCTAGATGAGTCTTTTTGATACGTACAAAAATATAGAATGCACTTTACACGTGATTTTGTATTGTTTGTAAAGGTAGTTTGTAAAAATGTTATTTTGTATAAAAACATAGTTTGTTGTCATTGTAAGCAAGCAATGCCATGGTGTGTGCATTAGTCCTCTTGACAATGGAGAGTTGTGATTTCACGTGGCGATTTAGGGTGAAAACCTTCGCTTTGCGGCTAACAGCTTACTTGCAGACCCCTGGGATCAGATAAGTCCAGAGACCCAACTATTTGTATACAAGCAATAAAAGATTAAAATTTCCACACTATGTCTTCTTTAAGTCAAGTCTTTTGTCTTTTCTAATGCAGTTTTCGTCTATCCTTTGTCCAAATGTCAACTCAGCCCTCTTGAGTGGAGTTTGAATGTTCTTCCCGTGCTTCGCTGGGTTTACCCCTGGCATTCCAGCTTCCTTCCACGTTTTAAAAAAATGTTCATTGAATGGTTGGCAACCAGTCCATGATGTACCTCTCACTCAAAGTCAGCTGGGAAAGGCAGACAAATTGGTTCCTTCAGACTCCTCTTTTTGCAGAAACACTACTTTTAATAACACAATACAATGACTTTACACAAACAAATTTTAAAAAACTTTATTTCAATGATACATTTTCACAAGTCAAACAATAATATAGCACGGGGGCATGATAAGCAAGTGGTTACCATAGTTGTGATGACCCCGGATAAGCCCTTCGTCTACCACAGGGGTGTCCAAACTTGGTCCTCAAGGGCCGGCGTCCTGCTTGTTTTCCAGCTCTCCTTGCTGCAACACACCTGATTTAAATGATCTGCTCATCAGCAAGCTCTGAAGAAGCGTGATAATGATCATGATCTCTTGCATCAGGTGTGTTGCAGCAGGGATAGATGGAAAACAGGCAGGACACCGGCCCTTGAGGACAGAGTTTGGACACTCCTGGTCTACCAGTTGCCTCTACCCAAAGTCAGCTGGGGTGCGTGACACGTGTATGTGTGAGTCGTGACAACACGTGTATTCTTCTTCCCTATTGGTCTGTTAGCACAAGCTAAGTAAGACGTCCTGTGATTGGACGGTGGCTTCATCTTGCTTTTTAATTCGTCAGGCGGGAATGCGGGACTTTCGAGGTTGAGCAATGCCTGTCTGCCAGATACGCGTGCACAATGTTGCACCCCAGCTAACCGACGTAGCTACGTGGCGGCCATGTTGGTAGGGGCAACGTTCCCATTATAGCAAATGCATGGACGTTGACATTTAGTCACGACTTGCTCATTTCTCAACCAACTTTCACTTTGGTCAATGCCAAAACGTGTGCTATAAATACAGTACGATCTTTAGGATATTAATTAACACGCGAAAATTGCAGTTTTAGCACTTGAAAAGTTTTTTTTCCAGTTCCCTTACCGTAATTCTCTGACAGAGTACATGAGTACATGTGCCGGCATTCCACCCCCCCCCCCCCCCCCCGGTTTAATTGCTGCCCAAATGCTGACCAACCAACTTTCACGAGTTTCACTTTGGTCAATGCCAAAACGTGTGTTATAATTACAGAGCGATCTTTAAAATATTAAAAATATTAATTAACAGGCGAAAATTGTAGTTTTAGCGCAACCGTATACAGTACATGTGCCGGCATTCTCCAAAACCCCCGCCCCCGCCCCTCGGTTTAATTGCTGCCCGAATGCTGACGCCCCTCCTAGCTTAGCGTCGCCGTAGACACGCAGCTCAAACGGGGCGTGTCCTAGCTACCCTTGTTTTTTATGGCTCTGCCAAAGTGTCTAAAAACTTCGAGTAAATTTGAAGTAAGCAATAATGCCTTCAACTAATCTATCCCGGGTTCTCGACCTCCTGCGTTCTATGTATCGCCACACATACACGTTGGAGGAGTTCACGGACAGAATCGTGTTCCGAGAGGGGCACAAAGTGGTTCTTGTCGAACAGGCGGACACGAACAGCTTCAAATCCTTCGTCGGGAGCATTTTCATCGGCTACGAGAAGGAGCTTCAGCAAGTGCCGAGCAGCCACCAGGTAAAAAGTCTACACTATTTCCTAGTAAGCGCGTTATTTAGCCTGTTAGACATTTGCATCATCAAGAGTCCTGTGAACGGTATTGTATTTATTTAGACGTTTTGCTCCTCTAAAATAGGTTAATTAAAATGTATTTATTTATTAACTTTTTGTAATTAATGTACCGCACCTGTATTTGTGTTGTCAAATAATGACTTCATTAAGTTAAAAATGGTAGTAAATACAATCAACATGAGAATTAATTATTGTATTTTTATTCAAGTCTTCTCTCACATCAGTTGTATTTGATTTATCTATATTGTGCTTTCGACAGAGCTGCCAAATTCATTTCACCACACAAATGCTGAAATTTCTTTATTAACGGGGATTAATTTGTGCACGCGCTATTCATTTGCAGTCTGATTTGCTTTCCACAGATGTGCACTTTGTCCGAACTGCTGGCCTTCATTCTCAACAGCCTAAAAAGGAAGAAAATACGCAACATCTTAGCACACGGCTACAACCCGCTGCGCGCGGGCCAGGAGGGGCGCGATGCCGACCACTTCAAATTCCAGGGTGAACTGACTCTGAGCGCCGCCTACATCCACGGAAGCGACCTGTGGAAGAAAGTGGTCCTGCGCCTAGGCACCGACATCACTCGCTTTCTGCTGGAGAGCTGCTCCGTGTTTGTGACGGTTCCGCCGTCGTGTGCTTTCCAAGTGTGCGGCACCCCCATCTACGACAGGGTCGCTATGACCGCCGGCCCCTCCGGATTTTGCCTGCAAACTCTAACTAGGACCCGCCGTGATACGAAGTCAGTGGAGAGTAGACGTGCAATGAGCTTGAAAAGGATGGATTTTAGAGTCTCGCGTGGGAAAAGGAAGAGAGAAGAGGAAGAGAAGGACGTGCTGTGTTGTGGAAAGAGGAGACGACTCGCAGAAGCTCAGGAAGCTAAAGAGACAGTGGAAGGAGGACAACCGGTGTCTTTCAAGCCAATTACTTCGGGCTCCAAACAAACAGCTGAAACAAGAACAGCTCCTGTAGAAGGAGGACCTAGTTGGAGATCAGGCATTTTCCCGCCATTGCCTCCCTCGCAGTGTTTCGTACGCACCGTGGCCTTTCTGTATGGCGGCCGGGGTATGAACGGGTTCCTCCTCAACAGGAAGAAGATGAGCGCGGCGGGCTCGAGAAGACTGCAAGGTCAGGATGTGGTGAGACTGATTTTCTTCGAGGGGCTGGCGTATCTCAACGGACTGGAGAGGAAACCGAAGAAGCTCCCCCGTCGTTTTTTTAACATGATCCCACTTTTTGGGCAGCTTTTGTGTCAACACAGGAGGTACTCCTACGGCCGAACGCTGCAGCGGCTGTGCCCTCTGAAGCAGAGCGACTTGGTCCAAGGCGAACTGAGAAACCTTTTGCCCAAACACTGTAGGTCTCACCGGGTCTACCTTTTCGTAAGGGAGTGCCTATGCGCAGTCGTACCGGCTGAGCTTTGGGGCTCCTCGGAAAACCGTTGTCATTTTTTGGCACGGGTCAGAGGCTTCTTGTGCAGCAGCAGGTTTGACAAGCTTTCCATTGCGGAGCTGATGTGGAAGATGAAGGTGAATGACTGCGACTGGTTGAAGATCAGTAAGAAAGGTAAGATCAAAGGGAAAACACTACTCAAAAAATCAGTTATTGGGTGTCTTAATAAAAGATCTCGAACATTCTTTGGTCAAAGCAGCACCATTAATATCCACTTGTTGAAGTCGCTGTTTTTTTAGGGGGTTACTTGCTTAATTAGCACCACAGAGATCCAACTAATTCTTTGCACACCTTTAAAAGTCGCATTTCCACAGTATTTCCTCTTTCAAGTGCTCTTAAAATGGAAACGTCTTTTTTGGCTGATTCAATGGACTGCTGTTTGCAGGCCGAATCCCACCCAGCGAGCTCGCGTATCGGACCCGGGTGCTCGGTCAGCTGCTGGCTTGGCTCCTGGACGGCTACGTCGTCGGCCTGGTGCGAGCTTGCTTCTACGTCACGGAATGTGTGGGTCAGAAGAACGCCCTGAAGTTCTACAGGCAGGAGGCTTGGCTCAGAATGCAGGAGCTGGCCTTCAGGTGCACCTCTCAACAAACAACGCACATGCTCAGTATGAGTAACGAAGCTCGCGGTCGCCGTTTGTGATTGTAGAGCACACATTTCTAAAGGCCAGATAGAGGAAATGACTCCGACTCAAATGGCTTGCCTCCCCACAAACACCGTCGTCTCCCGCCTGCGCTTCATCCCAAAGACGGATACTATGAGGCCCATCACGCGAGTTTTGGGATCAGACGCCAAGACCAGGGTACTTCCTTCATTTTTGTTGTAAAACGTCCTCTTTAAACAATTGTAAACCCCTCCCATCCCTCTCTGTAGACTTTCCGTAGGAACATATGTGACCTGAGGGACGTCTTGCGGGCTTGCGTACGCACCTCTCCATCCCTCCTGGGTTCCACAGTGTGGGGGATGACTGATATCCACAAGGTGTTGTCCACTTTAGTGCCGGCCCAGAAGGAGAACTCAGCGCCCCTCTACTTTGCTAAGGTTGGACATCATTTGCATATTAAGGCTGTTAAGACAGATTTTTAAAAAATACACAGATTGGTCACAAGCCAGTGTCTGCCAAAACAACACAAACGCGTTTCAAATACATTTACAGTAGTGTCACCAGGGATTGTCAATGTGCAATGCACTCGCTGGCTCCCTCTAGTGGTAAGCAAATGCAGTTGTATGGTACGCCCAGGAAGATTCTTTATACATTGAAGCATGATGCAGGCTCACTTTTTTAATCCAGCATTTTTAAATTTTAATTTTAATTTTACAGTACAAAAAGTAGAGTTTTTGTTTCAGTACAATTTTTATATGACTCATTCACCGCATTTTACTTGAATCATGGGGATAAAAAAGCAGGTAATTGTGTCATCCTTCCCTTTATCACTTTAAGGTGGACGTCAGCGGAGCGTATGAGAGTCTGCCCCATGACAAACTTCTCCAAGTGATCAGCGAAGCCCTGTCGCTTGTCCAGGAGGAGTCCTTCAACATACGCGGCTATGCCAAGATCTGGGCAGATTCTTTCCTGGGCCTGAGGAAGTCTTTTGTTCGACAGGTACAAACAAAGCTAGATGTGTCCTTAACTCATTCACTGCAGACATTTTCAGGCCCTCTTTTGTACTAATGTTTGAAAAAATGTGAAAAAAAATTCCTGGGATTGAATGGCCGGACTGTGAAAAAACATGTAAATTCGTCAACGGCAGTGAATGAGTTAATAATATTCTGTCCAGTCCTAGAGTTTGTGTTTCTTTTGCAGGCTAACTTTGCGGAGGAAGAGATGGGCTCCACCAACATGAAAGGCTTTGTGACGGCACTGCAAAAAAGCGGCAGAGCTCACCACGCCGTCCTGGTGGAGCAGGTAATCCTCAAATAGTCCTTGGAGATTATTAGATAGTTTACATTTGTCTGCTAATGTGATCTGCTTTCCAGCACTTCTCCTCAGATATTTGGGGCAAAGAGGTGCTCCAGTTCTTTAAACGCATGTTGACCGGCAGTTTTATCAAGTTTGGGAAGAAGTAAGGTTTGACTTTTTGTCGTAATAACACGGGCCTGCACATCTTAACTGTGGACTTGGACCCTCTCAGAACGTATCGTCAGCTTCGCGGGATTCCTCAGGGATCCGCCGCATCCAGTTTGCTCTGCTGTCTCTGCTATGGTCACTTGGAGAATGTCCTCTTGAAAGGCATGGCAGGAGGCAAAGGGTACTTTCCAAAAGTCTGTAAATGTACTAATACAATTT